>NC_059225.1:22724429-23050291 GCF_020615455.1 Coregonus clupeaformis | reverse complement strand
TTGATCAGTCCGCCCTGGCCTTGATTTCAACTTCCACAGACATCATGTTTTGGTTCGGTCCGGACCAGCCTTGATTTCAACGTCCACAGACATCTGGACCGGCCTTCATTTGGCCCAAACATAGATATCCATGATTGGTTCGGACCAAATCTGAACCAGTCATAGACGTCTATGTTTCACAAATTTGAACAGCACAGTGCAGTACAGTACATTACAATACAGTAGAGCACAGTACAGTACAGTAGAAAATAATAGAGTTCAGTACAGTGCACAGTAGAGTACACTATAATGTACTGTACTGAACTATACTCTGCTTTACTGTACTGTACTGAACTATACTCTACCTTACTATAATGTACTGTACTGAACTCTGCTGTACTCTACTGAGCTCCAATGTGCTGTACTTTGATGTCCAAACTTGAAACATAGACGTTCATCACGGGTCCCTGATATGTTCTACACAGAAATGCACAATTATGGATATGAATGTCATTCTCTTCATGGGGATGTATCCTAAATAGGTACACAAAGGTAGAAATATGCAATATCCTGCTTTGTATATTTGGGTATTATTCTACACACTGGCTATTATTTTAATGAGCTCCTCCACTAAACAAGACCAAATTTGGTTGGTCAGGACCGAACTCATATCCATAATGATGTATTTCTGTGTTGTACAGATCAGATACCCATGGTGAAATTCCGTTACCGCAATTTTATTACCAGGTGTAAATCTACTTCACTTACTGTGGTTCAATAACCAAAATATATGTTTTTAAACTCAAGGCTGACACCCCATTCTTTCTGTAGACATCTTGAATCTTAATTCGGAGCAGATATTTAATATAATTTTTGGGAAATAATGTTACTAAACTTTGCATCTGCACAGTTCTTCCAGTAAATGTGTTTTTGTAAAATGTTCAGTGTACATTGTTAAAAGTAGTCCTTGTGCATTGAGTTGTATGGCTTGTTAAAATTTGAAATCAAATGGTTTTTGTTTGGAAACATTTTAGTCTCAGCGCAATTCTGCTACCATGGAATTGACCCTATCTTGTTTCCATGGTTGGTATAGTAACCCTACTACCACTCTCTGTATGTAATAACCAACATCATAATATAAAAAATATATGCCAGTATATTTCAAAAGGCACCGGTAAAAGGTGTTCATTTGTTATGATTAAATCAAACCTGTCCATTCTGCTAAGTGCTCAATTAAAAAAAAAAAAGAACCAACAAGCCATGTTGACACTAGCTAGAGACATCAAGTCCTCTTTTCACAACATGTCCCATAAATATGGCCACCATTATCATTTTATCTGTCATTTAGAGATGATTCATGGCACAGCAACTTAATGAGTAGTTCAACAGACCCCATTTTCCAATTAAACATGGTCTTTTTAAGAAGTGAAATGTCCTGATCTTTCAGAAGAAAACCCCACACTTTAAATAAGTTTGTCCCTGGCTTGATGGATGTGTGATACAGACATTAGATTAGCAGGAGTTCAATCACCAGGCGCGCTATCACTTACTGTATTCAAATTGAATATTCTCAGCAGACTATTTTGTGCCATAGAATTGGAAGACAGAGTTCGAGCAATGTCAGCCTCCTTCCTTGATTTACTTTGCAACGTCTTGATAATGTTTCGATTATTTGGAGCATGGCTCTACAGTACATGTTGTTGGGCTATGGGAATGAATGTGGACAATTTCAAAAGTTGTTTCACTTGTCTTTTTTAAACAATTAGACATCTTGTGTTTTCAGTGTGAGCACTGTAATTGTGCAGGTAACATATAAGAAGATAACTTATCATTTGCAGAGAAAATAGCAGGGAAATGTGACCAACGTTTTTTTTTAGCAGCTGTGCATGTTTTGCACTGTTGTAATGGTAGAGTTTTGTCTGATATTTCCATCTGAGCCCACACATTAAAGGTAATGTTATAAACAGAGCAGTTTAATGGCAGAACAATGAGGGAACATCAAATTATTCACATGGATGGCTCTTTTGAGGGGGAAATGTTTTCAGGGGTGATTAATTTTGGGAGGCCTTTCAGAGTCAGGTATTATCCTAGCTCTGGTCCGGAGTTTACGTGTGGTTTACTGATGCTGAGCCTTCTTCAACAGCAAGCTGCACCTAACGCCCTGGACCAGAGCTAGTGTTATCCCTGACCAGAAGTACATTATAAACAACTCACACTTGTCTTGCGACTCCAGTCCAACATTGTTTTACCAGGAATAGAGTAATGATGTCTTCACATACAGTTCAAATACAAAATCGGAGTAATTATAAACTCTGATTAATGACCTTACTCCATCACTTGCTTTTTAACTCTAGCCTCATGTAAAAGCAATTAAGAAACCATGTTCATTATGTGAGTCTATAGACCATTAGTAACACACCATGGCGAACCAACAACAGAATCCGTCACCAGCATCCAATTTTGCCAACTTGCACAGTGTTTTGCCAACTTGTTCAATCAAGTCGTCACGGCCAATTTGTTTGCTGTCCTTTCTACTGCTCTTTGGCTGGGACAGTAGTAGCAGCGGGCGGTATGTGTACGCATGCATGTGTGTGTGTGTGTGTGTGTGTGTGTGCGTGTGCGTGTGGCAGCACTAGTCTAAAGAAAATTGGAGTATCCGTCAGCCGTCCCTTAGGATCCTGCCTTTAGAAGACACAAAATGTGTCCCAAATGGCACCCTATTCCCTATATAGTGCACTACTTTTGACCAGGACGCATTGTGTACTATATAGGGAATAGGGTGCCATTTGGGATCCTTCTCCGCTCTCTGCCTCTGACAAACCCAGCGCTCGCCTCACTAGTCAATGTAATTAGTTTTGTTTCTCTGCTATTGTTTGCATCCCAATGGCACCATATTCCCTATATAGTGCAATACTTTTGACCTGAGCCCTATTGGCTTTGGTGAAAAGTAGTGCACTATAAAGGGAATAGGGTGTCATTTGGGACACTTCCATTGTGTTTCTCCACAGCACCTTTTTTATTGCTCCCTGCATAGCTTCTGGATGAAGATGGAAGAAGTATAACGTTACCATTACACCATTCCCAAGGATTGTATTAAAGGCTTTGGGTCAAGTTTCACTAATGTGAAAAATAAGTGTTATCCAAAACATTGATCTCTACCTCTCTTCCTTCACTGCTCTGAACGGCTCATAATAAGCAAACATGCACCGTGTATACTTCCATGCTCTCTCGCCGCTAATTTCTTTGCTGCAAAACAACAATTACAGAGTGGTGTTCCAGTGATTAATCAAGGACAGGTTTAATTAATCAGCGAGATAATACAACTAAACTGTAAATCGTTAGTTATTGATGAAGGGGGTTATGAGGGACTTGACACGCCATGGATGGTAGAACAAATCTAAGAGATTGATAAATACAATTTATTTGATCTGCCCAAGTGTGGCCCTCTCGGAAAATACCTCTTATCTAATGTGAACAGGAGGCTACTGTGTTTAGGGAGTAGAAAAAGACTGAAAAAGAGTGTGTGTGTGTGTGTGTGTGGTGTCACAAGGGCACAACAGCGGGCTCTGAATGCGGGTTCTGCAGTCGCAGGGAGTGCAATGTGGACACTGTACATACTGATATGAAATACCATTAACTTCTTATCACAAACCAGGGCATCTTTTGACTTTATTCTATACTTTTTGTTTTCTTTGTGAAATTCACACTCTGGAAGTTTGTATGATTTATTTTGGTCAGTTGAAAGTGGTATCTACTCTAACAGCCTCAACAATTTGGAGAACACATTTCTAAACGAAAATATTGCCATGTATCTCAATAGCTTGGATTGCCTCAAGCTTCAATCAATGTACTGTAGCATCCTGTCCAGGGCGTGTAGTTATACATCAAGCTTACTTACTTTTCAATCAATGTCAAACTGAACGTATTTCATTTTCAAAGCAAAAATCACATCCGTCATGATTTTGAATACATTCACAAAAGGGTCCTGTGGGCACTTCAATTCCCTATTGTCACAAAATAAACTCTGTGCTCTTTCCAGAAGGTGTGTTGTGTCTATTACTGTGCATTCTGAGAGTGATTGCTACTGAGAGCTGAGCAAAAAACGAATTTCCTTTACAAGATGGACAAACAAATTGCTATTCAATTCTACATCATCCAACCATAATAAGAGCAATTAAGTGACTGACTGAACTGAAGGCAGAACAAAAGTGCTCTGACCACTACTCCTCTCCACTAATGATTCCCATCCCACCAGTCCATAATATGTGCATGTGTATGTGTGTGTACGTGGGTGTGTGTGTTTCCCATCCCATCTACTCTATAATGACGTTACTTTCCCAAGGACTCAACGGCATACGGCAGGCAGCGAACAGCATTACCAACACACACATACAGCCAACTGCATTAACAACACCACACACACACATTGTGGTTAATCTGTAACAGGGGACAGCCTTTTAGTAATCAGATAGTGGTTCGATAAGACTGAACTGCTGACTCCCTGAGGAGGCCTTCTGAAGGACGATTTACCGCCTCGCTGCTGATCTGATGTATATCCTCTGTTGGGTTGAGACTATAATCTGTGTGTGTGTGTGTGTATGCGAGCGTGTGACACAGAAGAAACACTGAAACAAACCTCCATTGTTGTCACCTCCTCTAAGGTTCCAATGCCATGTACAGCAGCAGTCATAGTAGATTTGCAGATGTTGCCATATCTGTCTTCAGGTTGTGACAATTTTTATCTGAAAAAGAGAGTGAAGAGAATGGCATAAATGGGGTTGATCATCAGCTGTGCATCTGAAGGCAGTTGAATTGGTATACTATACTAGCTAAAGAACCTGTCATAAATCTTGACACGAGTGACCCTAGAATGAGGGAATACATTAATTCCAACTCAATAATCACTACTACTCAATTAATTACTCAGTTGTTATTATTATTCAGAACTTAGACTGACTGAATGGGTCTGAAACAGCAGGTTGGAGGACGGAACGATCACACAAGGAATAACATCACACCCTGGTGTCTGAATGTGGAAACAGAAATGGTGACGACGTTGCAGTCATATCTGTCTATGTAAGGGTTCCCCAACTGGGGGCCCGCGGCCCAAATTTGCCCACTGTGATTTTATTCGTTACATTTTTATGATCAAAAACATTCGAATTGTTGGACATAAGACTGCAAAAACACCAGCAAATCAGCTCCAAGTGATTTTAATTTTGGAAATCTGTTCCAAAGTATTACCATGCATAATAAAGCGATATATGTAGGCCCCGTGTAGCTCAGTTGGTAGAGCATGGCGCTTGCAACGCCAGGGTTGTGGGATCGATTCTCACGGGGGGCCAGTATGAAGAAAAAAAAAGAAGAAATGTATGCACTCACTAACTGTAAGTTGCTCTGGATAAGAGCGTCTGCTAAATGACTAATATGTGATTGTATACAAAGTTTGAAGTGATAATGTTTTATTCATCTGTTTGGGCTTCTTGTGGTTTATTTGCAGTCTATAAAGTATTTGTAATTCTGTTCCGGCCCCCTGACCATCCGCTCAAGAAAAAAATTGTCCCGCAGCTGAATCTAGTTGATTATCCCTTGTCTATGTGCTATGGACGTGCTAGACAGACAGACAGCGGCGTGTATTCATGGATGAAAAATTGACCAAGAAAATAGAAAAAAACATATAAAATAATGTATATTTTTTCCATCACTTTGCAAGAGGCTGAATGTGCTGTATCTCACCGAAACAGCGCCCTCTGTCTCTGTATGTGTAGGCCATCTATCTGATGCTGTCTGGTCATAAAGAGTATGACATTGTTGCTGCCTGTAGCATTGAATGCAAGGGATGCCAGCGAGCATTTGGCCTACCTTGATAAAAAAAGTATTAAATAATAGCCAATCAGCGTTCAGCTAAACTGAGTGAGCCCAACTGTGAATGGTGCTGGTGCACCAAAACAAAGTGTCAAGGGAAGTCAGTTTGGATTTTGCTTCACTCCTATCACAGAGAAATATGATATTGACAGAAACAACTTGAATTGTTGCATCTCATTGTGTTGTTGCCCTGTGGTGGCTAGCTAGGTAGCTAAAATTGGCCCTTTCCTAAATTAGCCATGGATGGAGATAGGGGTTTGGACTTGTGGTTTTACTTAATTCTCCTTACTGGCCAATGATTATAATGGCGATACTGATCCAACCATAAAATACATTGTGCCCCTGGAATGAGAGGACGGAAGTTCAATATGTAGCTAGATGTAGAAGGTTAACTAGCTAACATTGCCCATGATAGGAAGTTAGGCTAGCTAGCAAGCATTTTAGCCAGGTAGCCTAGGACAATAAAAAATAAAAGCATGTACTGTATGACAGAGTCATATACAATTTGTCAACATGAAAGAGAGGAGGATGACGTTGGCATTTCTAGGGTGAATCAGCATGTTTTTTCTACTTGCATGAACGCACACACGCACGCACACACACACACATCATAACCATGGACAGCCACATCATATTTTGCTTACATTGATTGGACTAAATGACTCCCGAGTGGCGCAGTGGTCTAAGAGATCCTGGTTCGAGTCCAGGCTCTGTCGCAGCCGGCCACGACCGGGAGACCCATGGGCGGCGCACAATTGGTCCAAGATAGGGGAGGGTTTGGCCGGCAGGTATGTGTGTTCGTTTCCCACGGAGGGCCAGTATAAAAAAATACATGTATGCATCCACTAACTGTAAGTTGCTCTGGATAAGAGCGTCTGCTAAATGACTAAATTGTTTTCGGTATCTTTTAGTTGTCACTGTATTAGACTTAGCATAGGTGATTTGATGATGTTGAAATGTTGAAGTTGTAATGGTGCTGGAATAGTGGAGGCAGCTCCTGTTTTCTTTGCGACTTGCAGTTACTCTCTGTGGTTCTAAATCAATAGTTGTTTAGTAGTCCGAAAATGTCAGAAACATTAACTTGCTAGACCATGCTGTAGGTCATGTAACCGTTACATGCAATAAGGCCTATGCTTTATGGACTTCACCAGACAGAGGTTGCTCTCCGGTTTTGTGATGAAACAAAGGTGTGGTAGAATAGTGCTCTGTTCTTTATTCTGCCACTGTGCCTTCTTATTGTCTCGGCCTTAGGTATATATCAGGGTCGCAAGGCATATGAACTAACAGGTTATAGAGCAAACAACGCAATTATCACAACACATACAGTAGGTTGTAATATGGCATTTTTTCTGGTTTGGCTTCCCCAGTGATTTTACCCACGCACCGCTACTGCAGACAGACACCACACACTGAAAACTATTGAAGATGAAAGCTATTATAGGCCTACGCTAGGTTACTCTGTCATCAACAAGCATCATGCGCCAGGGTGGGTGGCAATACTACCAGAAATAGCCTAGTTCTAGCTGATTTCACTCTTTCGACAAACGGAGATGATTATTATTTAACGAGCTCAGTGAAAGAATGTCAAAAGCTTCAAAACAACTCATACTGACGTGTTATCTTTGGCACCTGACTGATGTAGAAGAGCATCCTCACCTTATGCACCTGCGTGACAGAAAGGCGAGAAAATCCCTTTCAGTGAATCCATCCATTCACACATTCTAAGCATCAGTCACCCGTCTGTCTTGCCTTCACCAATGTAGCCATTTATGTGTACTATAGTATAGGCTAAAGTTGACGTTGCTGCTGACCGAGTCTGGTAAGGTTGTGAACGTTTTTGTTAGCGCACGCAATTACGCAAGCAACAACTGTCACTTTTCTCTTGAAAGCGGCAGCGATTCCTTCTTTAGTTGCGCTTTAGTAATGGGCTGCGGAAGCAGCAAGGTGCTGCCAGAGCCCTCGGTTAAAAACGGTTATGTGAGCTTCGTGAAGTCGGTAGTTTGCTACAGTCACAAAAGAAAAGAGTTAGATAATGAGCTACAGAAGTGTAAAGGGAAGCAGAAAGACCTTTGGAGTGTTGTTCAGAGCAGTGGAGGTACGGGTACACAGGCGCCGTCAAGCATTCAACTGCCGACAGGCCAGGATGGGCAGGGGCACAACAAAGTGGCCAAGTACAAGGCAAAGTTTGATCCCAGAGTCACAGCAAGGTAACTGTATAAAAATCGTTAACATTTGAAGATCAGTAGTAGCTATATAAATCAGTGCCAATTCATTGTGGGTACTTAGACTAATTAATTTGCTGATGTTGTTGTTGATGATGATGATAGTGATGATGAGGACTCCATATTCTATCACATTTCATGTTTATCTACCATAGAAGACCTCACCTCACTAGATTAGAATACAGTAGAACAGAACACTATTCTCTTCCCTCTCTGTCCAGGTATGATATCAAAGCCCTGATCGGTAGGGGGAGTTTCAGCCGGGTGGTACGTGTCGAGCACCGAGCCACCCGCCAACCCTTCGCCATCAAGATGATGGAGGTCTGTAACCTATCACTTCCAGTAGACCTAGGGAAGAGGTATGGGGGCAGGGAATGTTCATGAGGGGAGAAACAGAAGGAGAAGGAAGTGTGCAACATTAGTAAGGGCATTTACACCAACAAATTAAAAGTGCAGTAATATCAGTTGTCAAACTATTCAGGATTGTGTGTCATTATATAAAATGAAATTCAACACCTGTTGCAGGTGGAGGCCAGGGAGGGGCGAGAGGTGTGTGACTCTGAGCTGGGGGTGCTACGCAGGGTCAGCCACCTCAACGTGGTGCAGCTGGTGGAGGTGTTCCAGTCACCCCAGAGGGTCTACATGGTTCTGGAATTGGCCACGGGCGGGGAGCTGTTCGACCGTGTCATCGCTAAGGGCCACTTCACCGAACGCGATGCCACCAGAGCCCTGCAGATGACGTTAGCCGGGGTGGGGTATCTTCACTCTCTGGGCATCACACACAGGGACCTGAAACCTGAGAATCTGTTGTACTACCACCCTGGAGCCGACTCACGCCTGCTGGTGACTGACTTTGGGCTGGCCAGCTTTGGGAATAGGGATCCTGGAGGGGGTGAGGGTGGAGGTGGAGATGGAGTGGGCGGTGGAAATGGAGATGGTGGAAGTGGAGATGGCGGCGGTGGAGTTGGAGATAGTGGAGTTGGAAGGGATGGAGGAGGTGGCGGTAGAAGAGACTGGTCCATGAGGACCACATGTGGGACGCCAGAGTACATGGCCCCAGAGGTGGTCTTGAGGAGGCCCTACTCCTGCCAGGTGGACATGTGGGCCCTGGGGGTCATAGCCTACATCCTACTCAGCGGCTCCATGCCCTTCGAGGACGACAGCCGGCCCAGACTCTACAGAGATATCCTCAGGGGAAGGTACAGCTTCCACGGAGAGGTGAGTTGTTGTTGAGTTCCATCATGCATTTCTTAAAGGGGCAATCTGGGATTCAAACAACAACAAAGCTGTCAACTAACCATCGCTTTTTTGGTAAACAGCAGAGGGATGGGACTGGAGCAATGTAACCACTCTCAATTCATAGACTGAGCTATCTGTGCAAGGACTGACCATCCGTGAGATCAAAATCCTAGATTGCCTTCTTTAAATGTTGTTTACTTTGAATGCTTCACCTGTCTTTTTGGTTGTTTGTTTGGTTGGCTATGTAGTCCTACTGCGCACATCAGGCCAATGATCTGAGTGAAGTCCTTCCACATCCATCCACTGCCTGCCACGCATACACTCACTTTCACACACTGTCTTTCACTCATGCAGAAGACACACACACACACTGTCACACAATTTCTCTCAACAACAAAACACAAACACACACACACACAGTTACACACATCATATCCTCGTCATTATTTCACCAGATCAGTTGTAATAGTCAATCACTGAACTGAATGTCTCACTGAACATCTCAGAACCATCATGTGAAGTGTTTCTCCATTGATCCCCTTCAGCAGATCAGCATGGTAACACACTTGAATGGATACGTATGTTTGTTGTGGTGTCTCCATTTGATTTAGCTCTTTGAAAACGCTTAGAGGGTAAATAGGGCCTTGTTGTTCATGTCCTCTCTGCTCCTTTCTGCTCCGTGCTGTAACTGAACTGAGTGCTCTCTCTCTCTCTCTCTCTCTCTCTCTCTCTCTCTCTCTCTCTCTCTCTCTCTCTCTCTCTCTCTCTCTCTCTCTCTCTCTCTCTCTCTCTCTCTCTCTCTCTCTCACACACACACACACACACACACACACACACACACACACACACACACAAACACAAGCTCAGTCTCTGTGGTGGTGTGTTTGTGGGGAGGTTTGGGTCTGTTCTTTCACGCTGATTACACCCCAGTCTGGGATTATTCAGTGGGCTTTAAAGCATGGCCCCATTCTGTTGTATGCAGCGGCTTGACATTTCAGTCCGCTCTATTATTCCAATGTTTACTGCTGCTACACTGACCAGACAGACCACCAAAGGAATAATGGATATGGCTGAAACCCTGGGTGGGATTTACAAAAAACGTATTTCACATATTTATGGATTTATATAAATATTTATTCTATAACATGGAGAAAATCTATTTGTGTTGCAGCTGTATAATAACCTTGTCTGCAACTGCTACGAAACGAATAACTAGCCTACTGATTTTGCTGCACTCGTTATGTCTAGGGGTCTTAGGCCTAGCTACATGGTATGTAACCTGATTTGATGTGTGCATAAATGTAAGAAGTAAGCGTGTGCGACTAGGTGTTGAATATACACGTAACTGCCAAAGTAAAGGAAACACTTGAGTAAATGAGGGAAACAAAGTATATTGAAAGCAGGTGCTTCCACACAAGTGTGGTTCCTGAGTTAATTAAGCAATTAACATCCCGTGCTTAGGGTCATGTATAAAAATGCTGGGCAGGCCATTATTTTGGCTACCATGGCTATGCCGCCATAGGATGACAGTGCCCCCATCTACAGGGCACAGAGTATGTGAGCAGAGTTGAGAGGTCGGAAATACCGCTCATCGCTTATGGAGTGGTGCTTGCGCACTGCTCCGGCGCTCCACGTCCTTTCCAACCACTCCGCTAAAAACCGCTTCTTTGCTTAAAGGCAAAAAAACTGCTGCTCCAAATTCGCTCCATTCATTAAAATCACAATTTAACCAACACCCATCTATTTTTGTGACTATCTGGACCTACCATTTGGTTTTGAAGCATTGAAACCAACCCATATGATTTGAATGAAAAGTATTTTAATAAACAACAGGAGAAGATGACTGTAAGAAGCACTCATCATTTTAAATAGGCTACATGTTGTATTAAACATCATATAAACACTCTGAATAGGTCAGGAGCAAGACAGGTAGGTAATTATTTAGGCTATATTATTTCAATTATGTCAAGGCTTAGCCTACAAATAACACAATTATGAAGCATTTGCGAATGCGATACACTAGGCTGGCAGGGACATTAACCACTCAGCATTTAAACAACATTTTGTTGTATTAAATCATTATAGTCAATAAATTGCACATACAGGCTGTGACTTATTAAGCTCCATCTACAGTGCCTTTGAATTCATTTTTAGAAACATGAGTTTGGCCAGAGTCTGTGGCTTCAGGCTCATGTGATGGTGCCTGGAGAGCAGGCCAGCAAAGGAGAATACCCTCTCAGCGCTTGCATAGCCACTGGGGATGCTAAACACCCTTCGGGCCACTCTTGCCAGGCTGGGCAGGGATGTGTATTTTTTTGTATTTCTTTTGTAGGTAGGCCTAAAGGATTTTAGGTAAAATAACCCTATCAAAACAGGAAGCTCCTTGAAAGAGGTAATATGCCAGGCCTATTGGGCCAAAATCAATGATGGCCTATTGTATAGATAATAGAACGAAAATGAACAAAACTTTGAAGAGATCTGATTTTTAGTTTACCCACCTCGTTCCTTTCTTTTAGCATGTGCACGTAGTAAGTACACCATCATGCTTTCGGGATACCTGTCTTTTCAGATTCTTTAGTTGTGGACACTACATCACCGCACTCCCTCTCTTGCTCTTGGTCCTCCTCATCTTTGTAAGTTACCTTGATTTTTCACCCGTCTGTTTTTATCAATTTAGCAAACTAGATGACAGTAGCTAAAGCAAGGGGCTATAGCAGCACACAAGTAGACTACAAATGCATGCTGGGCCGGGCATGTCCTGAGCTCGTGAAGTGAGCGCTACTGGAACAAAATTGGAGTGGGCGAGAAGACCGACACTCCAGCCTTTGGGAAACTCGCTCCACGCTCCGGTCAAATTGGGCGCGCTCCACTCCTCGCTCCGCTCCAGCTCCACTCCGCTCACATACTCTGACAGGGCACGAGTGGTCGCTGAATGGTTTGATGAGCATGAAAACGATGTAAACCATATGCCACGGCCGACTCAGTCACCAGATCTCAACCCAATTGAACACTTAAGGGAGATTCTAGAGTGGCGCCTGAGACAGCATTTTCCACCACCATCAACAAAACACCAAATGATGGAATTTCTTGTGGAATAATGGTATTGCATTGCTCCAATAGAGTTCCAGGAACTTGTAGAATCTATGCCAAGGTGCATTGAAGCTGTTCTGGCTCGTGGTGGCCCAACGCCCTATTAAGACACTTTATGTGGGTGTTTCCTTTATTGTGGCAGTTACATGTATGTACGCAGGATACAGCTACCTTAATTTAGGTTCAGGGCCAGTTCCTTGACCTCTTGATCGGCCAGTCCAAGCAGATTATTATTTGTTCAGATGGTGAAAAAACATAAATTTGATCTAAATAGAAAAAGGCATACCCAAACTAAAGACAAAAACAAAACCAGCAGCCCTCACGGTTCTGCCAGCTGGGACACTGACTGACGAATCACCTTAATTGGTAGCACCTGTCTGCAAATAAAAGCTTGGCATCTATACCCGGTTGCTGCTGTTACCTGGGGATTGAGTGTGGAAGTGTATCATGGTAGTGTGTTTGTCTATGTCCTAACATTAACCTTCCTCCCATATCATAATCCAAGTTTTATTTCACATATTTATGAAATTAGGGAAAATATATACTGTATATGTTGCATTAAACAGCTGTAGAAGCCCAACATCACATGTTGACAGGCGTGTGGTTTACACCCGTTCACTGTAGTGTGCAACTTGACTGTCTGTCGCTCATACCATCCACACACACATACGTCCATGAACGCGCCCACACTAGTGATGTGTCGGTCAGCTGTTTGTTCACCCACACCTGCCTGCAATTGCTAATAACACATCTGTGATAAAGTGAAAATTTGAGCTCCGCACACGACCCTAACTCGCAAATAGACCGATAGCAAATGTGCTATACAGTCAGAGACAGCGGAACTATTTTTTGACAGGGGGTGCAGGATTTCTTTTTAAAGCATAATTTAGATATGTTTCTGCTTATAATTTCCGACATTTTGGTAGGCTGTTTGTTAGTAAACTTCTTTATAATGCAGCTTCTCTTCTGCCATTACTGCCCTAGAAGACTGAATAAACCCTTGCTCACCAGAATATTGTCATAAATCGATGAACGCTACAATCTACACTGAACAAAAATATAAATGCAACATGTGTTGGTCCCATGTTTCGTGAGCTGAAATAAAAGATCCCAGAAATGTTCCATACGCACAAAAAGCTTATTTCTCTCAAATGGTGTGCACAAATTTGTTTACATCCCTGTTATTGAGCATTTCTCCTTTGCCAAGATAATCCATCCACCTGACAGGTGTGGAATATCAAGAAGCTGATTAAACAGCATGATCATATACTTCTCCCATGGGCAAAGAAACTCAAAAGGGGTGATGATATTAATTAACAGTAATTTCGATCCGAATGTGCAAATTGTCCAAACAGATACGCAAGGTAGATGGATTATTTTAAATATGTTATTGGACCATAAAAAGATATGGCTCATTAACCTTTACGGACCAAATAATGATGATCCACACTTCTTTGACAATATATATAATAAATTATCAACCCTGCAAGCAATACAAGACTCTATTACTATGGTGGGAGATTATAATACCGTTTTAAATAGCTCAATGGACCGTAAAGGAAATCACACTACAAACAATCACCCTCTTAAGGAAATCATGAATGTCATGGATACATTAGAACTAGTAGATATATGGAGGCTTAAATATCCTGATCTAGTGAGATCTACATGGCGGAGACTCAATCAAGCTAGTCGTCTTAACTTCTTATGTCATTCTCGTTGGCACCAAAAGTTGAAAAAGTGTTGATAGGGGACAGAATGCAGTCGGACCATCATATAATTGGCATATACATTACTCATACTGAATTTCCACGTGGGCGAGGATATTGGAAATTTAATCAAAGCCTATTGGATGATAACTTGTTTTTAACTAGGACAGAGGAATTTATAACTGATATTTTCCGACATAATATAGGTACAGCAAATCCCCTTATTGTACCATACTAGCAAAGGAAATAGAAGGTCTAACAGAACAGATAGATAGCAATAAAAACTGTAACATAGAGGCTCAGAATAAATTAGAGGAAAAACAAAAAGAAATTGAGAAACTTATTCAAGAAAGATAAAGTATAATATATTATAAAAAATAAAGCAAACTGGATGGAATATGGGGAAAAATGCACCAAATTATTTTTGAATCTTCAACATAGAAATGCTACCAAAAATAATGTACTGAAACTGGTTACAAATGACAGAGTCACCCATGATTCACCAAATAATATTTTGAAGGAGGAAACAAAGTACTTTAAGCATATGTTTTCGTTTCAGTCGCCTCCAACTCCTCTAACTGAAGCTTATGGATGCAATTAAAGATTTTAAGTCCGGGAAAACTCCAGGGTTGGATGGCACACCAGTCGAGGTATACCAAACCTTTTTTTGATATACTCATAGGACCGTTATTAGCATGTTTTAACCACTCCTATGTAAATGGTAGATTATCAGACACTCAAGAAGAAGGTCTGATTTCATATTACTGAAACAGCATACAAGCGGAAAATATAAAGATCCAGTCCATTAAAAAAATTGGAGGCCCCTTACACTTAAGTGTTGTGATGCAAAAATTCTAGCAAAATTTATATCGCATAGAATTAAAAAGGTATTGTCGGACATTATTCATTCTAATCAGACAGGTTTTTTACATGGACGATACATTGGAGATAATATAAGGCAAGTACTGGAAACAATAGAACACTATGAAGTATCTGGGAAACCAGGCCTGCTATTCATAGCAGACTTTGAAAAGGCATTTGATAAAGTACGACTGGGGTTTATATATAAATGCCTGGAGCATTTCAATTTTGGAGAATCTCTTATAAAAATGGGTTAAAATCATGTATAGTAACCCTAGGTGTAAAATAGTCAATAATGGCTATTTCTCAGAAAGTTTAAACTGTCCAGAGGAGTGAAACAAGGTTGTCCACTATCGGCATATCTATTTATTATGGCCATCGAAATGTTAGATGTTAAAATCAGATCCAACAATAATATCAAGGGATTAGAAATCCAGGGCTTAAAAACAAAGGTGTCATAGTACGCTGATTATTCATGTTTTCTTTTAAATCCACAACATGAATCCCTCCACAGCCTCATAGAGGATCTAGATACATTTTCTGGATTACAACCAAATTATGATAAATGTACTATATTACGTATTGGATCACTAAAAATTACAATTTTTACATTACCATGTAGTTTACCAATAAAATGGTCTGATGGTGATGTGGATATACTCGGAATACATATCCCAAATGAAATAAATGATCTCACTCCAATAAATTGTAATAGAAAGTTAGCAAAAACATATTACCTCAACTACCTCAACTAGCCGGTGCCCCTGCACATTGACTCTGCAACGGTACCCCCCTGTATATATAGCCTCCCTACTGTCACTTTATTTTACTTCTGCTCTTTTTTTTTCTCAACACTTTTTTTTGTTGTTGTTTTATTTTTACTTTTTTGTTTAAAATAAATGCACTGTTGGTTAAGGGCTGTAAGTAAGCATTTCACTGTAATGTCTGCACCTGTTGTATTCGGCGCATGTGACCAATAAAATTTGATTTGATTTGATTTGATTTGAAGATCTTGCTACCATGGAAAGGTAAATACCTGTCAATTTGTGGAAAAATCACCCTGATTAACTCTTTAGTATTATCCCAGTTTACCTATTTGCTTATGGTCTTGCCTACGCCTAGCAAACAGTTTTTGAAATTATATGAGAAAACAATTTTCCATTTTATTTGGAACGGCAAGCCAGACAAAATTAAATGGGCCTATTTATATAATTAATATGAATTCGGAGGACATAAATTATTAAATATTAAAGCATAATTTTTTTTTTTTTTCACCTTTTATTTAACCAGGTAGGCCAGTTGAGAACAAGTTCTCATTTACAACTCCGACCTGGCCAAGATAAAGTAAAGCAGTGCGATAAAAACAACAACAACACAGAATTACACATGGGATAAACAAAACATACAGTCAATAACACAATAGAAAATCTATATACAGTGTGTGCAAATGTAGTAAGTTATGGAGGTAAGGCAATAAATAGGCCATAGTGCAAAATAATTACAATTTAGTATTAACACTGGAGTGATAGATGTGCAGAAGATGATGTGCAAATAGTGATACTGGGGTGCAAATGAGCAAAATAAATAACAATATGGGGATGAGGTAGTTGGGTAGGCTAATTACAGATGGGCTGTGTACAGGTTCAGTGATCGGTAAGCTGCTCTGACAACTGATGCTTAAAGTTAGTGAGGGAGATAAGAGCTTCAGAGATTTTTGCAGTTCGTTCCAGTCATTAGCAGCAGAGAACTGGAAGGAATGGCGGCCAAAGGAGGTGTTGGCATTGGGGATGACCAGTGAGATATACCTGCTGGAACGCATACTACGGGTGGGTGTTGCTATGGTGACCAATGAGCTAAGATAAGGCGGGGATTTGCCTAGCAGAGATTTATAGATGACCTGGAGCCAGTGGGATTGGAGACAAATATGTAGTGAGGGCCAGCCAACGAGAGCGTACAGGTCACAATGGTGGGTAGTATATGGGGCTTTGGTGACAAAACGGATGGCACTGTGATAGACTACATCCAATTTGCTGAGTATAGTGTTGGAGGCTATTTTGTAAATGACATCGCCGAAATCAAGGATCGGTAGGATAGTCAGTTTTACGAGGGCATGTTTGGCAGCAGGAGTGAAGGAGGCTTTGTTGCGAAATAGGAAGCAGATTCTAGATTTAACTTTGGATTGGAGATGCTTAATGTGAGTCTGGAACGAGAGTTTACGGTCTAACCAGACACCTAGGAATTTGTAGTTGTCCACATATTCTAAGTCAGACCTGCCGAGAGTAGTGATTCTAGTCGGGTGGGCGGGTGCAAGCATCGTTCGATTGAAGAGCATGCATTTAGTTTTACTAGCGTTTAAGAGCAGTTGGAGGCTACAGAAGGAGTGTTGTAGGGCATTGACGCTCGTTTGGAGGTTTGTTAACACAGTGTCCAATGAAGGGCCAGATGTATACAAAATGGTGTCGTCTGCGTAGAGGTGGTTCTGAGAGTCACCAGCAGCAAGAGCGACATCATTGATATACACAGAGAATAGAGTCGGCCCGAGAATTGAACCCTGTGGCACCCCCATAGAGACTGCCAGAGGTCCAGACAACAGGCTGTCCGATTTGACACATTGAACTCTATCTGAAGTAGTTGGTGAACCAGGCGAGGCAGTCATTTGAGAAACCAAGTCTATTTAGTCTGCCAATAAGAATGCGGTGATTGACAGAGTTGAAAGCCTTGGCCAGGTCAATGAAGAAGGGTGCACAGTACTGTCTTTTATCGATCACGGTTATAATATCGTTTAGGACCTTGAGCGTGGCTGAGGTGCACCCATGACCAGCTCGGAAAAAAGATTGCATAGCGGAGAAGGTACGGTGGGATTCGAAATGGTCGGTGATCTGTTTGTTAACTTAGCTTTCAAATACTTTTGAAAGGCATGGCAGGATGGATATAGGTCTGTAACAGTTTGGATCTAGAGTGTCACCCACTTTGAAGAGGGGGATGACCGCGACAGCTTTCCAATCTCTGGGGATCTCAGATGATACGAAAGAGAGGTTGAACAGGCTAGTAACAGGGGTTGCTACAATTTCGGCTGCTAATTTTAAAAATAAAGGGTCCAGATTGTCTAGCCCAGCTGATTTGTAGGGGTCCAGAATTTGTAGCTCTTTCAGAACATCAGCTATCTGAATTTGGGTGAAGGAGAAGCAGGAGGGGGGGCATGGGCAAGTTGCAGCGGAGGGTGCAGAGCTGGTGGCCGGGGTAGGGTTAGCCAGGTGGAAAGCATGGCCAGCCGTAGCAAAATGGTTATTGAAATTCTCGATTATCGTAGATTTATCGGTGGTGACAGTGTTTCCTAGCCTCAGTACAGTGGGCAGCTGGAAGGAGGTGCTCTTATTCTCCATGGACTTTACAGTGTCCCAAAACGTTTTGTAGTTAGTGCTACAGGATGCAAATTTCTGTTTGTAAAAGCTAGCCTTTGCTAAATCCGATATGTTCTGGGTTGATACTGCGCTGTGCAGACTGGCCGATAATTGTCCAGGCTAGAGCTGGCTGGTAGGTAGTGCAGGCCACGGACAATGGTGAAAACCGCTAACGGTGGCTAATAGCGAGTAGCTAGCAAGTAGCTAGTTAGCTGGCTAGCTGGCTAGTTTCAGCCGGTTCTAGATAAAAAGGTATAAGAAATAATAGAATCCGTTCCACATTGGGTGAGGCGGGTTGCAGGAAAGTATATTTAGTTGAAGGATGAAAAGTGAGATTGAGAAATATATATGAAAAAGACAGGCTATTGTGATGAGTGTGATAGAAGGAGTCAGGCGCAGGAGGGTAAATCACCAAATACAGAGTTTATTCCGTCGTACACAATTGTGCTGGATAGCGACACACGAAAACAGGCACAGGGGAAACTATCTACCCTGGCAATACACGGTACAGGATACTCCAACAATATACAGGCACATGGGGAAATATCTACCCCGGCAATACAAAGTGCTAGTAGCTCCACCGAGCTACACTACTCTCACAAATAACAATCACCCACAAGGACAAGGGGGGCAGAGGGAACACTTATACACAGACTAATGAGGGGATAAGAACCAGGTGTGTGTAATTAATAAGACAAGACAAATGGAATTATGATATATGGAGCGGCAGTGGCTAGTTAGCCGGTGACGACGAATGCCGAAGCCTGCCCAAACAAGGAGGGGAGGCAGCCTCGGCGGAAGTCGTGACAGCTATTTACACGCGCACACTACAGAATACACGACCGCACTGCTACGCCATCTTGGATATGCCTATCACTAAAAGCTTCAGTCATACAAAAGTTATACTTAAATCCGAACTGGTTCTCTAGCAAATTAGTAAGATTGTCTCACCCAATGTTCAAGAATGGCCTTTTTCCCTTTATTCAGATTACAACCTCTCACTTTCAGTTGTTTGAAAAGGATATAATCTCCCAAATATCACTATTTCTAAAACAAGCCATAGAAAGTTGGTTGCAATTTCAATGTAATCCTCCAGAAATGACAGAACAAATAATGCAACAAATATTGTGGTTAAACTCAAATATACTAATTGATTTTTAAAAAATTTAAAAAAATTGGAGAAAGAAAATTAAAAAGGTATAATCTTCGTAAATGATATCATAGGTAGGACTGGTGGAGTTATGTCGCACATGCCGCTAACAAAAACATATGGAAATGTCTGCTCTACCCAAAATTACAACCAAATAATTGAAGCATTACCGCAAAAATGGAAGAGGAAAGTGGAAGGGGGAAAAAGTAAGGAACTTGTCTGTCGGCCCTGCATTAAAGAACACAATTGGTTAAAGAAAAAAATTGTGATAAAGACAAAAGTATACCAGTTTCATTTAAGGACCAAACGATTGACAGCCATCCCATATAGATTGCAAAATAGTTGGGAAGAGATTTTTGACGTACAGATTCCATGGCATAGTGTTTATGAACTGATGCGCAAAACAACGCCGGATTCAGAACTTAGATTTTTTAATTTTAATTATTATATAAAATTCTTGCTACCAATAGAATGTTATTTATATCCCCCATATACAGTGCCCTCCACTATTATTGGCACCCCTGTTTAAGATGTGGTCGAGGACTTCCAAAAATTCTCTTTTTTTTAAACAACATAGAACCCAAATGCAAAAAAATAAAAAAATCCAACCTTTTATTTAAGTACATTACTTTGGTGGTAAAAAAAAAAATCACACATTTAGAAAAACAACAACTTGAAATCATGTGTCCCACAACTATTGGCACCCCTAACAATTCCGCTGAAAATTTTAATTGATTTTTTTAAAAATATATTTTTCTGTAGTTGCTAAAGTTGGTCAGGGTATCTAGGAACTTTTAATTAGTAATTCATGACTTCCTGTTTCCCTGGGGTATAAATATGACGTGACACAGAGGCCTAATTCTCTTACCCATTTGTCAACGTATGGCAAAGACAAGAGAACACACCATTCAAGTAAGGCAGATTTGTGTCGACCTTCATAAGTCAGGCAATGACTACAAGAAAATAGCCACTCGCCTTAACTTGCCCGTATCTACAGTCAGAGGAATCATTAAGAAGTTTAAAACAACTGGAACAGTGACAAACAAGGCTGGAAGAGGTCCCAAGTTTATCTTGTCACAACGCACAGTGAGGAGGATGGTAAGAGAAGTAAAAAAAAGTCCTAAGCTCACTGTCACAGAATTGCATCAAAGAGTGGCAAGTCTCCAAAACAACCATCAGACGCTCTCTACATGCCAACAAGCTGTTTGGGAGGCATGCAAGGAAAAAGCCTTTTCTCACTAACACTCAAAAACATAAACGTCTGGAGTTTGCTAAGCGGCACTGGGACTTCAACTGGGATTGTGTGCTTTGGTCAGATGAGACTAAGATTGAGCTTTTTGGCAACAAACACTCTAAGTGGGTCTGGCGTAAAACAAAAGATTAGTATGCCGAAAAGCACCTCATGCCCACCGTGAAGTATGGTGGAGGATCTGTGATGCTGTGGGCCTGTTTCTCTTCCAAAGGCCCTGGGAACCTTGTTAGGGTGCATGGCATTATGAACGCTTTGAACTACCAGGACATTTTAAATAAAAACCTGATGGCCTCTGCCAGAAAGCTGAAGATGGGTCGTCATTGGGTCTTTCAGCAGGATAATGATCCAAAACATGTGGCAAAATCTACACAAAAATGGTTCATTAGTCACAAACTCAAGGTCCTCCCATGGCCATCTCAGTCCCCAGACCTCAACCCAATCGAAAACCTGTGGCGCGAGCTAAAGAGGAGAGTGCATAAGAGAGGACCCAGGACACTGGATGATCTAGAAAGATTGTGCAAAGAAGAATGGTCAAAGATCCCTCTCTCTGTGTTCTCCAATCTTGTGAAATGTTATAGGAGGAGATTAAGTGCTGTCTTGTTGGCAAAAGGGGGTTGTACAAAGTATTAACATCAGGGGTGCCAATAATTGTGGGACACATGATTTCAATTTTTTTTTTTTCTAAATGTGTGATTTTTTTTTTTTTACACCAAAGTAATGCACTTAAATAAAAGGTTGGATTTTTCTCTTTTTTTGCATTTGGGATCTATGTTGTTTAAAAAAAAAGGAGAATTTTTGGAAGTCCTCGACCACATCTTAAACAGGGGTGCCAATAATTGTTGAGGGCACTGTACAATCTTCCCAGCTCTGCAGATTTTACTGCCAAGAGACAGAATCATTAGATCATTTGTTTTGGTACTGTCCATTTGTAGCTTGTTTTTGGACACAGGTCCAGGAATGGCTAAAGGATTGCAATATTTACCTGGAGCGAACCCTGCAGATAGCACTACTGGGTGATCAGAAAAGTCATAGTCAATCGATCAATAATATAATAATACTTTTAGCAAAAATGTTTATTTTCAATTTACAATCTGTAGAAACAATGAGAATAGAAGGGTTCAGAACTTTTCTAAAACATCACAGTACAGTTAAAAAATATATGGCAAATAGAAATCCAATATGGATGGTGTTAAGAGATAGATGGGTGGTGTTGAATGGAGTTGAAGGATGGGACTAATAACAACTAACAACAACTAATAACAACAAGATAACTAATGTAAAGCATACTGTGTCCATAATAAGTATATAGGTTATAAGTTGAGAGCTTTTGTGAAAGAGCACAGTTAGAAAAATATGGCATATAGAAGCAAACCGGATGGACATCATGAAAATGATCGGAGATGTTAAGGGAAGAGGAAGTTCATGAGTAAAAACAAACAAAATAGAATTATTGTCAAATTGACTGTGTCCATACAATGTATATAGTATTTATAAGATGGAAGTAGAGGCCTAAGCATTGTTCTTCACTAGTTTACTCCAATTAGGGAAGGGGTGGTGGGGTTGGAAAGTAATAAAGGGAAAAATATATTTTTTAAAGGATATGTATATATACAGTGGGGAGAACTAGTATTTGATACACAGCCGATTTTGCAGGTTTTCCTACTTACAAAGCATGTAGAGGTCTGTAATTTTTTATCATAGGTACACTTCAACTGTGAGAGATCGAATCTAAAACAAAAATCCAGAAAATCACATTGTATGATTTTTAAGTAATTAATTTGCATTTTATTGCATGACATAAGTATTTGATCACCTACCAACCAGTAAGAATTCCGGCTCTCACAGACCTGTTAGTTTTTCTTTAAGAAGCCCTCCTGTTCTCCACTCATTACCTGTATTAACTGCACCTGTTTGAACTCGTTACCTCTATAAAAGACACCTGTCCACACACTCAATCAAACAGACTCCAACCTCTCCACAATGGCCAAGACCAGAGAGCTGTGTAAGGACATCAGGGGATAAAATTGTAGACCTGCACAAGGCTGGGATGGGCTACAGGACATTAGGCAAGCAGCTTGGTGAGAAGGCAACAACTGTTGGCGCAATTATTAGAAAATGGAAGAAGTTCAAGATGACGGTCAATCACCCTCGGTCTGGGGCTCCATGCAAGATCTCACCTCGTGGGGCATCAATGATCATGAGGAAGGTGAGGATCAGCCCAGAACTACACGGCAGGACCTGGTCAATGACCCGAAGAGAGCTGGGACCACAGTCTCAAAGAAAACCATTAGTAACACACTACGCCGTCATGGATTAAAATCCTGCAGCGCACGCAAGGTCCCCCTGCTCAAGCCAGCGCATGTCCAGGCCCGTCTGAAGTTTGCCAATGACCATCTGGATGATCCAGAGGAGGAATGGGAGAATATCATGTGGTCTGATGAGACAAAAATAGAGCTTTTTGGTCTAAACTCCACTCGCGTGTTTGGAGGAAGAAGAAGGATGAGTACAACCCCAAGAACACCATCCCAACCGTGAAGCATGAAGGTGGAAACATCATTCTTTGGGGATGCTTTTCTGCAAAGAGGACAGGACGACTGCACCGTATTGAGGGGAGGATGGATGGGGCCATGTATCGCGAGATCTTGGCCAACAACCTCCTTCCCTCAGTAAGAGCATTGAAGATGGGTCGTGGCTGGGTCGTCCAGCATGACAACGACCCGAAACACACAGCCAGGGCAACTAAGGAGTGGCTCCGTGAGAAGCATCTCAAGGTCCTGGAGTGGCCTAGCCAGTCTCCAGACCTGAACCCAATAGAAAATTGTCATGAGAATTTCTATCTCTAATTCAACCTAAGCTTGAATCATTACCAGGGGTTGTAAGGCTCTGGTTTTAATCATAAATGATTCAAGGTCCACAACCAGCAAGAATGATCTGTATTTTTAATCATGGAGAGCTCTGGCGCCAAAAAATACATACACAGCCTTTATACCCCCTGACACACAAAGGCACTTTGCTCCGCCCACCTTTACACAGCTTCTCAGTCCCCTTCACCCTGGAATGCTTTCTCAGCAGTTTCTAACTCCTCCCCCTCTGTTAGTGGGTTCACACTACATTATAACTCTAACACCGTTCACACATTTATACTGTATTTGGGGTGAAATCCTTTAGTCATTATTCTTAAAATACAAATTAATCTATCAAAAATCTTTGGAGGGAGCTGAAAGTCCGTATTGCCCAGCGACAGCCCCGAAACCTGAAGGTTCTGGAGAAGGTCTGTATGGAGGAGTGGGCCAAATTCCCTGCTGCAGTGTGTGCAAACCTGGTCAAGACCTACAGGAAACGTATGATCTCTGTAATTGCAAACAAAGGTTTCTGTACCAAATATTAAGTTCTGCTTTTCTGATGTATCAAATACTTATGTCATGCAATAAAATGAAAATTAATTACTTAAAAATCATACAATGTGATTTTCTGGATTTTTGTTTTAGATTCCGTCTCTCACAGTTGAAGTGTACCTATGATAAAAATTGCAGACCTCTACATGCTTTGTAAGTAGGAAAACCTGCAAAATCGGCAGTGTATCAAATACTTGTTCTCCCCACTGTGTATATATATATATATTTGTGAGGGGGAAAAAACATATTGGGGATTGGAAGTGATGCAGACTATTACATTGATGGAAGTTCCAATCTATCTGCAATATTAAAGCTGATCTACACCCTAAAAAATACAAAATAAATACAAAATAAAATGAATGAAAAAAATTACAATTAAAGTAGAATCTTTGAAATTGTTGCATATTGCGTTTATATTTTTGTTCAGTATAGTTGACATCAGTAAAGTTCTCTTTCATCTCTGCTTCTCTCGCTCAGCAGACGTTTAGGGACCGGGGAGAAAATGCAATAACAAAAAAGAACTGGTTTTAAGGAAATTAAAAGCAGTGGAAACTACCCAACATGTTTCTGATAAGATTTCAGTTAGGCTTGGATGTATATTTTATATGGTTGAAATACTATTAGCCTTTATGATGCTGATAGAGATAGAACCTTTACAGATGGTCCCTAACCACGCATTCATTCTCTCAAGATGCTGAAAGAAAGAAATTATATTTCTCCACTCCTGTTCCCAAGTCAAAATGTACATTTGGTGTATCATTTTACTGCAAGAAATACTTAATTCTGCAGGAGTTCGTATTATATTGGTTATGTGAGAGGTTATAGGCTTACACTCAGTGTCCAGATTTCAGTTAGGCTACTATTCCATTTAACCCTTCTGAACAGTAGGCTACAGTTCCCTTGACTTGCCATATTTGAAGTCCCCGTCTTGTGACTCTCGAATGTGTATAATCACACTGCTATCATCCTCTTTTACCACTTCACAAAATCGTTCCAAAACATTACTTTTTTGGCCCTCCCTTCTCTTTATTTTCAACTCTCCATTTGACAGCTTTTCTCTTATTGAATTCAACTTCGACATTGTCCTTTTTGCCACAGTAGATCGGCGTTAACTTTTTCTGGCCAAGTTCCCAAAAGCATTTGGTGATTGGCGGGTATTTGGCACATACAGTTAGGCCCTAAATATTAGGCTTACACACTCCACTCAAAGCATTTAAGGAGCCCTACAGTACAGTAAATTGTGAGGAGACAGCCAGAGATGGAGAGAGAGAGAGGGAGAGAGAAGGGAAGATAGAGAGCGAGACAGTGAAAGAGAGAAAGAAATGGAGGCAGAGCGAGAAAGAGAATGGGAGAGAGACAGAGCGAGAGAAAAAGAGAGAAAGAAAGAGAGAGAAGGAGGGTGACAGAGAGGAGAGCGAAAGAGCGGGGGAGGAAATGGCAGAGGAATGATAGCCCAGGTGTCATCCAACAGTGAGTGAGAGGTGAGACCTGCTGGGTCTGTGTAAACAGCCTACAGGCACCTGGCTAACCCTAAAAATCTGAGGCGGCACAAAGTATGTTAGAATGGCAGGGGGGATGGTCCGGAGTGTGGCTAGCCCCCCCCCATCCAGAAGTTGGAGAATGTAGCATTTTTCAAACACCTGAAAAAGCTTTTTCCTGCAATCTAGAGCAGTGGCGTAGGCAGAATTTTGTTGATGACAGGGCTAGCAAAAATTTAGGTGGGCCAGAATTGAGGCACTCAAATCATCATTAAATTATCATAAAAGCATAGACCACCCTATACCCAACTGTAATCGATCACACACAACAAACCATCTAACATGTGACTTCACAATACAGACCAAATAGTCTTGTAGGCCTACGTAAATCCATGACTCTTGCATTTAACATGAGACTCACATAGACCTAAACATAATAAACCATAGGAGACTAGAACAGAATGCCCTGTTATGACAGTAATAATCACAATGGGCTTGGCAACCTCTCAGATCACTGGCTTAGCTACCAGGAGATAGTAGGCTAGGCTAGGCGACCACAAGGAGAGCCGAGAGCTTCATATTAACTCAACCAATTTACTTTTAGAATTACATTTTTTAAAGTCATAACCATCAAATCATATGTAAGC
Organism: Coregonus clupeaformis; assembly: GCF_020615455.1. NCBI lineage: Eukaryota > Metazoa > Chordata > Actinopteri > Salmoniformes > Salmonidae > Coregonus > Coregonus clupeaformis. The sequence goes on along the minus strand of NC_059225.1, from coordinate 23,024,003 downwards.
TTAATGATTATATCGAAATCACCTTTAGAATTGTCTCTGAATGTACTGAAATTGATTAGATCGATGCAATGATTGACATAGAGGGGGACTGGAGGCCCTTCATGGCGAAATCACTGATATCAAATAACTTGGCAAATGCTCCAACATCCTCTTCTACAGTGGCTTCACCCCCCTTGGCATTTTTCCTATTTTGTTGCCTTACAACCTGGAATTAAAATGATTTTGGGGGGTTTGTATCATTTGATTTACACAACATGCCTACCACTTTGAAGATGCAAAATATTTTTTATTGTGGTACAAACAAGAAATAAGACAAAAAAAAACAGAAAACATGAGCGTGCATAACTATTCACCCCCCCAAAGTCAATACTTTGTAGAGCCACCTTTTGCAGCAATTACAGCTGCAAGTCTCTTGGGGTATGTCTCTATAAGCTTGGCACATCTAGCCACTGGGATTTTTGCCCTTTCTTCAAGGCAAAACTGCTCCAGCTCCTTCAAGTTGGATGGCTTCCGCTAGTGTACAGCAATCTTTAAGTCATACCACAGATTCTCAATTGGATTGAGGTCTGGGCTTTGACTAGGCCATTCCAAGACATTTAAATGTTTCCCCTTAAACCACTTGAGTGTTGCTTTAGCAGTATACTTAGGGTCAATGTCCTGCTGGAAGGTAAACCTCCGTCCCAGTCTCAAATCTCTGGAAGACTGAAAAAGGTTTCCCTCAATAATTTCCCTGTATTTAGCGCCATCCATCATTCCTTCAATTCTGACCAGTTTCCCAGTCCCTGCCGATGAAAAACATCCCCACAGCATGATGCTGCCACCACCATGCTTGGGGATGGTGTTCTCGGGGTGATGAGAGGTGTTGGGTTTGCGCCAGACAGTGTTTTCCTTTATGGCCAAAAAGCTCAATTTTAGTCTCATCTGACCAGAGTACCTGCTTTCATATGTTTGGGGAGTCTCCCAATGCCAAACCAAACGTGTTTGCTTATTTTTTTCTTTAAGCAATGGATTTTTTCTGGCCACTCTTCCATAAAGCCCAGCTCTGTGGATTGTACGGCTTAAAGTGATCCTATGGACAGATACTCCAATCTCCGCTGTGGAGCTTTGCAGCTCCTTCAGGGTTATATTTGGTCTCTTTGTTGCCTCTCTGATTAATGCCCTCCTTGCCTGGTCTGTGAGTTTTGGTGGGCGTTCCTCTCTTGGCAGGTTTGTTGTGGTGCCATATTCTTTCCATTTTTTAATAATAGATTTAATGGTGCTCCGTGGGATGTTCAAAGTTTCTGATATTTTTTTTATAACCCAACCCTGATCTGTACTTCTCCACAACTTTGTCCCTGACCTGTTTGGAGAGCTCCTTGGTCTTCATGGTGCTGCTTGCTTGGTGGTGCCCCTTGCTCAGTGGTGTTGCAGACTCTGGGGCCTTTCATAACAGGTGTATATATACTGAGATCATGTGACAGATCATGTGACACTTAGATTGCACACAGGTGGACACAGGAGCGTGAAAAACCCAGCAGCATTGCAGTTCTTGACACATTCAAACCAGTGCGCCTGGCACCTACTACCATACCCCGTTCAAAGGCACTTCAATATTTTTTCTTGTCCATTCACCCTCTGAATTGCACACATACACAATCCACGTCTCAATTGTCTCAAGGCTTAAAAATCCTTCTTTAACCTGTCTCCTCCCCTTCATCTACACGGATTAAAGTGGATTTAACAAGTGACATCAATATGGGATTATAGCTTTCATCTGGATTCACCTGGTCAGTCTATGTCATGGAAAGAGCATGTTTTGTACACTCAGTGTATATCCCTTTCCCACCCCCTCCCTACTGCTTGCTATGAATTCTATCTGATGGTGTATGCAAGTTTAGGCCAGTGCTTTACTTGGACTGAAATATGTGCCGGTACTCATTTTGGGTGCTGGTACCTTTCATATTTAGTTGCAAGGATTTCTCAATACTTTGGAGCTAGTTTTCTATGGGAGGTTCAAGAACTCAAGCAGAAGAAAATTTGAGGTGCCGGTACTCAGTTCTGGTCAAGTACTGTGTTTAGGTAAAAATACAAATAGGGTCCTGTTTGGAACATTGACAAATAGAGAATTTTTGCTCAATCTGATTGGGTGGGCCTACACCCCTGATCTAGAGCCATACTCATTATGCTTAATTCTATGTCAAAATATGTTTATTTTTCTGCATATCTAATCATACCTCTTGAGCTGTCTGTATCCTCCTGACTGGTGGTTATTTTGTTAAACTAACTAAATATGCTTCTCTGCATCTCTGCTAAATCTGGGTAAAGGATTTAAAGGAATGTGAGTCTTGTTCAGTACATTTAGTAATTGTTTGCTTTTCTAAAGTCTACCAACCTTGCCAGCAGGCATGCCAGCTAAGATAATTAGACAAGCTAGCTACTCTAGCTTGATTGATAGCCTGAAATGGCTTCTTGGTAGCTAGTTATGAGGTTTGGAGATTGAGAATCTATCTGGGCTAGCTAAAGCCAACTTTATAAAATTGCTAGGTGGATAGTAGTATTACAGAGAAACAACAACAAAAAATTTTACAAAAATGTTTTAACAGGACAAATCTGAGGGGCATGTGCCCCTGTGCCCCCTATGGGCATGATGCACACACACACACACACACACACACACACAACCTCTCCTTCCCCCACTGCAGTACAGCTCTACAGGTGTCACAACCCTGGCCTTAGGCTGTGTTGTAGAAACTCATGTGCTTTTTACCCTACTGAACTGTAGAGGGGGATGGGGGTTAGGGATAGCGGGATGGGGAGGAAGTTGCCACTGGGCTTTTTTGCGCCTTATCGCTCAACCTGTTCACCGCCCGCATGAGTTCATTGTGAACTTGCAGTTGCCTTAGCATGGTGATTTTTCTGCATTTGAACAACGCATTACAAAAGCCACACAAAAATGACCTAAGCATCTGCATGGTAGATTTACAGCAAGAGCTATGCACGATTCTAATAGCTAGCCCAGTCCGCCACCTAGTGAGGGGACTGTGAATTAACTCAGCAGTCCATATAGAAAAACTATCTCCCATGACATTTAAATTTGTTTGCCACCTGGATTTGATATTTCGATTTTTAATGGTCATTTATGTTTGGTATTACAGTATACATGCAGGCCAGTTATTTGGTTGATTTAAAACACCAGGCTACATTCTTCCATTGGCCTTAATAGCTGTGCTATTAAGCTGGTATATACTGTATGTACTAATGTTATATAAGGTTGTCTTTGTTGCTATAGAAAATCCTTGCTTGGGTTCCACTTCCCATAACAGGAGCTAATAAATCTTTAGCAGTGACTGTCTGAGAGGCTTGCGTGCAGTTTTACATTATTCAGAGTGCATTATCCACACGATCACATTAGAGCTGTAATCCTAGCCTCTAGCGTTTCCTTTATTTGTTGTAATTATATGTTTGTCAGGTGAGGATGGATCCTGGCGCTAACAGAGCCGGAGCGAAGTGAGCCACTGACGCCTCACATCTTCCTCGCTCTCTAACAGCTAACAAGATGTTGCTCAATAAACCAGGCCCTGTAGTGTTTTCTCTTCTAAGGTTGCGTCCCAAATGGCACTCTATTCCCTATATAGTGCACTACTTCTGACCAGGGCCCTATAAGTAGTGCACTATGTAGGTAGGGAATAGGGTGCCATTTGGGACGTAGTGTTATTCTCCATCTTCCTCTGCCCAATACCTTTCCCTTTCTCTCCTAATCTGACTTTCTCCTCAGCAATGATATATGGTTCAGGCTCTTGTCCCTTTCCACCAAACCTAATAAAGCCACAGTTGTTTTGACGTGAAAAATGTACAAAATAAAACAAGAAAATATACTTGTACTTCAGGTGGCGGTGAACTACCAAAGACAACAGAGTTGCCACAACTCTTCTCTCTTCTCCAGTGTATTGATATAGAAGGAGAATACTTGGGGAAAGTATAAAGATCCATCATATTATTGTATATAGACCAGTGGAGGCTGCTGGGGGGAGGACGGTTCATAATAATGGCCGGAATAGGTTGAATGGAATGGTATCAAACACATTTTTTTTGTTTTCATGTGTTTGATACCATTCCATTCTCTCCATTCCAGTCATTACACTCCATTCCAACAATTATTATTAGCCGTCCTCCTCTCAGCAGCCTCCACTGATATAGACGCTCTCTCATATTCAGTTGGTTCATGTTGTTTTAGCTTTAAACCCATGCGTGAGTTACTGAGGTTGTAGGCGCTGATATATGTAGCTATAACACCTCCATTTTAGGTTATAACTCCTAGGTAAGTCTTGACCAAGATATATTCGATTTATTTAAAATACATACAGTGCCTTCAGGAAGTATTCACACCCCTTGACTTTTTCCACATTTTGTTGTGTTACAGCCTGAATTTAAAATTGCTTTTTTTTATGTCACTGGCCTACACACAATAACCCATAATGTCAAAGTGGAATTATGTTTTTAGACATTTTTACAAATTAATAAAAAATAGAAAGCTGAAATGTCTTGAGTGAAGAAGTATTCAACCCCTATGTTATGCCAAGCCTAAATAAGTTCAAGAGTAAACATTTGCTTAACAAGTAACATAATAATTTGCATGGACTCACTCTGTGTGCAATAATAGTGCTTAACATGATTTTTGAATGACTACCTCATCTCTGTACCCCACACATACAATTATCTGTAAGGTCCCTCAGTAGAGCAGTGAATGTCAAACACAGATTCAACAATAAAGACCAGGGAGGTTTTCCAATGCCTCGGAAAGAAGGTCAACTATTGGTAGATGGTTAGAAAAATAAGCAGATATTGAATATCCCTTTGAGCATGGCAAAGTTATTAATTACGCTTTGGATGGTGTATCAATACACCCAGTCACTACAAAGATGCAGGCATCCTTCCTAAATCAGTTGCCGGAGTGGAAGGAAACAGCTCAGGGATTTCACCATGAGGCCAATGGTGACTTTAAAACAGTTACAGAGTTTAATGGCTGTGATAGGAGAAAACTGAGGATGGATCAACAACATTGTAGTTACTCCACAATACTAACCTAATTGACAGAATGAAAATAAGGAAGCTTGTACAGAATAACAAATATTCCAAAACATGGATCCTTTTTGCAACAATGCACTAAAGCTATACTGCAAAAAATGTGGCAAAGCAGTTAACTCTTTGACCTGAATACAAAGTGTTATGTTTGGGGCAAATCCAATAAAACACATTACTGAGTACCACTCTCCATATTTTCAAGCATAGTGGTGGCTGCATCATGTTATGGGTATGCTTGTAATCGTTAAGGACTGGGGAGTTTTTCAGTATAAAAAATAAACAGAATGGAGTTAAACACAGGCAAAATCTTAGAGGAAAACCTAGTTCAGTCTGCTTTCCACCAGACACTGGGAGATGAATTCACCTTTCAGCAGGACAATAACCTAATACACAAGGCCAAATAAACACTGGAGTTGCTTACCAAGAAGTCAGTGAATGAGTGGCCGAGTTAAAGTTTTGACTTAAATCTACCTGAAAAGGGTTGTCTAGCAATGATCAACAACCAATATGACAGAGCTTGAAGTATTTTGAAAATAATAAATGGGCAAATGTTGTACAATCCAGGTGTGCAAAGCTCTTAGAGACTTACTCAGAAAGACTCACAGCTGTAATCGCAGCCAAAGGTGCTTCTACAAGTATTGACTCAGGGGTGTGAATACTTATGTAAATGAGATAATTCTGTGTTTCATTTTCAATAAATGTGCAAAAACTTGTGTGTAAATGGGTGAGAGAGAAAAAAAGCAATTTAAGCTATTTAGAATTCAGGCTGTAACACAACAAAATGTGTAATAAGTCAAGTGGTATGAATACTTTCTGAAAGCACTGTAAGCAATAATCAGTCAGAACATTATGAATGGGAAGGACAGACAAACACTGGTATGTAGTTGTGGAGCTCAATCAAATACTGCTTCTCCCTCCAGAGAAAGTGAGTATGACTGACTCCTTTGCTCTGTTTCTCAGGTGTGAAATAACACAATGAAGGGAGTCTGTGAGGAGCATGTTTATGGTGCTTTGTGTGCAATACTCTCTGCTCAGCTACAGACAGACAGTTGACTTCTCCCTCGCTCTTCATCTCTTTCAGCTCTCTCTAGTGTAGTACACTGTGTCTGTGAGTGAGACCAGCTTCTCTTTAAATTCATCTCCCTGGCAACAGTTTTGCAATTGTCAATTTCATGGTTGATTAATTGTCATTACTGGATGAGAGACAAAAAAAGGAGAAATGCATTTCTGGATTAAAATGGAAAGGAGTGAGACCTTCCCCGAAGAGTGAGGTTTAGCTGCTTTTGCGAGGTTGAATTAAGAATAAGAGAGAAACATTCATTCATCCACTGTTTTCCTTGGGTTGTTGTTGTAGCCCTTATTGTACAGAGGAACATTTTAAAGTGAGATGGTTGATATATTTTGATTAAAGGTATCATTCTCTACTTAGCAGTAAAGTGAGAGAAGCTTATCATGCATTGCATACATTGACAGTAATAAAACAGGTAAATGGCACTTAGCCTGAACGAACTAATAATTACACTATTACAAATAATCAAAGCCTCAAAAGTGTATATATAGAGAGAGCTTAGTACTCAAGCTTTGAATAATTCCCAGAGGTTGTAAGACTCTAGTTAATTAGGAATTAAATAAATTCTCCAGTCTGCAATGGATCAGCAATTTTATTCAGAGAGCGCTCTGGCGCTAAAAACACACAAAGCCTTTTTATATGCCTTCACACAAAGGAACTTTGCTCCGCCCACCTTTAGGCGGCCTGTGACTTTCCACAGTATGGAATGTTTTAGTTCAGCAGTTCCTAGGTCCCCTTACTATGGAATGCTTCGTCTACAAGTGGTTCTATTTTCTTATAACTCTAACACAGTTTACACATTTATACAGTATTGGGGTGAAATCCTTTAGTCATTACCTTAAAAATACAAATTCATCTATCAAGCCACCCTTTGACTACATTTTTTCACCCTCAGGATAAATGTATTTACAAGCATGATTAACCTCAGAGATTAGTTCTATTAACTACTTTCCAATCATAGGTCTTCTTTTTGAGATTTTCCCTATGACTTTCACACAAAGTTTTATCTAATTGCAGGTTATCAGGGTCAAATTCCTCATTATCCACCAAGCCTGGAGGATCGTTTTTCACATTCCACTGGTCAGAGTCCGGAGTCCGTCCATATCGCACCATCTATTGAGACACTGCATTCTCCACCGCCTTACTCACCAACCCTCGGACACAGGGAATAAGACAACCACCACATAATACAAGCATACCTATACACGTGATGGCAGGCCCCAAGATGGTGGCTGCTATGGTTTTCCATTTACCAAACATTTCATCAAACCTGTAAGATCTTGCAGTCAATCCTGCAAGAGCTCTGGTGACCGTCCCATCCGGTGCGGTGTTGTTAGGGATAAATGTGCAAAAATGCCTACAGTCTGCCCTTCTCTGACTCTTATTTTGTAGGTCACTCGTCCTTGACTGTTGGTATGTCGGGTCGTTTCTCTCTTCCTTCTTAACAATGGTGGGGGCATAGTATAATTGGTACCGGGAGTTGGTGGATCTTGATGTATCAGGAAGATTGTTAGGACTATGATGCAGCTCAGGGTCCCCCATATTTCCCAAGAACCACCACCCCTCTCCTGCCCTTAGTCTTTCTGCTTGGTATCACCCCATACTCACACCCCTAAGAACACACTAAAGTGATGATAGGTCGGGGTAGGAGATCTTCGTTATCAGAGGTGATCCCCGGACCCTATTGGTCCAGTTCTTCTCTCTAACTCTGCGTCTGTTCAGTGGTGCTTGTATGTGTTCTTACCTTTTTGCAGTGGGTAACGTAGACCCAGGTTGCTCTTTCTGCTATTCTAATGGCAAAGGCGGTGACCAATATACAGTGGGGGAAAAAAGTATTTAGTCAGCCACCAATTGTGCAAGTTCTCCCACTTAAGAAGATGAGAGAGGCCTGTAATTTTCATCATAGGTACACGTCAACTATGACAGACAAAATTATATTTTTTTTCCCAGAAAATCACATTGTAGGATTTTTAATGAATTTATTTGCAAATTATGGTGGAAAATAAGTATTTGGTCAATAACAAAAGTTTCTCAATACTTTGTTATATAACCTTTGTTGGCAATGACACAGGTCAAACGTTTTCTGTAAGTCTTCACAAGGTTTTCACACACTGTTGCTGGTATTTTGGCCCATTCCTCCATGCAGATCTCCTCTAGAGCAGTGATGTTTTGGGGCTGTCGCTGGGCAACACAGACTTTCAACCCTCCCAAAGATTTTCTATGGGGTTGAGATCTGGAGACTGGCTAAGCCACTCCAGGACCTTGAAATGCTTCTTACAAAGCCACTCCTTCGTTGCCCAGGCAGTGTGTTTGGGATCATTGTCATGCTGAAAGACCCAGCCACGTTTCATCTTCAATGCCCTTGCTGATGGAAGGAGGTTTTCCTCAAAATCTCACGATACATGGCCCCATTCATTCTTTCCTTTACACGGATCAGTCGTCCTGGTCCCTTTGCAGAAAAAACAGCCCCAAAGCATGATGTTTCCACCCCCATGCTTCACAGTAGGTATGGTGTTCTTTGGATGCAACTCAGCATTCTTTGTCCTCCAAACACGACAGTTGAGTTTTTACCAAAAAGTTATATTTTGGTTTCATCTGACCATAATGACATTCTCCCAATCCTCTTCTGGATCATCCAAATGCACTCTAGCAAACTTCAGACGGGCCTGGACATGTACTGGCTTAAGCAGGGGACACGTCTGGCACTGCAGGATTTGAGTCCCTGGCGGCGTAGTGTGTTACTGATGGTAGGCTTTGTTACTTTGGTCCCAGCTCTCTGCAGGTCATTCACTAGGTCCCCCCGTGTGGTTCTTGGATTTTTGCTCACCGTTCTTGTGATCATTTTGACCCCACGGGGTGAGATCTTGCGTGGAGCCCCAGATCGAGGGAGATTATCAGTAGTCTTGTATGTCTTCCATTTCCTAATAATTGCTCCCACAGTTGATTTCTTCAAACCAAGCTGCTTACCTATTGCAGATTCAGTCTTCCCAGCCTGGTGCAGGTCTACAATTGTGTTTCAGGTGTCCTTTGACAGCTCTTTGGTCTTGGCCATAGTGGAGTTTGGAGTGTGACTGTTTGAGGTTGTGGACAGGTGTCTTTTATACTGATAACAAGTTCAAACAGGTGCCATTAATACAGGTAACGAGTGGAGGACAGAGGAGCCTCTTAAAGAAGAAGTTACAGGTCTGTGAGAGCCAGAAATCTTGCTTGTTTGTAGGTGACCAAATACTTATTTTCCACCATAATTTGAAAATAAATTCATTAAAAATCCTACAATGTGATTTTCTGGATTTTTTTTCTCATTTTGTCTGTCATAGTTGACGTGTACCTATGATGAAAATTACAGGCCTCTCTCATCTTTTTAAGTGGGAGAACTTGCACAATTGGTGGCTGACTAAATACTTTTTTCCCCCACTGTAACCTGATAGGGCCCTTCCCAACAGGGCTGCTTCCAGTCTTTCTTCTTTAGGGACTGGATCCACACCAGTCACCTAGTTGGATAGAGTGGGTCACCTTCTCCTTTAGTTCACCTGTGGGGCACAAAACCTTTGACATACGGGTGTGGTTAATAAACAACCTTCTCATGTGTTCGACTAGGATGTTCTCAGTTTCTATCTCCGCCTGCTCTGGTCCTCCTAACTCGGGCATTCTGTATGGTCTACCAAATACTTTCTCAAATGGCAATAACCCTTCTTTATCTGGAGTTATCCTGATCGTCATTAATACTATCGGTAGACATTGTACCCAATTTCTTCCTGCTCCTGTGTGTTTTCCTTAACCCCTCTCTAATTGGGCCATGGCGAGGAAAACAGGTACTCCAGCTGATTGGCTGTTTTTTAGGCAATTGAGAAATAAATGTACTGCAGCTGTCAAAAAGGCAAAATCAAATTACTTCCTTAATGCTATGACAGATTCTGCAGGAGATCCTGCAAAATTCTGGAAAACCGTTAATTCACTGAAACGGGGGAATTCTGCTGTTTCTCTTCCTAAGTAAATTATCTCAGACTCCTGTATTCTAAGTGAAAAAAATGATATTTGTGATGCTTTTAATAAGCATTTCATCTCTGCTGGTTTTTTATTTGAAAAGAAAAGTGGCCATTGTGGTACTGGCCAGTTAGTTGATTTTTCGTCTTGCTTTTCAACCGTTACTCTGAAAAATGGTAACTCTGTTTTTAGTTTCCAGAAAATAACTGAAGCAGAGGTTCTAGCTGCCCTGTGTGCCATTGATACTAAGAAATCCTTAGGCGCTGACAATTTAGACCCGTACTTACTTAAGTGTGCTGCACCTATCATTGCTGGTTCAGGTGACACACATTTTTTAATCTAACATTAAGCACAGGAAATATCCCTAAGGTGTGGAAAGCAGCTTTTGTTCTGCCATTACATAAGGGAGGTGACGGTAGTGATTTGGATAACTATCGACCCATCTCTAGGCTCCCTTGTCTGGCAAAGATCCTAGAATCTATAGTCAACAAACAGTTACAATCTTTTCTTACTGTTAACAGTATTTTTAGCCCCAATCAATCTGGTTTTAGATCTAAACACAGTACCACATCGGCCACTATGCTTGTTGTAAATTATATTGCAAATGCCTTAGATGATAGAAAGCACTGTGCTGCGTTGTTTGTAGATTTGTCAAAAGCTTTTGACACTGTAGACCATGCTATCCTTTTGAGTAAGCTGTCATCTATAGGACTGGGCACTGATGCCTGTCGATGGTTTTATGACTATCTTAAAGATAGAACTCAGGCCGTCATGGTCGACGGGGTCAAGTCTGACCCCTTACAGTTACCTAAAGGGGTCCCTCAGGGTTCAGTAATTGGCCCACTATTGTTATCACTTTATATAAACAACATTGGTGATGATGTCAGATATTGTAAATTCCATTTATATGCAGATGACAGAGTGATGTACTCTATTGCTCCAACAGCGGACCAAGCTTTAATGCAGTTGGAGTCTGATTTTAGGATACTACAGGGGTCTCTTTTACAGCTTAAACTTGTTTTAAACGCTAAGAAAACAAATGTCATGTTTTTTTCTAGGTCTAAACTCTCAATTAGAAACACTTTTGTAATCACTAGCTTGGATGGTACTCAAATTAAACAGGTCTCTGCATAAAAATAATTAGGGTTATGGTTAGATGATAGGCTTTCTTTTAAAAAACATGTTACTGAATTGGGAAAAAAGCTCAAATTCAAGATAGGGTTCCTTTACAGAAACAGGGCTTGTCTGTCCTCCGTAAATAGAGAACAAATTGTGCAGGCTACTTTTATGTCCGTTTTAGATTATGGTGATATTATCTATATGCATGCATCGGCAAACACATTAAAACCACTGGATGCTATTTACCATTGTGCACTCAGGTTTATCACGGGTGATAGTTACAAAACTCATCACTGTATCCTATATCAACATGTGGGTTGGGCCTCTCTATCTGTGAGGCGAGAGCAACATGCTCTCTTGTTTATTTATAAAGCACTTATTTTAAAACTACCTCCATATATATCATCATTAATTCCCACTAGATATACTAATTTTAAAACCAGATCACAGATGTGGATTACATTAGAGACTTCTGTGGTCTCCACAGAGTTGGGTAGGACTGCCTTCAGTTCCTTTGCACCTTATTTATGGAACAAACTGCAGATCCAACTTAAGTTAGACACTCTGGTGTCCCTTGCCCATTTAAAAAATGTTATGGAGGATCAATATGATGTTGTCTGTGATTGTTTCTGTTGAATTGTGTTTTTGTTTTGTATGTTTGAAATGTTCTTGTCTGTATGTCTAAAACTGTACATGTCAACATGTTTACACAGGGCACAGCCGTAAAAGAGATCCAGGTCTCAGTCTGTTTTTCCCTGTTAAAATAAAGATAAAAAAAATAAAAATCATACCGTTCATATTAGCATTTTCTTTCTAGACTGTATCCAAATACATTTTTATTTATTTAAATATTTAGTCCTCTCCTCCGTCTAGTTATCTTTAATCCTACCATCTACCATCATCCCCCCTGTTGACACATGGCTCTGCCCATGTGTCAATATTGCCACATCTCTAAACAATCACTTAGGTAATATTGTTAAATTATTCTTATGCCATATCCTTTCTTTAGAGACTGCCCCTTGCTTCTTTATCGCTCCGCCTACTTCTTTTGTCCATTATGGCGGCTAAATTTGACTTTCATTCAGTTCAGAATCATCTGGATGAGTTTAACGTTTGCCCCTCCTGAGTTATGGTATGTCCTACGTAAATTACCTCGCTCTGCCAGAGAAGTTTCCTTTTGCTAACTTTGTGTCCCTGTTCTGCCATAAAGGTTAACAATTGGAGTGTATTTTTCTTACATCCCTCTTGAGTGGGATTAGCCAATAGAATATGATCTACATAAATTAAAATGTGGCTTCCTTCCTGATGTTCAAACTTTCCCAAATTCCTGGTTATAGCCTGGCTCTCCCTCCCCGCTCACTACCATGTTATCCCGTACCACATATGCCTTCATACCCCTCTCAGTCTGTGTTTCAGCTACGTTCAACTGAGTCATAGCATCTCTTCCTAGTAGATTAACTGGACATAGGCTTGATATCAGTACGGATATGCATACTTCTCCTCTTGAATTTTCATGTTGTAAAGTCACAGGAGCTGATAATCACTCTATAAATTGATGGCCTGAGGCAGAGCGTACTAGGAATTTTTCCCCCCTTTAAATGTAATATTTCATTCATTAGCCAATATAATCCCTTACTCCGCATAAGTAAGCCTTGCTATTTTATCCCATGCATCTATTAAAAACATTTGTTTGAAACTTTGTCTCCTACTCTCCCCTTAACATAATACTATAGGAGACTTCCATCAATCTGGAGAAAAAAAAATCCCACTCAGAAGACACTAGATAATACCATGTTTCATTAAGTTCACTACACCTTCTACTATAAACCTATAACCCCTTTCTAGTACTTTAATCATCACAACCTGTTGCATTGATGTTTTAAAATATAAACCTATTGTTTAATAACTTCATAACATACAAAAAATGTTTACTTCTTCATAAGCCTAATAGTAACAACTATCTCCCATTGTTCAACATTTCATAAACAGATTATCGTTTTTAGAACTAATGAACTGTCTGCATAACTCACTGTTGTTTAAACAAACGATATACTGTAATAATAATAATTACGAATTATCAAATAACGTTCCATATTCAACTATCTAGACATGTTCTTCATATCATCCCAATGCTTCCTACATATGTCAATATAGCCCACTTATCACTACTTCCTTTCACCCTCTTACGTAATCATGTCATTAGTACATTGTCTCCACAAAGCACTACTACCTAATAATATATTTTCATTCCCCTAAATATAAATAATTGTTTTAATACCAGTCTTATTAAACAATCCAATTCAACATTAATTCAACATGTCTCATCACCCACTTAACTTACTTACTTTGTAACACAGAAAAACCCTCTACAATATCTATTATTCTCTATTGCTAACTTTCCATATAACGGTACTTTAACAGATGACAAATTATTTTAAAATTATAGTCAAAATAAACAAAACATCTATTCACATCAATGCAACTTTAATTACTATGTTCTACCATCCGCTATGTGTTGGAAAGAAAATCTCTCCCGTATCATGTTATCAATTTACCTAGTGATCTAGGTCAATAGCATCAATGTAAAAGTTTTGCTTTCTGTCCCTACCTGTGTTTGATCCAGGAACCCTCTACACACATCCACAACATTCACCATCGAAACACCGTTACCCGTTGCTCCACAAAATCTGCGATCCTTGCAAAGCAAGGTAAACAACTACTTCCATGTCGCATAGCAAGTTACGTCACCACTCTAAACGTCACTAGTTCGCAACACTAACTAGCTAGCCCTTTCATACCAAACATTCAACCCCCTATGACTTCCTTCTCCACAACAACCATTGATCCTCGTACACCTAACGTAACCCATAATAGCCCTCTCCACTATTAAATGTATGTAACTGTCCCTTCTGATTAGGCTCTAATTAATAAATAAATACTTGCTATAGTTGACAAGCATACATTTAATTAATATCAATTTTTCAATTCAATAGTCCACATTATAACTGTATTCTCAGTAGTTTTTAAACTATCAACTCATTCGGCAACACAAAAATAATTATTTTACTCCCCCCACTATTCTTGTTGAATAAGTGAGTTGTTACTAAAATTCCCTTACTATATTACCTCTGCTCCGAAATGATAGATAGAAATAGGATTAAGAATTATAAAAACTATCACATGATTTATGTGCTGTCTCCCACCCCCCCTCCGTACGTCTACGTGGTTGGGCGCGCAAGCCAGCACTTATCACTTTACTACCTAGACCCCTCCCCTCAGTCATAGAATCTCCCAGAATCCTATAGACTGGTCACTATTCACTGTTCTTACACTATTCTATGCCAGGCAGTGTTGTACACCCCCCAATATATCATTATCTCAACAGCTTATTCTCCAAACTTTCGATAACCTTATTCTCATTTTCACACGACTCTCATATCACATTCACACACCGCTATTTCCCAACACACAATCAATATTCGTATAACCTACAGGAATATTTTCTTCTATAAAAGTGGCCAGATTTGGAATGTTCACCCTAGCACGTTTGATATCTCACTATGGTCAATTTTACCATAATCCTATATTACTTCTACATTTCCCAAATGTAATAACCCCTAAGAGCTTGTCCAAAATACAATGTGTTGACGTCATATGATTAACCCCGTACACGTGACCTGTTCCTCCAACAGGATTTCTCATACCCCTCCTGATAACAACTCCATTAGTAAATGAATGTCCACATACTATTAATTCTCCTTCTCCTAATGCAAGATTGGGCTTGCCCTTTCTCCATTTGGATACTCCATATACCTCTCATCCCCAGTTAATTCCAGGACCTCCTTTGAGGATTTAATTCCCATGGTAGCTAAACTCCTCTGCTATTCTCTACTGAGTATTTTGTACAATTATTTTATGCCTATTAACAAATTACTAGGTCTCACACGTATTCGAATTAGATAACTTATATTTAGAATCTTGAATAATTATTTTATCACTTTTAATTACTTATTAGGTGTCAAATGATTTTATGACTTTTAATGAATTATTAGGTCTCAAATTAGTTGATGACTGTTATGTGTTATACATTTTATCGTATATTCCTTCCTTGAAACAATTAATTATCGCGATTTTCGATGGATCATTAGGTCTCACACGTATACAACCTAATGATTATTAGTTAACACTATCGGTAACCCGGAGTTTGTAAGGCTCCAGTTTCATGAAACGGATAGAGTTACGGCAAATAATCCTTGACTTGTTTAATGTATCTCACACGATGATAATTATCTCCCTTCCTGTTTAATAAAAATTACTGACCTTATCCTTGCAGATGGGATATCCATTTTTGTGATCTCGTCACCATTTCTGTCATCTAACAGTTTTGCCACCGGCCTGTAAAGAACCCCCAATATCAGAGGCCAGGTCTTTGTCTATACGGATGTATCATCCGTCCGTGCATGGTTTTCGGTGTCCCCCGGAACGACAGAAAACGGGTATTGAGATCCGGCTCGAAGGACCAATTGTCACGAGAATTTCTATCTCTAATACTCAAGCTTTGAATAATTCCCAGAGGTTGTAAGACTCTAGTTAATTAGGAATTAAACAAATTCTCCAGTCTGCAATGGATCAGCAATTTTATTCAGAGAGCGCTCTGGCGCTAAAAACACACACATCCTTTTTATATGCCTTCACACAAAGGAACTTTATTCCGCCCACCTTTAGGCGGCCTGTGACTTTCCACAGTATGGAATGTTTTAGTTCAGCAGTTCCTAGGTCCCCTTTTAATTTTTTTAAAAAATATTTCACCTTTATTTAACCAGGTAAGCCAGTTGAGAACAAGTTCTCATTTACAACTGCGACCTGGCCAAGATAAAGCAAAGCAGTGCGATAAAAACAACAACACAGAGTTACATATGGGGTAAACAAAACATAAAGTCAAAAATACAACAGAAAATATATATACAGTGTGTGCGAATGTAGTAAGTTATGGAGGTAAGGTAATAAATAGGCCATAGTGCAAAATAGTTACAATTTTGTATAATACTGGAATGATAGATGTGCAAAAAATGATGTGCAAATAGAGATACTGGGGTGCAAATTAGCAAAATAAATAACAATATGGGGATGAGGTAGTTGGGTGGGCTAATTTCAGAAAGGCTGTGTACAGGTGCAGTGATCGGTAAGCTGCTCTGACAACTGACGCTTAAAGTTAGTGATGGAGATAAGAGTCTCCAGCTTCAGAGATTTTTGCAGTTTGTTCCAGTCATTGGCAGCAGAGAACTGGAAGGAATGGCGGCCAAAGGAGGTGTTGGCTTTGGGGATGACCAGTGAGATATACCTGCTGGAGCGCAGACTACGGGTGGGTGTTGCTATGGTGACCAATGAGCTAAGATAAGACTGGGATTTGCCTAGCAGTGATTTATAGATGGCCTGGAGCCAGTGGGTTTGACAACGAACATGTAATGAGGACCAGCCAACAAGAGCGTACAGGTCACAGTGGTGGGTAGTGTATGGGGCTTTGGAGACAAAACGGATGGCACTGTGATAGACTACATCCAATTTGTTGAGTAGAGTGTTGGAGGCTATTTTGTAAATGACATCGCCGAAGTCAAGGATCGGTAGGATAGTCTTACTATGGAATGCTCATCTCCAACAGTTTCTAACATCTTCCCTGTTAGTGGTTCTATTTTCTTATAACTCTAACACAGTTTACACATTTATACAGTATTGGGGTGAAATCCTTTAGTCATTACCTTAAAAATACAAATTCATCTATCAGAAGTAAATTAGTTCTTATTTTTTGGTTTATGACATTATTTTCTTTGTTGAATGACATTGATATGAGTTTGTCTGTCTTGCTTGTTAAGGCAACAGGTAGATCTTGTACTTGAGGGAAAAAAGTATTTGATCCCCTGCTGATTTTGTACGTTTGCCCACTGACAAAGAAATGATCAGTGTATAATTTTATTTGAACAGTGAGAGACAGAATAACAACAAAAAAATCAAGAAAAACGCATGTCAAAAATGTTATACATTGATTTGCATTTTAATGAGGGAAATAAGTATTTGACCCCTCTGCAAAACATGACTTAGTACTTGGTGGCAAAACCCTTGTTGGCAATCACAGAGGTCAGACGTTTCTTGTAGTTGGCCACCAGGTTTGCATACATCTCAGGAGGGATTTTGTCCCACTCCTCTTTGCAGATCTTCTCCAAGTCATTAAGGTTTCGAGGCTGACGTTTGGCAACTCGAACCTTCAGCTCCCTCCACAGATTTTCTATGGGATTAAGGTCTGGAGACTGGCTAGGCCACTCCAGGACCTTAATGTGCTTCTTCTTGAGCCACTCCTTTGTTGCCTTGGCCGTGTGTTTTGGGTCGTTGTCATGCTGGAATACCCATCCACGACCCATTTTCAATGCCCTGGCTGAGGGAAGGAGATTCTCACCCAAGATTTGACGGTACATGGCCCCGTCCATCGTCCCTTTGATGCGGTGAAGTTGTCCTGTCCCCTTAGCAGAAAAACACCCCCAAAGCATAATGTTTCCACCTCCATGTTTGACGGTGGGGATGGTGTTCTTGGAGTCATAGGCAGCATTCCTCCTCCTCCAAACACGGCGAGTTGAGTTGATGCCAAAGAGCTACATTTTGGTCTCATCTGACCACAACACTTTCACCCAGTTCTCCTCTGAATCATTCAGATGTTCATTGGCAAACTTCAGACGGGCATGTATATGTGTTTTCTTGAGCAGGGGGACCTTGCGGGCACTGCAGGATTTCAGTCCTTCACGGCGTAGTGTGTTACCAATTGTTTTCTTGGTGACTATGGTCCCAGCTGCCTTGAGATCATTGACAAGATCCTCCCGTGTAGTTCTGGGCTGATTCCTCACCGTTCTCATGATCATTGCAACTCCACGAGGTGAGATCTTGCATGGAGCCCCAGGCTGAAGGAGATTGACAGTTATTTTGTGTTTCTTCCATTTGCAAATAATCGCACCAACTGTTGTCAACTTCTCACCAAGCTGCTTGGCGATGGTCTTGTAGCCCATTCCAGCCTTGTGTAGGTCTACACTCTTGGCCCTGACATCCTTGGAGAGCTCTTTGGTCTTGGCCATGGTGGAGAGTTTGGAATCTGATTGATTGATTGCTTCTGTGGACAGGTGTCTTTTATACAGGTAACAAGCTGAGATTAGGACCACTCCCTTTAAGAGTGTGCTCCTAATCTCAGCTCGTTACCTGAATAAAAGACACCTGGGAGCCAGAAATCTTTCTGATTGAGAGGGGGTCAAATACTTATTTCCCTCATTAAAATGCAAATCAATTTATAAAAAATGTTACATGCGTTTTTCTGGATCTTGTTGTTGTTATTCTGTCTCTCACTGTTCAAATAAACCTACCATTAACATTATACACTGATCATTTCTTTGTAAGTGGGCAAATGTACAAAATCAGCAGGGGATCAAATACTTTTTTCCCTCACTGTATGTATTATTAATATTGATTTAACCTGTCACTGTTGTCAAGCCGATGCTAAGCATACTATATGGTCTAATACCAAAACAATTGCATTAGTGCCAGCTGCACCTGTGAATGTGGAGAAGTGACACAAAGGTCACAAAGTCACAGTACACATCAAGCTTTTTTAGCACAATTTGGGTTACTGTTAAGAACAACTTGATTACGAGGATCATTGTCTTTATGACAGAATAATAAAAGGATTATGATTTATTAAAGGGATTATACATTCTTTATTGAAAGACACTGCATGTTGATGACAGTCTATTCATGAGTGTCATTTTATTCAATACAAAGGGGAATAATTCGATATTTGAATTAACAATGAACTGAAAGACCCCATAGATGTGGTGTGAAGCAGGGTTGTTTTGTGAAGCTAATGTACATTAAAAAAATGTCCTAGGACCCATTCCCACATAGACCTAAATCCAGTTCTGTCATATTCAGGTTTCAAAGTCATTCAGCGAAGACCGGTCCATTTAGCCAGTGACATTTAGCTGTGCTTTCTATTTCTTCCTGGGTATTGGGCAGCAGAGGTCAGGGAACACAGTCTTAGAGGCCTATTTAATTAAATATTGGTCTGTGTGTCCCATATGTAGTGCACTATAAAGGGAATAAGGGTAGTTTAGGATATATACCTGGAAGTTGGGGTCAATTTTGATTGAACAGGACTTTGAATATATTCTGTCGTCTTCCAATCTAGTATTTAGATACTAGATTCACCGATTCAAGGGGCTGTTAGACTTTAAGGGAATCTAGGGGATAGTGAGAATGGACTCTGCTATTTTAGAAATGCAGTACAATATACCATCTGGTATTTTAAAGGGGATTCCCATTAGCTGTTGCGAAAGCAGCAGCTACTCTTCCTCAGGTCCACACAAAACAGGAAGCATTACATAATATAGAACATTAATTGACAAGAACAGCTCAAGGACAGAACTACATCAATTTATGTGAGCAGTGGAGTTTATAGTAAATTAGTTGAGGTAAGTCCTACTTACAGTAATAAGAGCATTCAGACAGATAGCTAACTATTATGATAGCTAACTATTCGTTTCTAGCCTGTATAACAGGTCTAAGCCTGTACTGCAAGTCATATTACTGTATACATAGTGTGAATGATTACCTCTCTCTCCTCTTCCCATCAAAGCCCTGGCCCTCTGTGTCCAACCTGGCTAAGGACTTCATCGAGCGCCTCCTAGGGGTGGACCCTTCATCTCGCCTCACCGCCATCCAGGCCCTCCACCACCCCTGGGTGGTCACTATGTCGGCAAGCTCCTCCTCCATGACCAACCTGCACCGCTCCATCTCCCAGAACCTCCGGCGACGGGTGTCTCGGGCCTCCGTACCCTCCTCCTCGTCATCCTCCCGATGCCCCAGCAGCACAGGCTCCGGGGCCAGCCACAGTCGATCTACGCACCAGTGGGAGAAAGAGCTGCTGGAGAGGAAGCAGACCCAGAGACCCTCCACCCAGAACCAGAGACGACAGCCAGGGAACCAGGACACGACCCAGTCTCTGAGGCCCACCAAGCCCCAGAAGCCCCCTGAGCAGGTTCAGCCAGCGGGCTCCACCACCACCACCCAGCCAGGGTCGCCCTGCCAAAAACCCAGTCACAGTCAGGCTAACATCAGCAGCACAACAGCTGTTCAGGCTAAGCCTGCTGTCTTACGGCTGCAGACATCAGAGCGTCTCCCAAATGACACCCTATTCCCTATTTAGTGCACTACTTTTGACCAGTGGTGACTGTGGGTCAGGCTGAGACTTTAACCTGTTCTGTTGCTGCCACTATGTCTTAGTTACAGACCCATGCTCAGCTATAACGCTCTGATCCCTCTCAGGCTCCCTCAACACTTGGTTACTCACAAACACACCACACAGACTGATATGAGGGTCAGAGTCTACCATCTCCAACCCCAACAGAGATGATCAGTCTTTGCCTTAAAGAATAGGCAAAACATCAGATCGTTTTTAAGGTGTAGTATAAGTGAAACTCTAGTACAGGCCCTATTTTCTTTCAGGAACGAAAAGGGTTAAGTAAATAAGTATGAGTGAAACTCTGGGGGATGAGGCTTGACAGGCAGTGGTACACTATCTCTTGAAACACCCTGCCATGTAACAGTGTAATAAACCATCATCAATATTTACATTGAGTACCTGAAAACTTTATTTCAAATCAAAAACGTTCTAGGAGTAGCCTATGCGGAGAGGAAAACAAAAATCTAATCAAAGTTTGAAAGTGCATTAAAATGCAAATAGGATGGGAAGAATAATTGCTCCATTTCATCTGGCATCATCACAAATTATATGAATGATTTTTTGTGTTTTGTATTAATCTTGGTGATTCATGTTCTCAGTTGAAGATGACTTGACTGCGTGCAAAATGGCACTCTATTCCCTAAATTGTGCACTACTTTTGACCAGACCCCTATAGGCCCTGGTCAAAAGCAGTGCACTATAAAGGGAATAGGGTGCCATTAGGGACTCAACTTACTTGGCTAGTTTCCACTTTGGAGAGGAGAGGTGATAGTAAAACCTATAGAGGACAATGGGTCCTTATCACTGATGCGGGTCCAAGGATGGAGTCAGATGTAACATATAGCCTATTTGTGTGGAAAGGCCTCACTACATCACCACTTTACACCAGTGAATGGTTGTAAATATGAAAACTAATCTGCCTGACACCTGGATGTTTGTTTTCGTAGTTTCTACATCCTTTCTCGCCCCCCACCTCCTCCCTCTCCCCTTCCTCCAATTCTGACCTAAGGTGAAATACACTGTATGTTAATCCAACAAGTTAATGCAACAAAAGTGTTTAATCAAATGAACATTTTTCATCACCATGTTTTGATGATATATAATGTTCTGTATTATTTGTCCACAAGGTGAGCACCCTGGGTGAATGAATGCATCCTTAATAGAAATGATGAGAGGAACTAATGTGTATCCTTCTATTGTCCCTTGGTGTTGAATTATCTTTCCCATCACAGGCTCAAGGGTCTGAGAGTGAGTAGACTTGAGTTGGTTTAAACACATCTATCATTGGGTTGACAATAGATGTGATGGCACTCTTGTAGATTGGTTCACACACTGTAATGGAACAGAGGAACACTATCAGTACATATGATCCCCAATGATTTCTCCCACCACAATCCTAATTCACAGACAGTGAAGAGACAATACAGCTAATGTACTGTATATTCGTGTGAGTCTGGTGAAACACTTGCCCTGATATGTCTGTACTGTAGCTTCCAACCCTCCATGGTGTCTACAGCCACCTCAGGGCAAGCCAGACACTGAGAATAGGGCTACGTCCCAAATGGCACTCTATTCTCTATATAGTGCTAGGGGGCCTGGTCAAAAGTAGTGCACGCTATAGGGAATAGGGTGCCATTTGGGACGGAGCCTAGGCCTGAGGTCAGAGGGTATAGCAAGGCTGACAGGACTCGCCATGTCCCAGGTCATCCCTCCCAGTTCTTTCTGGAAGCGGGTGAACTCTCTCTGGTCGTGGATGGAGGTGAGTAGTTTCCAGAGCAGTACAAAGACCAAACCCAGGACCACCATGGAGCCAGACACCACGGCTCTATCTCTACAGTAGATTGCAACTCCACCCCCTTTGGCAGTTCTATCTAGATGGAAAATGTTATAGTTGGGGATGGAAATTTCAGAATTTTTGGTGACCTTCCTAAGCCAGGATTCAGACACTGCTAGAACATCAGGGTTGGCGGAGTGTGCTAACGCAGTGAATAACTCAAACTTAGGAAGGAGACTTCTGAAATTAACATGCAAGAAACCAAGGCTTTTACGGTTACAGAAGTCAACAAATGATAGCGCCTGGGGAGTAGGAGTGATACTGGGGGCTACAGGGCCTGGGTTAGCCTCTACATCACCAGAGGAACAGAGGAGGACTAGAATAAGGATACGGCTAAAGGCTTTAAGAACTGGTCTTCTAGTGCGTTGGGTACAGAGAATAAAGGGGGCAGATTTCCGGGCGTTGTAGAAAAGATTCAGGGCATTATGTACAGACAAGGATATGGAAGGATATGAGTAAAGTGGAGGTAAACCTAAGCGTTGGGTAACAATGTAAGAGATAGCATCACTGGAGGCCCCGATTGAGTCGGTCTCCGCGTGTATGGGGGGTGGGACAAAGGAGCTATCTAAGGCAGGTTTAGCTGGGCTGGGGGATCTACAGTGAAATAGTACAATAAGAAAAAACCGAAACAGCAATAAGCAAACCATATTGACATGGAAGAGAGGCATAAAGCAATCACAGGTGTAATTTGAGAGAGCTAAGACAACAGCTGGTAATGGCGACACAGTTTGGGCTGAGGCTAAACATAAACAGGATGTGGTACCGTAAAAAGGAATAGTCCAGCAGGCATCAGCTGTATAGCTGAGTTATCATAAGGTCCGGTGAACAGCAATAGGATAGTTCGGAGGTAGTTCGGGGGCTGCTAAAGCACTAGCGAGCAAGAGGGCACGGCTAGCGTGTGCTAGCGGGCCGGGGCTAGCAGATGGAATCTTCGTGGTCGACGTCGTAACGGGAAGCCTGTTGTAACCACATCAGACGATTTCGTCGGCAGACCAGTCGTGTTGGATCGGCGGGGCTCCGTGTCAACACTAGGTGGTCCCGTCCGGTTGACAGAGAGGTAGATAGCCGGGAGATGGGTCTGGCTCATCTCATGGGCCTGCCTCAAAGCTAGCTCAGGCTGATTAGCCAAACCACAACGGCAATTTTGTTGCAGCTAGCTGGTAGCGATGAATCCGGTGTTATAGGTCAAGTGAAAACCGATATGTTCTGGGTCGATAACGCGCTGTGCAGACAGTGCAGACTGGCCGAATAATAGTCCAGGCTAGAGCTGGCTGGTAGGTGGTGCAGGCCACGGACAATGGTGAAAAACCGCTAACGGTAGCTAATAGCAAGTAGCTAGTTAGCTGGCTACTCCCGTCCGGTAGACCGAGAGGTAGATAGCCGGGATATGGGCCTGGCTCTAGGCTAGCTCGAGGCTAACTGGTGCTTGCATCGGGGGCAGTGGTGATTAGCCAAACAGCAACATCCATTCGGTTGCGGCTAGCTAGTTGCGATCCAGTGATTAATGTCCAGTGATTAAATTATTCCGGCAGAAAAAATCCAATGTTCTGGGTGAAATACCGCTAACTGTGGCTAATAGCAAGTAGCTAGTTAGCTGGCTAGCTAGTTTCAACTGGAGATTCTAGATAAAAGGTAAGTCAATAATAGAATCCGTTCCACATTGAGTGAGGCGGGTTGCAGGAAAGTATATTTTGTAGAAGGATGAAAAGTCTGATAGGGAAATATGTACGAAAAATACAAAAAAACAGGGTATTTACAGGCTATTTACAGACACACGACAAAAACACGACTGCACTGCTACGCCATCTTGGATTTTTCTATGCTATGTGATTATCTGTATAATGTTTGATGTGTCTCTCTTTAATGAACACTTGTATGTATACATTTGACATTTTTGTAATTTAGCAGACGCTCTTATCCAGAGCGACTTACAGTTTGTGCATTCATCTTAAGATAGCTAGGTGAGACAACCAAATATCTCAGTCGGTAAAATGAATTATGCAAGAAATGTCTGTGTAATCGCTTTTATGCGCAAATATTGATATAATAACCATCATAACGAAGTAAACTTGGAGTCACGCAATTACATGTTGTGTGGTCCTCCCACTACGACTTGTCTGGAAAGCATGCAGTTTATTATGCTACAGATCAAGTAAATGATGATGAACTTCACAAGGTGGTGAAAGTGCGAGGTGATGAGCTTGATGCTCCTTTCCAATAAATTTCGAGGGTCTTATTCTGGTGACATGATCATCTATGCTTGGCTGCCGTTTGGCAAATAATGATCTCGTCATGTAGGCTATACCCACACTGTATCTGCAAGCTGTTGGCTTGCACATGCCAATACCAGAGTGGGCACACTCGCTATATGACGCAACATTTATTGTGAGAAAACCATCAGTAGAGTGGAAAATGTGATGGAACCCCATTTCACTTGTATTTTTTATTCAGTACATGGGAATATAACCGCAAAATGAATTTTTATGTGCACTATGTCATCACACACAGCCTTTTATCCGCAACAAGTCCATTTGATGGAAACACATCTCTTCTGGGAAAATGCCCATATTGTCTATATGCAGATTTTAGAATATTCACATGAAAATCTGTCGCCAATTGGATGGAAACCTAGCTATTGTAAGTAACATTTTCCTCAATAAAATAGCTATCAGCAATGTCAGTGCTAGTAGGAGAAAGTAAAGTGTGAGTGTAGAGCTCTCGTTGCAGTCAAATTCCAATGTATGTACTTGTTCTTGCAAATGTCAGTTATGAATGTTAACTTGGCTGCCACTCCGTACCTGTGCAAGGTGCATGCGCTAGTGCAGGTGGGGCAGAGGTCACATGTAGGGCCCTGGTAGCGTCCGTCCTGGCAAAGACAGGCACCACAGCTGCAGACGCCCCTCCCAGCACTGACCAGGCCGCTGTGGGACAAACATGTGTCCGTGCTGAGCGGGCACTCACACACACTGCCACTGAACCCTGGAAGACACTGGCACACACCACACACACACCTGCCCCACCGTGAATCACACAGAGACGAACGAACACGCACACACACACTGAGCATTACAAAGACAATGTTACACTTGACCTGCCTATGTAAAGCAGTAGAAAACAACTGTATGTCAGATGTGAGAGAGAGCACACGCCTACCTCTACATGGTAAGCCCCGGTACTGGTCACAGCGGAAGTCACTGCACTCACAGAACTGCCCATATAGTAAGCATGCAGGGTGGGATTTTTGTGCCTTTTATGGCACAAACACTTTCTGCAAACACACTCCCCATACCCATGGCACTCTTCTGAGGCATTGTCATGGCAACACAGGTGTCTCCCATGATCCCCCTTGCCCGGCTTTACTTTCTCACACTCACACAACGTTCCGACACGCCCCTCCCTACACCTGTAAGAGACATGATGACCTCGTCATTCATAATGAATGGGGTGGGATTTGCAACTAGCACTATATAGGGAATACAGTGAGGGAAAAAAGTATTTGATCCCCTGCTGATTTTGTATGTTTGCCCACTGACAAAGAAATGATCAGTCTATAATTGTAATGGTAGGTTTATTTGAACAGTGAGAGACAGAATAACAACAACAAAATCCAAGAAAACGCATGTCAAAAATGTTATGAATTGATTTGCATTTTAATGAGGGAAATAAGTATTTGAAGTAAACTTCGACAACCATCGCCAAGCAGCTTGGTGAGAAGGTGACAACAGTTGGTGCGATTATTCGCAAATGGAAGAAACACAAAAGAACTGTCAATCTCCCTCGGCCTGGGGCTCCATGCAAGATCTCACCTCGTGGAGTTGCAATGATCATGAGAACGGTGAGGAATCAGCCCAGAACTACACGGGAGGATCTTGTCAATGATCTCAAGGCAGCTGGGACCATAGTCACCAAGAAAACAATTGGTAACACACTACGCCGTGAAGGACTGAAATCCTGCAGCGCCCGCAAGGTCCCCCTGCTCAAGAAAGCACATATACAGGGCCGTCTGAAGTTTGCCAATGAACATCTGAATGATTCAGAGGAGAACTGGGTGAAAGTGTTGTGGTCAGATGAGACCAAAATCAAGCTCTTTGGCATCAACTCAACTCGCCGTGTTTGGAGGAGGAGGAATGCTGCCTATGACCCCAAGAACACCATCCCCACTGTCAATCATGGAGGTGGAAACATTATGCTTTGCGGGTGTTTTTCTGCTAAGGGGACAGGACAACTTCACCGCATCAAAGGGACGATGGACGGGGCCATGTACCGTCAAATCTTGGGTGAGAATCTCCTTCCCTCAGCCAGGGCATTGAAAGTGGGTCGTGGATGGGTATTCCAGCATGACAATGACCCAAAACACACGGCCAAGGCAACAAAGGAGTGGCTCAAGAAGAAGCACATTAAGGTCCTGGAGTGGCCTAGCCAGTCTCCAGACCTTAATCCCATAGAAAATCTGTGGAGGGAGCTGAAGGTTCGAGTTGCCAAACGTCAGCCTCGAAACCTTAATGACTTGGAGAAGATCTGCAAAGAGGAGTGGAACAAAATGCCTCCTGAGATGTGTGCAAACCTGGTGGCCAACTACAAGAAACGTCTGACCTCTGTGATTGCCAACAAGGGTTTTGCCACCAAGTACTAAGTCATGTTTTGCAGAGGGGTCAAATACTTATTTCCCTCATTAAAATGCAAATCAATTAATAACATTTTTGACATGCGTTTTTCTGGATTTTTTTGTTATTATTCTGTCTCTCACTGTTCAAATAAACCTACCATTAAAATTATAGACTGATCATGTCTTTGTCAGTGGGCAAATGTACAAAATCAGCAGGGGATCAAATACTTTTTTCCCTCACTGTATGATGCCATTTGGGACGCAGAACCTTACCTGCACACTCCACACTCAAGGGTCCCGTTGCTGTGGCTACAGCCTGGGCTGTGTGGGACCCTGTCCCTCTGACATGGACAGTCATGTATCGGCTTCAGTAGAACCTCCAGCTCCTCACCGTACTCCTGGGGCTTGATGACCACACGGGACTGTCCCATACTGGTACCAGACAGACATGGAGGGACAGAGATGGTCCCATTAAACTTCAACTAGACGGGAGATGTGAAAAGAGCCTGAATATAGTTATATAGCCCTGATATATTTATCTCACTCTCATACACATACACACACACACCTCATCACCAATGGAGATATTGGAGCACCTCCTTCCCTGGTCCTCTCTCTCCAGCAGCTCTTCATCATTGTTCTTACAGTGGGAGATATATGATATCTGGAAGTCTGCAGGCAGCTCACTCTTCTCCATAACAACATCAGAGGTCAGGGCCTGCGGTCATTAACAGAGTTAACTTTTTAGCTGAGGAGGAGTGTTTGTGTGTGTGTGTGTGTGTGTGTGTGTGTGTGTGTGTGCGTGTGTGTGATAGTTAACCTCTGTAGCTAAGGAGGTTACAGCAGTCTGTCAGCAGTCTCATACACACAGAACTAATTACCTGTGTAGGAAGGGAGTATTCTGCTGCACTTACGTTATATGCCTCCACTATTATACGCAGGATGTTTTGGAAGTTGTTGGAGAGCGTTCCGACTGCACTTTTAGGGAAGGTGCTCTTCAGGCCCTGCCAGAATAATAAAAATAACACCACATCCATCTTGATAAAATACAGAGGAGATGCTGTTAAACTATATATACTGTATTGTGCTGACAAAGAGATTTTGTGTAATGTTGTGGTTGGAGGGAGGGAGGAATGGATGAGGAAGAGGAGGAGGACGAGGAGGAGACAAAGATGGGTTTCTACCTCGTACAGGTACGTGACGTCTTCGGTCACAGCAAAGATGATCTGGATGTTTTTCTCTCTCAGCTTCTCAGCAAGGTGAGTCACAGAGGGATAGTCCTAACAGGAAGACAGACAGACAGACATTACACTCTCTCTATTTCTATCTCTACCCCCACTCACTCAGACAAACATTCAATTTCCTTCTCTGAAGAGGGATAAATAAATCAAATTTAGATGGAGTGAGGGTGTCCACATTTCACACGTCCATTCCCCACCCTGGGTGGGCACTTATCCAAACAGAAATAGTCTGTAACACACTCAGTAGCACAGTGTGGATGGAGGCTCAATAAAACACACGCATGTCACACACACACACACACACACACAGAGACATAAACACACAGACTTAGCTTAAGAGATAAAAGGCTCTGTCAGGATTATTCCATGGTAGCCCCAGCTGTTTCAAATCAGGAAGTGCCTGTCAGTATCCTCTTTATTGACCTTTAATTCACTGCCTTTGACTTCGGTCTGTCTGCTACTTCTGCAGTCTGTACTGTGTGGATTTACTGGCACTCCCTAATATCCTCTCACACCAGCTACTGTAAGAGTATAAAGGAAGATACTACTATTAAGTCTTTTGTTAGAGACATGCTTATGTGACCAATTGGATTCAAACCAGGGTTTCCTGCATGCACACTACAAGGCTGTGTTATCCCGCTGAGTTTAAGCCTAGGAACTCTGTTATACTTGCAAATCCTATTGTGTTTATTGAGGGGTTCTGGATAGAGCATAGATGTTCCTGGAGGTGACATCTGGCGTACACATTGTTTTCCAGGTGACATTTCCCATCGTTGGGCAGAACGATCCCTCTCAGTTTGCCATCTCCAGCGAAGTGGAAGCCTGCATCAGTGGAGAACATAAGCAGATGGGTGACGTTCCTCCAGTCAATATCCTCCTGGGAGAGAAGAGAGCGAGAGACAGATAGATAGAGAGAGAGAGAGAGAGAGAGAGAGAGAGAGAGAGAGCGAGAAGGACAAAGAGGGAGGCCCATTAATACGCACAGCCGATTGGTCTAAAAATTATCCCAAAAGGAGTTAAGGTAACACAATTCCTTTCATCTAATAGCTTTCATCTATTGTCTATGGGACTTCCACTTCCTACAGACACTAACCCAGACAAAACAACATAACAATCCAACACTGCAGCTCTACCCCCTACTGGGTGTGTATCCAACCTCACTTTACCTCACACAGGCCCCCCTCTGGTGAGTCAAGGTTTCTGGGGAGATCCGCTGCCTACCAGGGCACAGGTGCAGCAGGACTCTCTGGGGCTATAGCTGGGTAATGTGGTGGGGGTCCAGCCTGGGCTGGTGTTTCTGATCCTGGGGTCTGGAGGTGACCTTTTGGTTCTCCAGGAGGACTGTGGAACCTCTGGGATTCTCGAGGTGCTCCACCAGGCAGCCTCTCTCCAGCAGAGCCCTGGCAGTGTCACAATGCTCCCACGTGTGCTGACCTGGTTCTATGAAACTCTACACATCATGGAAGAACAGTAGAACAAAGTATCATGCTATTTGGACATCATATGAAAAAAGTAATATTTTCTAAGACTAACATACTGCAATAATTTAAGTAGCAAAGGTCATTCAAGTAGTAAACTGGAAGCTTGTGTTAGTCCGCTGACCTAAAGCATAGGCATTAGATTAGCACAAATCTTCAGGTCACAGGCCAGATGACTGAACCTTCTGTTACAAGAGCTTACAGTACCTCCTCCTTACACCAGGCACAGTGTGGTCCAGAGGCCAGACACTCTCCACAGCTCTTGACTCCCTGACCATAGCACTCCTCCTGTCTCCTCTGGCCTAGGGCGAGGACAACATGTAGAACAACCTTTCACTGCCACCCACTGCAATGTGCTTTATCATTCTCTAGACTCTCAATAGAACTATCCTCCTGTATTTAATGTAATAGGAAATTGTGAAAGGGGAGAGAATTATGTTTATTTTTTTATTTAGACCTCTATTATGAGAAAGGTATTGATTTACCTTGATTTCCCTTAGTGTAGTCCTGGCAGCAAAATAATAGCACAGCAGCATCTGACCATAAACACAAAAACTGTTTGCTGACTAGAATTTGATATCCTTTCCTTTGTTGAGGAGAGAGTGGAGAATGATTGAGCAATTCTTTAAAGTAAGCTTCCTAATTACCTGAAAGGGCAGAAATCAGAGAGGAGGGGGTGTGAGCAGACATTGGTTTTAAAATTAGAACTGATTTAAACCATGATCACATGGAAGCAGTTTGACTGAATATATTATTACCTAAGAGCAAACCAATCTTTGTAGGGGCTCTGTATAGACCTCCAGACCAGAGTGACTTTTAAGAGATTGTCACGCCCTGGCCTATAGAACTCTAGCTAGTTTGGTCAGGGTGTGAATATTCTAGGTTTGTATTTCTATGTTTGGCCGGGTGTGGTTCCCAATCAGAGGCAGCTGTCGCTCGTTGTCTCTGATTGGGGATCATACTTAGGCAGCCAGTTTTCCTGCCTGTGTTGTGGGATCTTGTTGTGTTCCTGTTTAGGCTTGTGTGTGTTAGCCCTTTGGACCGTCACGGTTAAGTTTGTTATTTTGGTTACTGTGTCGTGTTTATTAGTTAAATAAACATGTACGCCTTTCACGCTGCACCTTGGTCCGACCCGTCTCTTAACATACGTGACAGAGATCCTTTAAAATGTGTGTTCTGCCAACTGTGACTTTCTAAACTCTGAAGTGATTCTACTGGGTGATGTAAATACTGATGTACTGAACATGAACTGCCCCCTGTATAAGGCCTTGTCTAACTTTTGCTAAACTTTCTGTTTGACTCAGTTGATAAATGAGCCTACAAGAATCACTGACACCAGTCAGACTGCCATTGATCTCAATATGGTATCAGATAATCACAAGATATCCCAAAGTAGTGTAATTGCATATGGAATTAGTGACCATTTCTTAATACATTGCACTAGGAAAGTGAAAAGAACCTGGTAAATTGGCACAATACCATCAGGACCAGATCCCTCAAAAATTATGACAAAGAACAATTTAATGAACTGCTAGGACAGGTAGACTGGTCTAATGTTATGGAAAGTGAGGTGGTTGATAGAGCATAGGAACTGTTCAAAGGTAGATTTCTCAGTACTGTGGACAAGTTGGCACCCCTAAAAGGGATGAGGCTCAAACAAAGGACAGAACCCTGGATCAGTAGAGAAATCCTTCATTCCATCACCATGAGAAACAATGCTCTAAAATACTTTAAGAGGTCAAAATTGCCAGAGTCCTTCACTCAATACAAACACCTAAGGAATACAGTTCAATAAAAACGACCCCAGGGAGCTCTGGAAGACTTTCAAGGACCTAGGCACTAGCACAAAACAAAGACAAAAACAAAGTCAAACAGCATTGGACTGAACATTAATGGTACTGTAACCTTTGGCAGAGCACAGGTGGCTGATAATTTTAATGAGTTTTTCACCACTATTGCCAGCAACCTTGTTGACCAACTCCCAGAATGCTCTGGCACCTTTGGAAACCATCATATTCAAACCTATTATTCAGCCAAGGGCATCTCCGAAGGGCAGTTTGCATTTTCCCAGGTTTCAACTTCAGATGCTACAAAGATGCTTAAAGATCTAGACAAACAGAAAGCCACAGGACTGGATAACATCCCAGCTAGAATCCTGAGTGATGCTGCTGATCGTATTGGACCTTCTGTAACACACATCATCAATCTTTCCATTCAACATGGAAAGGTACCACAAGAGCTGAAACATGCAAGAGTTGTTCCTTTATACAAGAAAGGAAGCAAAGTTGAACAAGGGAACTACAGACCAGTGTCAATCTAGAGTGTGTTGTCAAAAGTTTTAGAAGGAGCACTCCATGCACAGATCACAAAGTACATTGATGACCATAACATTTTATATGACCTTCAGTCCAGTTTTAGACAATCCTATTCTACTGACACTTGTTAACTATAATTGACAGATTTTATCAAGCAAGAAATTGACAAGGGAAACTTCTGTGGTAAGGTCATGCTTGACCTACAAAAAGCATTTGATACTGTGAACCATAATATTTTGTTGTACAAACTGAAAGCAATTGGTTTTGCACCAACTCCTTATTATGGGTGGTCATACCTTACTGATAGGGTCCAAAGGGTGGATGTGGGCTGGACACTGTCTGATACTAAGGAGATAAACGGTGGTGTCCCCCAGGGGAGCATTTTGAGGCCTTTGCTTTTTTTGCTCTACAGTCGTGGTCAAAAGTTTTGAGAATGACACAAGTATTGGTCTTCACAAAGTTCACTGCTTCAGTGTTATGAGATATTTTTGTCAGATGTTACTATGGTATGCTGAAGTATAATTACAAGCATTCCATAAGTGTCAAAGGCTTTTATTGACAATTACATTAAGTTTATGCAAAGAGTCAATATTTGCAGTGTTGACCCTTCTTTGTCAAGACCTCTGCAATCCGCCCTGGCATGCTGTCAATTAACTTCTGGGCCACATCCTGACTGATGGCAGCCCATTCTTGCATAATCAATGCTTGGAGTTTGTCAGAATTTGTGGGTTTTTGTTGGTCCACCCGCCTCTTGAGGATCGACCACAAGTTCTCAATGGGATTAAGGTCTGGGGAGTTTCCTGGCCATGGACCCAAAATGTCGATGTTTTGTTCCCGGAGCCACTTAGTTATCACTTTTGCCTTATGGCAAGGTGCTCCATCATCCTGCAAAAGGCATTGGTCGTCACCAAACTGTTCTTGGATGGTTGGGAGAAGTTGCTATCGGAGGATGTGTTGGTACCATTCTTTATTCATGGCTGTGTTCTTAGGCAAAATTGTGAGTGAGCCCACTCCCTTGGCTGAGAAGCAACCCCACACATGAATGGTCTCAGGATGCTTTACTGTTGGCATGACACAGGACTGATGGTAGCGCTCACCTTGTCTTCTCTGGACAAGGTGTTTTCCGGATGCCCCAAACAATCAGAAAGGGGATTCATCAGAGAAAATGACTTTACCCCAGTCCTCAGCAGTCCAATCCCTGTACCTTTTGCAGAATATCAGTCGGTCCCCTGATGTTTTTC
Source organism: Coregonus clupeaformis (assembly GCF_020615455.1). Taxonomy (NCBI): domain Eukaryota; kingdom Metazoa; phylum Chordata; class Actinopteri; order Salmoniformes; family Salmonidae; genus Coregonus; species Coregonus clupeaformis. The sequence continues at coordinate 22,990,784 of NC_059225.1, read as the reverse complement.
CTGGAGAGAAGTGGCTTCTTTGCTGCCCTTCTTGACACCAGGCCATCCTCCAAAAGTCTTCGCCTCACTGTGCGTGCAGATGCACTCACACCTGCCTGCTGCCATTCCTGAGCAAGCTCTGCACTGGTGGTGCCCCAATTCCGCAGCTGAATCAACTTTAGGAGACGGTCTGGTGCTTGCTGGACTTTCCTGGGCGCCCTGACGCCTTCTTCACAACAATTGAACCTCTCTCCTTGAAGTTCATGATGATCCGATAAATGGTTGATTTAGGTGCAATCTTACTAGCAGCAATATCCTTGCCTGTGAAGGCCTTTTTGTGCAAAGCAATGATGATGGCACGTGTTTCCTTGCAGGTAACCATGGTTAACAGAGGAAGAACAATGATTTCAAGCACCACCCTCCTTTTAAAGCTTACAGTCTGTTATTCTAACTCAATCAGCATGACAGCGTGATCTCCAGCCTTGTCCTCGTCAACACTCTCACCTGTGTTAACGAGAGAATCACTGACATGATGGCCGCTGGTCCTTTTGTGGCAGGGCTGAAATGCAGTGGAAATGTTTTTGGGGGATGAAGTTCATTTTCATGGCAAAGAGGGACTTTGCAATTAATTGCAATTCATCTGATCACTCTTCATAACATTCTGGAGTATATGCAAATTGCCATCATCAGAACTGAGGCAGCAGACTTTGTGAAAATTAGTATTTGTGTCATTCTCAAAACTTTTGACCACGACTGTACATAAATGATATGGACTCTGCCTGTTCATGCCCTCTGTTCCTTTATTTGGATGATTCTGCCCTCTTGGTTTCACATAAGAAAAAGGATATCGTTGAAAAGACCCTATGCAGCAAACTGACTAAAGTCAGTAAGTTGTTATCCAACAGCAAACTGTCTCTGCATTTAGGCAAGACAGAATGTATCCTGTTTGGTTCCAAACACAAAGTGAGAAACTCCTCCAACTTCTCGGTCAAGTGTAATGGTGTAGAGGTGAAGGAAAAATGCTCTGTTACATACTTTGGATGTGAACTGGACCAACACATGAACGGTGAACTCATGGCTCTGAAGGTCATTGGGAAAGTTCACTCCAGGACAAAGTTCCTGGCAAGGGTAGCCAAGTTCCTGGATATAGAGACTATGAGGACCCTGTCAACATCTCTGATACAGGCCACTATGGCCATGCTTGTATCTAATGGTTCAGTGGCATAACAAAAAATCTTAAGTACAAACTTTAAACGGCCCTAAACAAACAAATGAGAATTTATACTCAAGCTCAGCCCTAGGACGGCCAATGGTCCTAATCATTTCAAGGAACTGAACTGGCTTCCAGTTGATCTCCGGGTGGTGCAGATCAAACTGTTGATGTTTTTAAAAAAGTTATACATGACCTTGGCCCCAGTTACCTGTCTGGTTATTTTAATTTCATTTGAGACTCTCATAGCCATCACACCAGAGCCAGTGTTGCCACTATCAAATCAAATCAAATCAAATTTTATTGGTCACATGCGCCGAATACAACAGGTGCAGACATTACAGTGAAATGCTTACTTACAGCCCTTAACCAACAGTGCATTTATTTTAAACAAAAAAAGTAAGAATAAAACAACAACAAAAAAAGTGTTGAGAAAAAAAGAGCAGAAGTAAAATAAAGTGACAGTAGGGAGGCTATATATACAAGGGGGTACCGTTGCAGAGTCAATGTGCGGGGGCACCGGCTAGTTGAGGTAGTTGAGGTAATATGTACATGTGGGTAGAGTTAAAGTGACTATGCATAAATACTTAACAGAGTAGCAGCAGCGTAAAAAGGATGGGGTGGGGGGGCAGTGCAAATAGTCCGGGTAGCCATGATTAGCTGTTCAGGAGTCTTATGGCTTGTGGGTAGAAGCTGTTGAGAAGTCTTTTGGACCTAGACTTGGCACTCCGGTACCGCTTGCCGTGCGGTAGCAGAGAGAACAGTCTATGACTAGGGTGGCTGGAGTCTTTGACAATTTTGAGGGCCTTCCTCTGACACCGCCTGGTATAGAGGTCCTGGATGGCAGGAAGCTTTGCCCCAGTGATGTACTAGGCCGTACGCACTACCCTCTGTAGTGCCTTGCGGTCGGAGGCCAAGCAGTTGCCATACCAGGCGGTGATGCAACCAGTCAGGATGCTCTCGATGGTGCAGCTGTAGAATTTTTTGAGGATCTGAGGACCCATGCCAAATCTTTTTAGTCTCCTGAGGGGAATAGGCTTTGTCGTGCCCTCTTCACGACTGTCTTGGTGTGTTTGGACCATGATAGTTCGTTGGTGATGTGGACACCAAGGAACTTGAAGCTCTCAACCTGTTCCACTACAGCCCCGTCGATGAGAATGGGGGCGTGCTCAGTCCTCTTTTTTTTCCTGTAGTCCACAATCATCTCCTTTGTCTTGGTCACGTTGAGGGAGAGGTTGTTGTCCTGGCACCACACGGCCAGATCTCTGACCTCCTCCCTATAGGCTGTCTCATCGTTGTCGGTGATCAGGCCTACCACTGTTGTGTCATCGGCAAACTTAATGATGGTGTTGGAGTCGTGCCTGGCCATGCAGTCATGGGTGAACAGAGAGTACAGGAGGGGACTGAGCACGCACCCCTGAGGGGGCCCCCGTGTTGAGGATCAGTGTGGCAGATGTGTTGTTACCTACCCTTACCACCTGGGGGCGGCCCGTCAGGAAGTCCAGGATCCAGTTGCAGAGGGAGGTGTTTAGTCCCAGGATCCTTAGCTTAGTGATGAGCTTAGAGGGCACTATGGTGTTGAATGCTGAGCTGTAGTCAATGAATAGCATTCTCACGTAGGTGTTCCTCTTGTCCAGGTGGGAAAGGGCAGTGTGGAGTGCGATAGAGATTGCATCATCTGTGGATCTGTTGGGGCGGTATGCAAATTGGAGTGGGTCTAGGGTTTCTGGGATTATGCTGTTGATGTGAGCCATGACCAGTCTTTCAAAGCACTTCATGGCTACAGACGTCAGTGCTATGGGTCGGTAGTCATTTAGGCAGGTTATCTTAGAGTTCTTGGGCACGGGGACTATGGTGGTCTGCTTGAAACATGTTGGTATTACAGACTCAGTCAGGGACATGTTGAAAATGTCAGTGAAGACACTTGCCAGTTGGTCAGCACATGCTCGGAGTACACGTCCTGGTAATCCGTCTGGCCCTGCGGCCTTGTGAATGTTGACCTGCTTAAAAGTCTTACTCACATCGGCTACGGAGAGCGTGATCACATAGTCATCCGGAACAGCTGGTGCTCTCATGCATGCTTCAGTGTTGCTTGCCTCGAGGCGAGCATAGAAGTGGTTTAGCTCGTCTGGTAGGCTTGTGTCACTGGGCAGCTCGCGGCTGTGCTTCCCTTTGTAGTCTGTAATAGTTTTCAAGCCCTGCCACATCCGACGAGCGTCAGAGCCAGTGTAGTATGATTCAATCTTAGACCTGTATTGACTCTTTGCCTGTTTGATGGTTCGTCGGAGGTCATAGCGGGATTTCTTATAAGCGTCCGGGTTAGAGTCCCGTTCCTTGAAAGCGGCAGCTCTACCCTTTAGCTCAGTGCGGATGTTTCCTGTAATCCATGGCTTCTGGTTGGGGTATGTACGTACGGTCACTGTGGGGACGACATCATCGATGCACTTATTGATGAAGCCAGTGACTGATGTGGTGTACTCCTCAATGCTGTCTGAAGAATCCCGGAACATGTTCCAGTCTGTGCTAGCAAAACAGTCCTGTAGCTTATCAGACCGCTGCGCTATAGGAGCATGGCTGGAAAAAGTGGTGCAGAGGAATGGAATGGTGTACTAAACCATATAAAATCCATCCCCACGCTAGGGAGTTTTAAGATAAACCTCAAGAAATGGTTTATGGGCAAAATGCTTTAAAACTGCACAGGCTTAAAGAAAGTATAATTGTTTCAATGAACGTTACTTGGTAATCTATTTTATTTGTTTTATGGTTTCCTCCCTATTGACGAGATGTATTTTGTTTTCATGTTATAATCTTGTGTATATTTTCTCTTCATGTATTTACATGAGGACCACAATGGAAATATGTATTTTTTTATTGTTTGTGTCATCATCGATTATTTTAATGGCATTGTGCTATATCCACATGTGTAGTTGTATTGTTTTAAAATGGTCAAATAAATATAATCAAAACTCTCTCATCTGTGTCTGATGGGCATTAGCCCATCCAAAGCGTGGCAGGCAGAAGCAGCTTAAAGCAGGACAGATCTCTTCATGCATGTGAAGGGAGAGGCAAACCAGCTCTCCTCCCCCTCCTTTCCCTTGCATCACACTGCAACAATGTATTTCAGAAGGAATGTTGTCACTGTGTATGTCTGGTACATGATCAATGTGTCTACACTACACTACTTCTCCAATAATACTCTTCCACACTAAATTCATATTATCGGGTCAGATTTAATGGTCAGATGATCCATGTGCATAGTCTAGCACCATTGAAGGGAATTTACATCAGATGAGCCATAAATGTTTAAAATGTAAATGTATTACAATTCATTCGGTAATTTCACAGTCTTACTATTGACTTTAATTTGAATATGAAATTAATCTAATATCCGTCCCTTTTTACTAGTTATATATATATATATATATATATATATATATAATTATTTTTACTAGGTCCTCTGAAGTAAAGTAACCAGTGAGCTCATCGTCCCCTAGCTCTCTACAGGTGATTGGTGCCACTCGCTGTCCAATCACAAACCGTCTGTTTGCCAATGCAAAGTTATGGCTTGGTCAACTGTAAGTAACCTTTTGGATGAACTGATTTTTCGCAACAGCTAGCTATCCCTTCCGAGTACTCGTCGTTGACAGCAAACTATTGAAACAACACACATAAAATGTAGCTACATTCTAAGTACTGCGTAGTGTTTGTGGATTGCTTGCTAGCCAGCAAGATAGCTGTACCAACCACTGAGGTATGGCTACCAACCCAGCAAGAACTATGCGCGGTTTGTAATGGATAACGTTCGCTAGCTAAGTATGCTATTGCTAGCTGGAATATTCGTCATGTCGACTAGTTATCATCCTCCCTGGTAAGTTTCCTTGTTGTGTCCTTCTTAGACCTTGTAACTATTCTAGCTACATTGAATAACATATTTAATAATTTACACGTTTTTGAATGTAGTTGGCCAATAAAATTAGACGTTGGCTATGTTGTTTTAAATCACAACCCTTGTTTTAAATAAAACAATGTTGGTATAAAATAATCAAATGTCCTTCCCCATAATCTAGCCAGCTACGTAAATGTATCATTTAACGTTAGCTAGTTAACGTTATCTATATACGTTAAAATTGTAGCTATAACGTTACATACTTAACGATAGCTACCTGCTAGCAACCGCTCTCGTTCTTGAGGAAAACTATTTGATAATAATTTCAATAACTAACATTAACGTTGCCCCAACATCTGCCTGGACTGTGTGACCATATTCGCTGAGGTCAAGTATTGAAAAACAGTTCGTAAATGCAGATTTTATTTTATCGTGGGCGGAACTCGAAAATAAGTTGGCTGGCTACTGTTAACTAGTCAACTCATGCTATCTACTTTTTGATGACCGCTAGTTACAAATTAGCCAACCTTTCGTAACCAAGTCAAGCGACCAAATCTCACTAGCTAACTTTAGCTAGCTAGTGTATGTTGTAGCTACCATTTTGTGTCCGTATCTAACTAACGTTAGCTGAAACGTTTGGTACATTTGATTCCCATTTGTGTCTGGAATCTGGTTGCAGCCAGCTCATTTCCTCAAATGGTCTTCTCTCTGTCCGCAGTTTTATTATCGACAGCAAAGTAACATTCGTTTAGTTTACATTTTCTTGGCCATCATTGAGGTTTCGTGGACTATTTGTGGTGGCGCTGTTGCCTAAGATTTTTTTTTAACTAACCCAAGGTAGACCACAGCCTGTCGTTACCAATTCAAATGGGAGGAAATTATTCATAGTGGGCAAAACAAGCAAGGAGGTGGGCAGAGCCGATCTAGCAAGATCCTATTGGCGCGTTCTAGCATGTATTTGCATATTTCCGTTAGAAAACGGCTACTCTGAAATGCGCATTTGCAATAACTCCATTCGGCCTTGCGCTCCTAAACGCAATTTACTTAGGCAAAGGGTAAAGTCTACAAAACGTAGTCCACTCTGTTCATAACAGAATTATATAGAGATCAAATGTTTCACAGATGAGAACATTTGCAGAATGTCGGCCAAAATCCATCTTGCCCAATCTTCTCCCACTGCCGGCCACCTGGGCTTCTTCTCATCACCATATTTGGATGCTTCAGATTTATACATAGTGAAACATCTGGGTCATTGTTCTATATGTGCTGTTGCTGTCTCATTGACTGGCTAGTGGAGACTCATGCACTGATGCTCATGGCCTGGCTACATGAAATCTATCCCATTGAAGTTGAAGTTTTAAAAGGTTATGTTAGGGTTTAGGGTAGGGACGTCCCAAGGATTCCGGATAGTACGGACCGTGACTGTAGTGACTACTACAGGACTACTCCGAACATGGGTATGTTCCTGGGACATCTCTTAACATTTACATTTACGTCATTTAGCAGACGCTCTTATCCAGAGCGACTTACAGTTAGTGCATACATTATTCTTTTTTTATTTTCATACTGGCCCCCGTGGGAATCGAACCCACAACCCTGGCATTGCAAACGCCATGCTCTACCAACTGAGCTACCTCCTTGCCGGCCATTCCCTCCCCTACCCTGGACGACGCTGGGCCAATTGTGCGCCGCCCCATTGGTCTCCCGGTTGCGGCCGGCTACAGCAGAGCCTGGATTCGAACCAGGATCTCTAGTGGCACAGCTAGCACTGCGATGCAGTGCCTTAGACCACTGCGCCACTCGGGAGGTGGCCTACGAGGTCAGAAATACTGCTGTTTGTCTGTTCTACCTAATTAATTACACCCACCTGGTGTCCCTGGTCTAAATCCGGCCCTGATTAGAGGGGAATACTGGGGGAAAAAGCAGTGGAACTTGCTTCGAGGTCCAGATTTGAGGGTATAGGTTTGAGGTCCTTGGGACAACATATACACAATGACATCAAAACAACTACTACACCTTATTTTCGGTCTCTGTTTCCCAGGCCACTATAGAGTTATTCCCATTCCCAAATGGATGATAAGCATCGGGTACGTTCTCAGCATGAGATCACACCCTCCCATCTGTACAGGTGAGATTTATCTGGAAACCCAACGTCGAATTGCATTGAATCCTACGTTGGGCAGAAATGAGCGTTTGAATCAGGAAAGTTCTCTCACAACCTCTAAGCCAGAATGTTGAATAAAATGATATTTTAACGTACTTTACCGGTAAGCCATGTAAACACGTGCACGAGCTCGGCAAGTATGAATGTGTCTCGTGCATGTATTTTTATCTTGTGCGCATGCTTCAGGTGATAGAAATCTGAACGCAGTATATATTGTCTCATTCCTACCGCCAAAAGGACCAACCGCACAGCCGGTAAAGTACGTTAAAATATAATTTTATTCAACATTCTGGCTTGTAGAGGACGTGAGAGGAAACTTTCCTGATTCAAACACTCATTTAGCCCTACGTTGAATTAAATGCAATTCAACGTAGGGCTAAATGAGTGTTTGAATCAGGAAAGTTTCCTCTCACGTCCTCTACAAGCCAGAATGTTGAATAAAATTATATATTTTTTATTTCCAGGCAAAGGTATGATATACAGTGCCTTCTGAAAGTATTCACACCCCTTTTTCCACATTTTATTGTTACAGCCTGAGTTTAAAATGGATCAAATTTGAGATTTTGTCACTGGCCTACACACAATATCCCATAATGTCAAAGTTTAATGGTGTTTATAGAGATTTAAAAAAAAAAAATGAAAAGCTGAAATGTCTTGAATCAATAAGTATTCAACCCGTTAATGGTAAGCCTAAATAAGTTCAAGTCACGTAATAATTTGCATGGACTGTGTGTGCAATAAGTGTTTAACATGATTTTTGAATGACTAACTCATTTCGGTTACACACACATACAATTATCTGTAAGATCCCTCAGTCGAGCAGTGAATTTCAAACTGATTCCACCACAAAGACCAATGCCTCGCAAAGAAGGGCACCTATTGGTAGATGGGTAAAAAAAAAAAAGCAGACATCCCTTTGAGCATGGTGAAGTTATTAATTATACTTTGGATGGTGTATCAATACACCCAGTCACTACAAAGATACAGGTGTCCTTCCTAACTCAGTTGCCGGAGAGGAGGGAAACCGCACAGGGATTTCACCATGAAGCCAATGGTGACTTTTAAACAGTTAGAGTTTAATGGCGGTGATAGGAGAGAATTGAGGATGGATCAACAATATTGTAGTTACTCCACAATACTAACCTAATTGACAGAGTGAAAAGAAGGAAGCCTGTACAGAATACAAATATTCCAAAACATGCATCCTGTTTGCAATAAGGCACTAAAGTAAAACTGCCAAAAAATGTGGCAAATTAATTAACTTCATGTCCTGAATACAAAGCGTTATGTTTGGGGCAAATCCAACACATCACTGAGTACCACTATTCATATTTTCATGCACAGTGGTGGCTGCATCATGTTATGGGAATGCTTGTCATCGGCAAGGACTAGGGAGTTTTTTTGGGAGGGGGATAAAAATAAACAGAATAGAGCTACACACAGGCAAAATCCTAGATGAAAAACTGTCTGCTTTCCAACTTTTTTTATTTGTATTTGACAACTGGTCAAAATAACAAAAAAGATGCAGTGGTGTTGTCAGACCTCAAATAATGCAAAGAAAATAAGTTCACGTTCATTTTTAAACAACACAATACTAATGTTTTAACTAAGGAAGAGTTCAGAAATCAATATTTGGTGGAATAACCCTGATTTTCAATCACAGCTTTCATGCGTCTTGGCATGCTCTCCACCAGTCTTTCACATTGATGTTGGGTGACTTTATGCCACTCCTGGTGCAAAAATTCAAGCAGCTCAGCTTTGTTTGATGGCTTGTGACCATCCATCTTCCTCTTGATCACATTCCAGAAGTTTTCAATGGGGTTCTGGTCTGGAGATTGGGCTGGCCATGACAGGGTCTTGATCTGGTGGTCCTCCATCCGCACCTTGATTGACCTGGCTGTGTGGCATGGTGCATTGTAATGCTGGAAAATCCAATCCTCAGAGTTGGGGAACAATGTCAGAGCAAAAGGAAGCAGGTTTTCTTCCAGGACAACCTTGTACGTGGCTTGATTCATGCGTCCTTCACAAAGACAACTCTGCCCGATTCCAGCCTTGCTGAAGCACCCCCAGATTCTCACTGATCCTCCACCAAATTTCACAGTGCGTGCGAGACACTGTGGCTTGTAGGCCTCTCCAGGTCTCTGTCTAACCATTAGACAACCAGGTGTTGGGCAAAGCTGAAAATTGGACTCATGATGACCTTACTCCAGTCCTCTACGGTCCAATCCTTATGGTCTTTTGCAAACCTCAGCCTGGCTCTTATTTGCTTCTCATTGATGAAGGGCTTTTTTCTAGCTTTGCACAACTTCAGCCCTGCCCCTAGGAGCCTGTTTCGAACCGTCCTCGCCATGCACTTCACGCCAGCTGCCGTTTGCCATTCTTTTTGTAGGTCACTTGATGTCATCCTACGGTTGTTGAGTGACATTCGAATGAGTTGGCGGTCATCCCGGTCAGTAGAGAGTCGTTTTCGTCCTCTGCCGGTCTGTAGCTTTGTTGTCCCCAATGTCTGCTGCTTGAACTTGTTCTTATGAACCGCCGTCTTTGAAATGTTAAGGATGAAAGCAACCTGACGCTCATTGTAGCCCTCTGCCAGTAAAGCCAGAATTGAACCCTTCCTTTCCTCACTTTTGGAGGATGGCCTCACTATTCCGCCCCTCAAACTAGGCTCTATGCTGTGCGCGTGATTAAAAAAAATGCATGACGACTAACGAAAATACACACGCACCAATTTAATTCCACAAAATTATGCAAATTAACATATAGACCAATTTAAATGTATTTTCGGCTGCTAACTAATTAATGGTTAACCGTTAACATCCCTATTCAATATGTTTTGACCATGACTGTTTACAATCCAAAGTAACACCAAGTAATTTAGTCTCCTCAACAGCCACATTTATTATCAGATTCAGCTGAAGTCTAGAACTTACAGAATGATTGGCCACCCATTCTAAAACTGATGCAACTCTTTTTAGGGTTGCAGTGATTTCACTAGCTGTGGTTGCTGACGCGTATCGGGTTGAATCATCAGCATACATAGACACACAGGCTTTGTTTAATGCCAGTGGCAGGTCATTAGTAAAAATATAAAATAGTAGAGGGCCAAGAGAGCTGCCCTGCGGTACACCACACTTTACATTAGAGAAGCTATCATTAAAGAAAACCCTATGTTCTATTAGATTGCCATATGAATTCAGAGCTGAGGTTGAAAAGCCATAACACATGTTTTTTCAACAACACGTTATGGTCAATAATATGAAAGGCTGCACTGAAATCTAACAGGACAGCTCCCATGATGTTCTTATCAATTTCTTTCAACCAATCAGTCATTTGTGTCAATGCAGTACATGTTGAGTGCCGTTCTCTATAAGCATGCTGAAAAGTATATTGTTAATTTGTTTATAGAGCAATAGCATTGTATCTGGTCAAACACCATTTTTTCCTAAAGTTTGCTAAGCGTCGGCAGAAAGCTGATTGGTCGGCTGTTAGAACCAGTAAAGGGTGCTTTACCATTTACCACTCTTGTGTGGGTTGTTGTCTTACAGTTGATGTAGTTTGTGTCATTGGGTCTAATCATTATGATTTTGGGGGGGGTGTATTTGACTTTCCAGCTCCTTGTCTTTCCACTATCATCAAACTAATTAAATACATTTTCTATTCAATATCTACTGTGTCTGCACAGCTTACCAGGCAACCACAGCAGAAATGCAGCAATACAAAAACAGCTTTCCCAAGGCAAAGAAGGAGGATATGCTGTGAAGTCTGAAGACCGAAGTCAGTTATTCATTTCAAATCTGCATTAATTGATCATTTTCAGGCACACAAAAATACGAACATTGAAAAGTTTCACAAAAAAGTGCCCAAACAAATATTGCATATTTCAAATTGAGTACTTCAAAAACACATTGTAGAATGAGTAGAACACTACATTAACAAATTGATAGTATAAATCAGAAAAGGAAATTAAATTCACTACATATTTAACAAACGTTTATCTTTTCAAAAACAGGCTACGCAGACATGCTCCTGGATCTCCTCTTCAACAAGGTCACCCTTGATCCAAGAGGCCTGACGAGGAGGAGGCCATAGCTGGATTTGTCTCCCGCTTCAGTCTTGGGGGTGACTGAAGCCAAGTGGGTGACTGAAGCCTGCTTGATTGAAGCGGGGTACATTTTTATTTTATTTTTTATTTCACCTTTATTTAACCAGGTAAGCCAGTTGAGAACAAGTTCTCATTTACAACTGTGACCTGGCCAAGATAAAGCAAAGCAGTGCGATTAAAAACAACAACACAGAGTTACATATGGGGTAAAAAAAACAAAGTAAGAAAATATACAACAGAAAATATATATACAGTGTGTGCAAATGTAGCAAGTTATGGAGGTAAGGCAATAAATAGGCTATAGTGCAAAATAATTACAATTAGTATTAACACTGGAATGCTAGATGTGCAAGAGTTATGTGCAAATAGAGATACTGGGATGCAAAAGAGCAAAATAAATAACAATATAGGGATGAGTTAGTTGGGTGGGCTAATTTCAGGTGGGCTGTGTACAGGTGCAGTGATCGGTAAGGTGCTCTGACAACTGATGCTTAAAGTTAGTGAAGGTCCCCCTCCTCTCCCACTCCCCTCCCCATCAATCTCTGTAGTTGGTTATATTTCCAAAAGCCTTAGTAATTAATTTAAGCATTCGGACTGGAGATATGAGTTACAAATTGTTCGAATCAATGGGTCCTGCACACCATTATTTCTCACCGTTTTCTCATGAGTGTTCATGTTGATCAATATTTCGGCTATGCTGGCCTATTGTAAATGATCAAATAAATGTTTGATCAATACATACAATTCTGAATATAGTCATTTATAATGTTAATGGAGAGGCACCAATAAATTGTCCAGTAGACTTATTGTATGCTGTTTTCATGTACATTCTCTTATGTCTAAGCTTCTAAGGTGACTCTGGCTTTACAAATTATTGTGTGTATCAGTGAACTGTTCTGTAATTTAGTTACAAAACAATAGAAATGCAATTGTGTATTGCTGCTGTTTGTCTGATATCCAACAGTCAATGATCAACTCTGCTGACCATGAGAGCATTTTGTAGAGAAAAGGCATACATACCATTTAGGCTCGGAATGACATGTGGCCTATTATTTACCTTGTTACCTGGCAACGACCACAAGAGTGTTTCAAAGAGCTGTCAATCAAGGTGAGCTCATGAATATAAGCTCCCCACACACTCAGCCTGTTCTTTCAGGCTTCCTGATAGGTAGAGATGAGAGAAGATTCTTATTCTGAGGATTTTAATAGCGTACAAATATTATGGGTGATATTTTGGTCATAGGCTATTTTTACTTGGGAAATAGGATGACTGCAGGAGCTTTAACACTAACAATACTTTACTACTTTATTACATTAGCAAGAGCCATTTGCTGTTGGGAATGTTTGATGGTGCAATTTTAAAATAAATTGGAGCGTAGAAAAAAAACCTGTGAATCGTGCAGGAAAATGCCTACAGGAAAATCCCATAGCATTTTTGTAGCCACTTTCCTGTGGGACAACAAGGTAGTCTTTCAGAAGTTAAATCAGATAATTATTTAAGGAACAAATATCCGCACCTGATTTTTATATCAATTGTTATCAGGATTAGGTGAATTGGGTGTGTTACAGCAGGGTTGGCGCTAACCCATTCATAGATGCTAACTACCTTTAGCGCCTATTGATGAAGGTATCTTCTTCCCGTTAAGTGCCCCGACGTTGCTCTAAACCGGGGGCACATTCGTTCTTCAACAAGGTCCGGAGGGCCACATTGAAAATTGGTTACGTTTCCTCGCAGTCAACTATCAAAAAAATAGTCCTATCCATCATTTTTAACATTTTAAATTCTCCCTGACTGTCTAGCTTTCATTTGTGATTTATTAGCAAGCTGGACACAGTCAAGAAACTGTATAAATGTAGGTCCATTATCATTTCTACACAGTTTCCATTTGGTTTTAGTAATTTAAGTATATTGAGTTCATATTGATTTCATATATTTGTTTTTATTACTCAAACCACCTGCGGACGGATTGGTCCCCCTTGCGGGCTGGATCTGTCCCGCATGTTTTACACCCCTGCTCTAAACGTTACCATGCATCACTTGTGGTATGGTTTTGGAAACATAAGGAATGTATCTTTCAAATCAGCAAGATATCATTTTCAAAATAACGAAATGTTAAATTACTACACACCTTTTAGAAAATATTATTTCTCGCTGATATTAAAGATAAGGGACATATGTTTCAAAAACCGTTTCGCAAGCAATGATTGACGTTTCTAAACGTTAAAACGCAGGGTCGGAATTGTAGTTCACACTGAGCCAGCCATCGGCGAAGGTAACCGCTGAAAACCCTATGGAGAGAAGGGTTTGAGAGCTAGGTTGGAGCGTGTGCTTGCATGCCAAGTAGCTCTCTAGGAGGTTTGGGCCTACATCCTATCTTCTGATCGCCAAGTGAACTCTAACCTTAGCGGCATAGGTTTCTAAAGCTTGTGTTTAAGGTAGAGCATAATACTGCTAGCAATAATCAGGATATTTTAGATTAACCATTACTTGCCGATACTTTCTTTGTTCTCAATTCGGATGGCACCGGTGTCTTAACGTATGTGTCCAGTTGCAGATGGAACTCCGATAACGAGGAAATATTCCAAAAGATTAAATCCACTTTTTGTACTGAGTGAGAAATGGCATCTTGTGTGTGTAAATCTTTGTTTGTGTTTGGGTCACACTGTGACGCGCTGTCATACCTCTTCTACATGTGGCCGTGGGGCTTATAAGTGACTAGTTCCTGCAAAGATGTTGGGAAATGCGAGATCTCAGACAGCTAAAATGGCGAGGAACCTCCATGCAGTGCAAAAAGGGAATTTTAATATTTTTTGAAAATTATGTTTTTGGTAATACCACCAGCAACTGGACACACGTTTGACACAGGTGCCTTCCAAATCGAGAAAGAGGTATCAGCAAGTAAAGGTTGGTCGAAAATGTTCTGATTACAGCTCAACAGCAGCATGATGATAGTCGTTTGATTTGATATTGGCTACTCTTCTGAAAGAAGTGCCTTGAGGCTTCATAATGCATTGTGGTAAAGTACCTGTGTGCCACCGCCTTTCTCCAGCCGGTTGATCATCTCCTCAAACTGCAGAGAGCTGATCTCCATCTTTATGCTTATTCACAAACGCCTCATCCTCTGAATCCAGGTGGTAGTCTGGTTGATCTGTATCCAAACTGAAAGCTGTGATAGAGAACACAGGTTGAAGTAGGAAATAACCAACAGTGCAGTACTTTTAGGTTATGCCACAAGAGGGCGACATTGACTAACACATGGGTCCCATATAATTACAGTACACTCATCTTTGGGACACTGAATCGTGATCGTGAATCGTGATTTTCTTTTCATATTTAGTTTGCAAATTATTTTCACAACAGTCTTCTGCACTTGGTATACAACTATCTAACATACAACTTATTCAAGTATCCCATCTAGAGTTCGTGCATAGTTGCTTTAGTTTTTTTTACAGTTCAAATTAAGTTATTGTATTCCAGTTTTTTTTTTATTGTCTGCGTTTTGTGCAAACTATTAATCATCGCGCCAGGGCTGTCTGTCGCCCTGTGCTGTGGAATAAAAAAAAACATTACAGCAAGTGATTTCGTTCGCCGCTAGCGCGCACTGGTTTGCAGCTGATTCTCCTAGTATATGAATATTCATTCCAGGCAGTTTCTACCGAGGGAACGTGTGAGTACTCCGCTTCCCCCAGTTCCCCCTCCCCTCGGGGCTCCGCGAGCGCGCACGCGTGCAAAACCGTGTGGGAATGGCTGTTGTGTGACTGGGGGTTGGCCCGCTATGAGCGAACGGGGAGCTGCAAGAGTTTGTAATGTCCGCCATGTTGGCCATGGCGTATTGAACCAGGGAGAGCGGAGCCTCGGAAAAAAGAGACCGACAGAGAGCGATCAAAATCCGGGCCTTCCCGGCTCCGTTCGCATCTCCATATACCAGTCCTACTACCAATCGAACGGTTGACTTCTGGCGAACATCACAGATCCATCCATGAGAACTCAAAGCAGTATTGTTGTGAACCTTAGGATATCGGTTAGATTAATGCTGCATCTTACATTATAAAAAAAAACATGAGTAAATTGTCGTTTCGGGCACGGGCGCTGGACGCTACCAAGCCTCTACCCGTCTTCCGCTGCGAGGACTTGCCAGACCTGCACGAATATGCCTCTATCAATCGGGCAGTACCGCAAATGCCAACTGGGATGGAGAAAGAGGAAGAATCGGTATGTTTTTATCGCTGTCAGATTCATATTTGAGATGTTTTCCACATTTTCACAATATGGGGGGCGTCGCTATCTTGCCTGCGCAACTTTGCACAAAATGGCGGCCATGTCTATTTTCCGTGAACACGGTAGATAGCTACGAAATTGGCGTGTTACACCTACATTTTCCCGTTAATGTAATCCTAACCGTGTATTGTTTCGATTTTGGCTTCGTTAGCCGTGTTCTGTCCACTTATTTCAATTGGAATTGCATTGTAAAACACAAAGGGGTCACGTGATTAGTTTCGCATCCGCCATTTTGTTGACTTTCACTTTGCCAAAGACTGTTGGGGATGGGCTTTGAAGTGGTGCCCTTACGATGAACAAATACCAGGGGGAGACATTGAGTCGACATGTCTTTTCTCAGTATGTTTTGAATGGGCAACACATTTGGATAGATCGGTGAAATCGACCATGCACGCCTCTGCCTGTGCCACTACTGGTAGTGTTGTCACGACACCAGAATTGACTTCGATACCAGGTTTAGTATCATACTCTGTACCGAAAGGATACCACGGCAAAAAAAAGAGAGGGTATTAGCAGAAGTCACAGAATAACCACTGGGCTTTTATTTTTTTTACACATTGAACTATGTTTAACTGGTAAAACAACTAAAATAACACATCTTATATTCTATTTAATTTATTTCAAAAATAAAACTTCATTTTACCTTTACAAAAAATAGTGCAGTTTTGAAACTGCAGTAAAAGTGTAGTAACTGCAGTCAACTGGTGTGTTGATGCAGAATAACTGCATTTACACCGCAAAATTACTGCAGTAAAAAAAACTTATTTTGGACACAGTATTTGCCGCATTATGCAGGGAAATAACAGAAGAATATCTTACATTTTCCTTATGCAAAACCCTATCTGAGACTCGGAGAATACAAAATAATTTTACAATTTAAATCTAAACTGTTTTAAAATGTAATTTGATACATATCCGGGTTAATTTGCGAATCTATGGCCATATTGGGTCAAATGGTATTCATTAGACCTATGATTCATTATTCATTACAGCTAAATAATGTAATGTATTATATTAATAGTTTAGTTCCAAAATGACAAACACATTGAAGCTAATTTCTGAAGCTTTTATATTGCAGTAGTCTACACACCATATGATGGATTTTACACAGCATAATGATTCCCAGGGTGCAATGCTCCACCCAGGGCTGCTGGCTGGCTAGTGGCTACTGCTAGCAAGCAGAATTGGGGGGGGTCAAGTTCTAGAGTCAAGTAGGGGTCAGGTCAGGATCGACGGTCCACATGAACGGGCAGTGTAGGAATAGTTATACACTGATTTTTTTTTTGTGTGGAGCATTTCATAAAAAATATTTACAAAAAGCTGTGTATGTCTAATAGTTTACTTAAAGCTGCAATATGAAACTTTTTGGGCGACCTGACCAAATTCATATAAAAATATGAGTTATAGATCTGTCATTCTCATTGAAAGCAAGTCTAAGAAGCATTAGCTCTGCTCTATTTGTGCTATTTCAATGCTTCCCGTCTTAATTACAAGCCCTTATCCAACAATGCAGTTTTAAGAAAAACAAGTTATGTAAAAAATAGATATGTAAAAAAATT
The DNA here is from genome assembly GCF_020615455.1 of Coregonus clupeaformis. NCBI lineage: Eukaryota > Metazoa > Chordata > Actinopteri > Salmoniformes > Salmonidae > Coregonus > Coregonus clupeaformis. The sequence continues at coordinate 22,973,605 of NC_059225.1, read as the reverse complement.
AAAACAAATAAAGAGTAGCAGTAAAATTACAGTAGTGAGCCTATATACAGGGGGTACCGGTACAGAGTCAATGTGCGGGGGCACAGGTTAATTGAGGTAATATGTACATGTAGGTAGAGTTAAAGTGACTATGCATAGATAAGTAGCAGCAGTGTAAAAGAGGAGGAGGAGGGGGGGGGGGGGGCAATGCAAATAGTCCGGTTAGCCATTTGATTAGCTGTTCAGGAGTCTTATGGCTTGGGGGTAGAAGCTGTTAAGTTACTGTTTTGCTTTTGTAAACCAGCTTCAACCAGCTGAAAATACAATGTTTTTGGTTATGGAAAAGGGTACAATGATTCTCTACACTATACTTGCTTGTTATGTCACACAAACTGAAATTAGGCGAACTAATTTAACAACCAGGAAATGGCAGGGCGATTTCTGCATAGTGCACCGTTTAATAAAAAATAAATGGTAATTTCCCCCCTTCCGTCGGCTCGCACCTCGGTCCTTGCTCCAGTTGTAGTCATTCACTACTTTACCTCAGACGCACATGGAAATGTACACAATTACACATGTCCAATATCCATGAGTTCATCCAACTCTTGAGTAAGTACAAGGGCTGCCTTCATTGCCAAAATCTTGTAATGTGGTTATCAGCAGTGTACAGGCAACTGTCTCGTGAGCGCTGAGCAGCCAAACGGAGCAGTTGCTATGACTACTAATGCTGTATTGCATTAGTGGAAACATTTACATTTTAGTCATTTAGCAGACGCTCTTATCCAGAGCGACTTTACAGTTAGTGAGTGCATACATATTTTTTTTCTCATACTGTCTCCCCGTGGGAAACGAACCCACAACCCTGTCGTTGCAAGCACCATGCTCTACCAACTGAGCTACACAGGGCCCGAGACTGTTCTCAGGGCATTTCTGCCGGTTTTGACTAGGTTAGGAGAATTAGGGTTAGCTAAAATGCTAAAATTGTCCCAGTCGCAACTCAAACATATCTAGCTACAACCAGGCTTGCCTTGAGAACAGTCTTGGTTTCCACTTATGCAATGCTGCAGAGGAGCAGCTAATGGAGGAAGCTATTTCTGCGTGTAAAAATGGGGACCAGAATTTTTATCGGGATAGGACAGGAAAGTTCCAGGGTTATAGAACTGTTGCAGGATCAGGACAGTATGGGATGTTTGTTTTTACAAGACAGGACAGGAATGAATTTTCACTCCTGTGTTAACCTCTAATGCAGATATCATGGGTTAAAATAGTTTGCCGTTTTGCAACTAAACCTTGCGCTGCACTGCTTTGTAACACCTTTTGCATAGTTGTTTCGGTGGACTGGTTCTCATCTGTTCTGTAAGCAAAGTTCCATAGTTTGCTTCTGGAGTCAGTTTTGTCAGCAAGCTGCGGGCGTGGAGGTATGATGTTTTCGTTAGAAGCCATGCTGTCAGCATTTTCTCTCTTGCTTCTCAAAAGTGGCTTGCGCTGTCAGCTGCTTGCGAAAGCACAAGTAGCTAGCTTACTACTGCCCCCTTGAGAAGATTCAGACAAATTTCTAGACTCTATCCTCTCAATCTGTTTGACGTGAGACACATTTGACAGAAGTACCCAAAGTAACACAAATTCTAGTACCAAACTGTTTCTCATGTTATAGTATTGAAAAAGTACCGACGTTTTGGTATACCATGCAACACAAACTACTAGTCAATCATTTTGATTGTGAACAGAAAAACAAGCATGTCTGTCTTTTCTGATACAGAGGCGTGCACATAAGCTTTTCTTAGCCATGTGTCTCAAAGTGACAGGAGTAAGGAGAGATGGGGTCTGTTGTTGGAAGTTTGACCATAGTCTAATTCTTAATTCACGCTAACTACCGCTGACAAAAAACAAGCATTTTAGAAGCCAGTGCCAGTATTCATAAAGCACCTCAGAGTAGGAGTGTTGCTACTTATTAGCTAGGTAGCTATGGAAGCAAGTAGCAACAATCTATGGGTAAAATGAAGCCAGACTCCGGAATGTACCGTAATTTAGCTAGATCTGAGTGTTCAGGCCAGGGGTTGGAACCGACATGATTTTCCAGCGTTTCGTTCTGAACAAAACCACTAACGTTTTATGTTCCGTTCCACAGTTCCGACCAGCAAAATACATTTCTGAACCAGTTCGAAACCCCCAAAAAGTACCAGTTTATATCGTTATTTTCTGTTCCTTTTTTAACTTGTGTAATCAATCAAGTTTTTTTTACATTTAGCTCATTTAAATTACTTCACCAATCAGTGCGGATAGAGCAGGCAAGCTAGTTCTTTACATGCGTGATGGACAGACAAGTGCCGCCTATGGTGCAAGATGCAACTGACATTTTGCGGGTGGGGGGAGAGTGAGAGCGGGTTGAGGAGGAGGCTTGAAGCGCGGTGCATCTTGTTAAGACATGCATTATCTGAATTAGGTCAACAGAATTATACCTAGGAGGAGCGGCTTCTATGGAGGAATTTTGAACCAGAATTAAAAACACATCTTTCCTTTTGGAGTTAATAAATCTAACGTGAAATGTGAACTATACCTAAAGTATCCTTAACTAGCATTGAACAAGTTAATCCATTCTTCTCTAGCTAATAAAAAAGTGCATTCTGAATCACGCTTGAAAAGTCAGTACAGTAGCCTATGCTACGGAGGGGGGAGGTGCAAGTTTAGCATGAACACACACTGGTAAATATTTTCAGCTTGCAGGCAGACACTGGAATACGTTTGAGTGACAGTGGTGGCTTTGCATATGCGCTTTGTTTAGCGTTTTGCCTGGAACGTTATTACCCGGTTTCCATGCTTTTAAAATAACAGTTCTGTAACGGAACTGTATGGATCACTTTTGTTCCCGGTTACATTTCTGTTCCTTGAAAAACATTGGTTCTGTTCCCTGAACCGGTTCCAACCCCTGGTTCAGGCTAATGCTGTGTGTGCACATTTTTAGACTGTCAGGGAGTGTGATGCAAAACAACTTTGACCCAGTTTTGGGTTATAATCCAAAACAAACCCATTGGCCAATTTTGAGCATTCTGTTATGGTCAGAGAGACAGTGGGTTATTGCCTCTTCATGACCTCACCAGAGCATCAGAGGGGGGCCAATGCCTCAGTGAATGCAAACAGAGGAAGGGACTGGGGGTGCAGTTAATTTAACTATCAGAAGAATCCCACCAGCCACCTCTCCCTCCTGTGCTCTCTGTTATGTAACTTCCTGGAGTGACAGAGACTTAGGAGATAGAGGCTGTTTTACTACAGGGGCTCAAGTGATATGCAGCTTGGCTGCTTTGCTGTATGTTTGACCCACATTTACACCAGTGGGAACTGGATGGGAAACCCTGGAGCTGCATCCTAAATGGCACCCTATTCCCATTTATAGTGCACTACTTGTGAACAGGGCACACAGTGTTAGTGGTCAAAAGTAATGCATTATGTAGGGAATATGGTGGTATTTGGGACACACTCTGGGAGCTGGTTGGCTGGGCCAGACTGGGTGGACTGCTAGCTAGCTTCCCCTGACCAGGCACTGGTCTGGTGGTTTTAAATCTGGAATGCAAAGCTCTCTGGCTGGCGGCCTATTGTGAAACCATACAGGCATCAACAGCATGCATATTTTATACACGTCAATGTTTTTATGTTTTATGCATTGTTTGTGGAATATTGAAATAGTTTCCCTCACTTTTCTCTATGAAATCGAAAAAGACTTTGGCTGAATCTAATGACTTTTCCTTTACTGACCTCTACCAAATTGATTGTCATTGTCTTGTGGTGGATTTATCTTTGTACAATTAGGCTACTTGGTTAGTAAATGGACTGGGTCAGTAACCGAAAGATCACTGGTTCGCTGGTTGAGCAAGGCAGTTAACCCCCATCAACTGCCCCCCTGTCGCAGATGACGTGGACATCGATTAAGGCAGCCCCCGCACCTCTCTGATTCAGAGGGGTTGGGTTAAATGCGGAAGACACATTTTGGTTGAATGCTTTGTTGCGCAACTGACTAGGTATCCCCTTTGAGCTCTAGGCTGTTATGTCCCATGTAGTGAACCATTTCCAACCCCTGCCTGCCTCGCACAGTTTGACTTTTGGAATCTGTCAAGTGGAACATGTGAGCCAGTGTTTCATAATCCTCCACATAGTTATTACACCTAGCTAGCTAACATCACAGTACACATAGCCTTACACATCCCTGCTTAAATGTTGAGATGCTGCATGATTGAAGTGCAGTGCCAGTGCACCTGCTACTTTACTAGAATTGACTATTAGGCTACTATAATCTGTACAGAGATCTACTCTAATACAAAACTATGCCTTGATCAGGACTGTGTGGACTGTTTCAATTGAATTTAATGTAAGAAATTAATTAAGGGCTGTCGTCGATTTTAAAAACAAAGAGAAAAAAATATTTCAAAGTATTTCTCCATATAGACACACCCTATGTGTTTTAATAAAATCAACTAGCCTGTATGTAGGCTACTGAGCTTGTCTGATGCTTTAAGCACACTGTGATTCAGTAGTTCAAACACAAATGACTCAAGAGGGAGCCAGAGATCAAGATAGCCTAACCAGAAGAAAACAACCTGTTCTCGAACACCATCTCCCGCTGCTGCTGGCCTTTGCAGATTCTGCCATTATGTTCCCGAAGTTGCCAGTAATACGCTACACCAGGGGTCGGCAACCTTTTCCATTTGGAGTGCCAATCTGAGTGACAGTTATGATTTTCATATGCACATTTTCGTGGAACAGTTTCATTTATTTTATAATAGTCTTCGTATCTCAAAATCATTCATGTGATTAATACAAATTCTATCTAAATGAAAATGATACAAATCTAAAAGTAACTTCCATTGTCAACTATGTAAAAAATAGCCTACATAAAGCCAACAAATAGAAACAAAGCAGCCTGCAGGTAGAAAATATACTAATCAAAATATATCACATTGGCTATGCATGACCCGTCTGCAAGGAACTTGAAACATTGTATCAACTATCAACTGTGTCCAGCCCAAAGCGCTAACAAACTTGCAACATTGTATAAAATATTCTGGACCCTCAGTTTCCAATGCCAGTGAGCTCCGGACAGACGGCTGTATTTGCGCAAGGATAAGAAGTAATCAGGTAGGCCTATTTTAAGATGTTTCCACCGGATCAGAGCATTTTATTTTTTATTTTCTTCACACAGTGGTTATTGAAAGGGAGAGAGCTGGAAATATTTTTCAAATAGCTTACATTGAGGAACTGTTGTCATTCTCAATGGATGTAAAAACAGAGTTCATTTACTTAATGTTTGAGGTGAATCATTTTTTTAGTTGTGAAGCTCCACAGCGCATTAGTGGTGGTGAGTTGAGACAATCAGAAATACTATCAGGGCACATTTATAAGCCTACATTTGCGCGCAGGCCAGGTAGCCTAGGCCTACTTCAATGCGTAATCAGGTGCGCGTCCTTACTCAACATTGACAGGAGCGCTCCAAACAAAACACAATTAATAAATTGACCACTCGTAAATGGAATGAAATAAACCAAGTGTAGCCTAGGTTGTGCGCTCTTGCAAACGTGTCCACTCTGACAATGAGAACTGTAAAAGACTGTAATAATAATATATTGAATGCATTAACAGAAATTACGGTAACCAAACAAACATTGTAGATTGGAAATTATGACGTGCCATAATTATATATATATATTTTTGCAACTGCTCGAATAAAGAATTCATCCAACAGCCTATCAACCAAACAATCGACCAGTCGACTAAATGGGGTCAGTCCTAATTTAATTGAATGTATGCCTACATCTACCTTTGATTACACCACTCTTAGCTCTGACTGAGAAGACTCTTTGAGTCATTGGTTGTGTCCCAAATGGCACCCTTATTCCCTATATAATCCACTAATTTGGACCAGGACCCATCTAATCAGCTTGAGTCTGAACACCTACTGGAGGCCACAGTTTGGTTGTCACAGCAACTTTTATTGGAGTCATCACCTGTGCATCCAGGTATCATTAAATCGATGGAATGAATCAGCTGTGAAAATAGGCTACATTGCATTCCGTTTTTTTTCTGTTTTAGCCTGTGTGGCCTAGCTGTGTCTCAGGTAGTCTAATGGCAGTAGGGTTGTATGGTGCTAGCCTTGTTCCAGATGTTTCTACTCTTGTCAATGCCATCTCTGTTCTGCATGACCCAAGATTCACAAGAAGTTGGCATGATGGCACAGACTGGCACTGAGGTAAGCATGCTGCTTCTTGTAGCAATGTTTCTGTATCATAGCTATCATGGACTTTCCTAACATCAGGGGCCTTTTCTCTTTCTTACCATCCACACTACAGATTGTACCTGCCTTAGCTAATACTGCTAGATCAGGGGGTCTTCAAGCTCTTCTTGCCCAGGGATCCTTGCCCAGGCAAATCAGCGACCCAGGGGCCCCACATTATAATTAGAAGAGAAAGTGTAAACTCTTATCAGCTGTTTACCTGGTTAAACAAAGGTTGGCAATACTCCGGTGAGTGTAATTAGCGCCAATGAGTAATTTGCTCAATTATAGGAGTGGCGTAATAAAGTTGGCATCATTAGAAATAAGATTATTCTCTTTTCGTCTGTAGGTATGTACTGTAATACAAATTTATTTTGTTGCTAGCAAAATTTTCTCACTTAAAAATATATATATTTTCACAGACCCCAGGTCGAATACCCCGTGCTGGAAAGAGGAGAGTGTTAGCTTTCTAATGAGACCAACATGATCTCTCTACTCCAAATATCAAGACCGTTACTTGCCATTACATGCAGTGTCACCAAATCATGTTTTTGAGAAAAACACAGTCAAAGTTTTGCAGTTACTTTTTACAAATGTATTCAAATATGCCTGTGTTCTTCTTTCTCTCTCACACACATAGGCTACATGTATAAATTATACATATATAAATTACATGGTGTCTGTCTGCATCGTTGTCGCGCACACGTGCATACATGTGCACGTGTATACGTTTGTACACATACAAACTACAGAATGTATTGGCTACATTCACTTATTTTCACACATGCCCAGTCATGTGAAATCCATAGATTAGGGCGTAATGAATGTATTTCAATTGACTGATTTCCTTCTATGAACTGTAAGTCAGTAAAATCTTTGAAAGTGTTGCATGTTGCCTTTATATTTTTGTTCAGTATAAATACCTCATGAACTTTATAATACTGTTGTAGCCCCAATAATAACAGAAAACATTAACTTGTATTACTCATGTAGGAACTTTAATATTTGTCTGCAGATTTGCTGGCTATCAAGGAAATAGGATGTCCTCCATTTATTTTTGTTTGCTCCTTTTCGAAATGACCGTTTCCTTGCAGAGGTTCATGGAACCAGCGATCTTACCAATGAGCACTAGATGTTTTTCATCAGAAAAATATTATATATTCTAGCCAATACATTTTCAAGTAATATCAACACAGTTTTAATAACACCAACTACACATGACCTGCATTCATTGAAATGCAAGCTTGAACACACACACACATTTATGTAACCTGTCTTTAGGGCAAATATGAGCACCTAACACACACACAGGTCCCATAAGTTACTTCAAATGTTTTATGGGCTACACATTCCCAACTTTGTGCGTGCTCTCTCTCTCTCTAATGTGCCCACACACAGGTCCCATAAATTACTAGCTACATAGCTAGCTAAGGTTGCATGGGCTACATATACCTGACTTCGCTCTCTCCTCACTCACACACACTTGGCTTTAATACGCTTGCTAGCTAGTCAGTCTACTAGTGCCTCATCTCACACACTGACAGACACAGAAACACGCAAAATGTACACATTACTCACAGCCCACTAAACTTGACTAATGGTACTTATCATTGGTGAGTTAATTTAACTGGTCAAGTCTCTTGACCATCTCCTCGGGGGTTCGTTGGACTTGCAAGTGCAACTGAACTCACAAGCTTAAAAATAAATAAATAGCCCAGCATCACTGACGTATATTCCCCCTCGAGAAGCACCGTAATTGACGGATCCACCATTAACGGATGGTCTTTCTCGGTTGCCTGCTCAAGGGGCTCGGCCTCTACTTCGGTGAGCTCGATTGAGTCTGTGGTGTCTGCGGAGTCACTGGAGACGCTCTCTGGCTCAGGTGTCAAAAAGTAGTCAACAATAAGTTGACACCACTGATCGTCTGAACCAGTTCTCAGCATAACATTAGTATTTAAAAATTGAGCATTTTTCTTTTATTTTAGTCTTTTTTTCTTCTTCTCTCCTCTCTCCCGGGAATCCATTGATGCAGTAGAAAGCTAGCTAGCTAAGGTGTAGGCAGTAGTGACAATGTGACTATGTATGATGGGTTTTTGACATCTGAAGAACGAGAGAGACAGTGTAGCCTGAGGTAAACTTGTTTTGTTTTCCTGCGGATGATACTCTACAGTAGTTTTGATTGGGCAAACCGGAAAATCATCTGATTGAATACCCTATTGCATCTAGATTCAGTGTAGATGAGGGGGAGGAGAGTGGTTAACCTCTAAAAGTCTAAGTGGGGTACTATGCTTAACATATGGAATTGTTTTAAGATGGTCATACCATGGATCAATTTTAGGACCCCTTTAAGTATAAAATAATAATTGAATTTGGCCTTTGTCTACTATAGCCCATAGAAACGCATTGAGTAACACATTCATAAATGGCACAAAAGACAGTCAAAAAATTAATCATAAGGAATAAGGTTTTGAAGTGTCTGTCCTATATCTGGAAGATTTGAGTTTTTCTGGAAACATATTTAACCCCTTATTTTTGTTGGCACTAAACTACCTCCATTAGTTTCTATGGGTTACCTTCAGATGAGTCCCGACAAGTGGAGGTCGTAGAGCAAAACAGAGAACACCATCGTGTTCGTTCATGAGTCTCTCCTTTCCATAGAGTGGTCATAATAGTTTGTAGGACAAACTGTTCGGACGCTACAGACAAACACCACTGTAGCTCGGCCACCACTGCAGATTCGGAAGGCCAACATAGGCGGATGCGGTGGATTGAGATGAAGCCCATGCAAAAGAAAAAACTGATCTCTAGCTTAAACTGGCAGATTTTGATGTTTTAATGCATGGGATTAAATAATGATTTTTAAGCCTTGAGACATGGATTGTGTGTGTGTGTGCCATTCAGATGGTGAATAGGCAAGACACAACATTTAAGTGCCTTTTGAAAGGGGTATGGTAGTAGGTGCCAGGGCACACCGTTTTGTGTCAAGAACTGCAATGCTGCTGGCTTTTTCACACTCAACAGTTTCCCGTGTGTATCAAGAATGGTCCACCACCTAAAGGACATCCAGCCAACTTGACACAACTGTGGGAAGCATTGGCGTCAACATGGGCCATAATCCCTGTTGAACGCTTTCGACACCTTGTGGAGTCCATGCCCCGACAAATTGAGGCTGTTCTAAGGGCAAAAGGTCGGGTGCAACTCAATATTAGGAAGGTTTTCCTAATATTTGGTATACTCTGTGTATATAGTGTAGCTCAGCTGGTAGAGCACGGCGCTTGTAACGCCAAGGTAGTGGGTTCGATCCCCGGGACCACCCATACACAAAAAAAATTTTATGCACGCATGACTGTAAGTCGCTTTGGATAAAAGCGTCTGCTAAATGGCTTATTATTATTATTATTATTATAGCTAGCTAGTTCGGAATTCATTCATGATTTGGGAGTAGGGGAAGGTTTTGATAGTGCCGCGAAAGCCTGATGCGATGTTGCACGCTAGCATCTACCAAACCAATGTGAAAGTCCTCCGTTGCTATGTTTCATCCTATGTTTATAAGATAAAAATATATATTTATATGCAGAATTTGGCAATAAGACATACAGATTATGAAAGCAAAGACACTGTTATAAAACCAGATGAAATCCCCCAGAAATTCCACAACACCATTTATATGTAAATTATCATAGTGACTTTTGACTAATTATGATGGAGCGCGTCACAAATGTTTTTGTCATTTCTGTTCGGCTTTAGACTAATTTTGTGCTTCAGTTGCACTTTTCCACTCTGAGAAATCATTGCACTAGTCGTCTGACTGATGTGTAGCTACTTTTCTCCGGTAAAATGCAATATTAGGCTAACTTCAAGCATAACAATAGGAAATGTAGCTGGCTACATTCTTTCTATGAATGATCTACTGTCCATCACCCTGCTATGGCTAGTTTGATCATTGCCTGTGCCATAAACAACAAAACCTAGTAGAGGGTCCCTGTACTACGCTGAGTCTAGAAGCTGTGAGTAATTATTTATTGTTTTCTTTTTAACCAATTTTTTTTTTAGGTTGTAGATCAGCTTTAATGTTGCAGATTGTATCTTCCATCAATGTAATTGTCTGCATCATTTCCAATCCCCCATATATTTTTGAGTGTATACATACATACATACATACATACATACATACATACATACATACATACATACATACATACATACATACATACATACATACATACAGTAGCTTGCGAAAGTATTCACCCCCCCTTGGCATTTTTCCTATTTTGATGCCTTACAACCTGGAATTAAAATTGATTTTTTGGGGGTGAGTATCATTTGATTTACACAACATGCTTTTACCACTTTGAAGATGCAACATATTTTTTAATTGTGAAACAAACAAGCATGCATAACTATCCCCCCCCAAAGTCAATACTTTGTAGAGCCACCTTTTGCAGCAATTATAGCTCCTAGTCTCTTGGGGTATGTCTCTATAAACTTGGCACATTAAGGCACTGGGATTTTTGCCCATTCTTCAAGGCACAACTGCGCCAGCTCCTTCAAGTTGGATGGGTTCCGCTGGTGTACAGCAATATTTAAGTCATACCACAGATTCTCAATTGGATTGAGGTCTGGGCTTTGACTAGGCCATTCCAAGACATTTAAATGTTTCCCCTTAAACCACTCGAGTGTTGCTTTAGCAGTATGCTTAGGGTCAAAGTCCTGCTGGAAGGTGAACCTCTGTCCCAGTCTCAAATCTCTGGAAGACTGAAACAGGTTTCCCTCAAGAATTTCCCTGTATTTAGTGCCATCCATCATTCCTTCAATTCTGACCAGTTTCCCAGTCCATGCCAATGGAAAAACATCCCCACAGCATGATGCTGCCACCACCACCATGCTTCACTGTGGGGATGGTGTTCTCGGGGTGATGAGAGGTGTTGGGTTTGCGCCAGTCATGTCGTTTTCCTTGATGGCCAAAAAGCTCAATTTTAGTTTCATCTGACCAGTGTACCTTCTTCCATATGTTTGGGGAGTCTCCCACATGCCTTTTGGCAAACACCAAACGTGTTTGCTTATTTTTTTTCTATAAGCAATGTTTTTTTTTCTGGCCACTCTTCCGTAAAGCCCAGCTCTGTGGAGTGTATGGCTTAAAGTGGTACTATGGACAGATACTCCAATCTCCGCTGTGGAGCTTTGAAATTCCTTCAGGGTTATCGTTGGTCTCTTTTGTTGCTGCTTTGATTAATGCCCTCCTTGCCTGGTCCGTGAGTTTTGGTGGGCGGCCCTCTCCTGGCAGTTATGTTGTGGTGCCATATTCTTAACATTTTTTAATAATGGATTTAATGGTGCTCCGTGGGATGTTCAAAGTTTCTGATATTTTTTTAATAACCCAACCCTGATCTGTACTTCTCCACAACTTTGTCCCTGACCTGCTTGGAGAGCTCCTTGGTCTTCATGGTGCCGCTTGCTTGGTGATGGCCCTTGCTTAGTGGTGTTGCAGACTCTGGGGCCTTTTATAACAGGTATATGTGTGTGTATGTATGTATATATATATATATATATATATAATGTATGTGTATATATACTGAGATCATGTGACAGATCATGTGACACTTAGATTGCACACAGGTGGACTTTATTTAACTAATTATGTCACTTCTGAAGGTAATTGGTTGCACCAGATCTTTAGGGGCTTCATAGCAAAGGTGGTGAATACATATGCACGCACCACTTTACCGTTATTTTTTTATTTTATTTTTCTAAACAAGTTATTTTTTTCCATTTCACTTCACCAATTTGGACTATTTTGTGTATGTCCATTACATGAAATCCAAACTTTTGCAAGGCACTGTATACTTGCAAATCCTATTGTTTATTGAGGGGTTCTGGATATATTTTTCTTTATTTTTTACGTTGTAGAATAATAGTGAAGACATCAAACCTATGAAATAACACATGGAATCATGTAGTAAACAAAAGTGTTAAACAAATCAAAGTATATTTTAGATTTTAGATTCTTCAAACAGCCACCCTTTGCCTTGATGACAGCTTTGCACACTCTTGGCATTCTCTCAACCAGCTTCATGAGGTAGTCACCTGGAATGCATTTCAATTAACAGGTGTCCGGGCTCTGGCTGGGCCACTCAATGACATTCAGAGACTTGTCCCGAAGGCACTCCTGCGTTGTCTTGGCTGTGTGCTTAGGGTCGTTGTCTTGTTGGAAGTTGAACCTTCGCCCCATTCTGAGGCCCTGAGTGCTCTGGATCAGGTTTTCATCAATGATCTCTCTTTACTTTACTCCGTTCATCACCCCCACAGCATGATGCTGCCACAATGCAGAGATGAAGATAAAGGAATAAATACACAGTGAATAACAATAATGAGGAAAAATAAAATTGCTATATATAGGGAGTACCAGTACAGTCGATGTGCAGGGGTACAAGGTAATTGAGGTAGCTATGTACATATAGGTAGGGGTAAAGTGTATCTGTGTGTGTGTGGTATCAGTGCGCATGTGTGCGCATGTGTGCACATGTTATGTGTGTACGAGTGTGTGGGTAGAGTCCAGTGTGTGTGCATAGTCAATGCAAGAGTTGGTTAAAAAAAGGGTAGTCTATGTAGCCATTTGATTAGCTATTTAGCAGCCTTGTTTAGCGGTCTTATGACTTGGGGGTAGAAGCTGTTCAGGGTCCTGAACTTGAAGCTCTCAACCTACTCCGGCCTTCCATTTCCTGTAGTCCACGATCAGCTCCTTTGTCTTGTTGAGGGAGAGGTTGTTCTGGCACCACACTGCCAGGTCTCTGTGATCAGGCCTACTACCGTCATGTTGGCAAACTTAATAATGGCTTTGGAGTCATGCGCGGCCACACAGTCATGGGTGAACAGGGAGTACAGGAGGGGACTAAGCACGCACCCCTGAGAGGCCCCCCCATGTTGAGGGTCAGTGAGGCGGATGTGTTGTTGCCTACCCTCACTGCCTGGGGGGCGGCCCGTCAGGAAGTCCAGGATCCAGTTGCAGAGGGAGTTGTTCAGTCCCAGGGTCCTGAGCTTGGTGTGGACTATAGTGTTGAATGCTGAGCTGTAGTCAATGAACAGCATTCTTATATATAGATATTCATTTGTCCATGTGGGTGAGGGCAGTGTGGAAGAGGGGTGGTGCTGTGGGATTATTTAACATACTCTTTGGCGAGGTAGGGTTTCAGATGTTTTCGTAAAATGGGCAGGAGGGACTCTGCTGTCCTAGCTTCAGGGGTAAGCTGGTTCCACCGTTGGGGTGCCAGGTCAGAAATGCTCAGACTATGCTGTTGCTCATCTCGAAGCAAGCATAGAAGGCATTTAGCTTGTCTGGTAGGCTCGCGTCGCTGGGTAGCGCACGGCTAGGTTTCCCTTTGTAATCCGTGATAGTCTGCAAGCCTTGCCACATCCATTGAGCGTCAGAGACAGCGTAGTAGGATTCGATCTTAGTCTTGTATTGATGCTTTCCCTGTGGTTCAGGTTAGAGTGGGTCGCCAGAGGAGTGTGCAAAGGGAAGCCTGGCCTTATTCTAATTGGTTCCTTATGCAAGATCTCACCCTGCCCAGTGTATTTATTCATTAGTGCACATTGTTTCTTGTAGGACAAATTCAAATAGGTCCCTCCCTGTTTGCGGCCAGTTTGCTTCCTAGTTAATACACCTCTAAGTATTGCTTGTCCCTGGCCTTGGGTTGGCCATTATCATCATAGAACATGATGTAAATTGTGTTTTTATTCTTGCATTGAAGAAAATTTTAGCTTGGTGTTGCATCATGATTTGCTTCAACTGAGAGACGGAAGACCCAAGACTGGTCTGTTCGTAAGTGATTCAGATACTAGCTTCTCTCATCTTGCTCCGATGTACATCATTTGTTCTAAAAGATTAACAACATTAACTGTTTTTGGCAGCAAGCAGAAGGCTGTTTGTTGCTGAATCATTGGTATATCACTTGGCTAGCCTAAATGATGTGCATTGATGGTGGTGCTACATTACCTGTTGAAGTTAATGTTGCTCTGTCCTGTTGGTTGGCACCTTGCCAATTCATGTATTGAAGAGATTTGTATAGGCTAACTGTTAGACACATCTTGTTGATTCTGCTTCCTCTGTCTAAACCGTGAAGGTAATTGGCCACACCATATGCTAAGCCATATGAACATTTGGGCTGGTGAGTGACATTAATCTAGCCAGGTTGCCAGATTATAATATTTGGGCAGGTAAAAACAATGGGCAAGTGCCCTTGAGCGCCTAATGTCAATCCATTCATGTGACCAATGAATGTTTTTACTTGCACAGCCAAGTCAAACGGTCGCAAACTGCGACTAAATGGTCAGTCTGGAGCCCTGCTACACAATGAAATTGCTTCATGGTTGAAACCTTTAACATAAAGGTGTCAGTCAGTGTGTTATATGGATGACATTTCATCTCAAAGCGATGTTACGTTAATGTAGCTGTCCTCCAGACTAACCTCTTGTTTAATATCTTCCTTGTATGTCATTGCAACTTACCAAAGCACTGTTGTTGATGATGTAGGCCTACTGACTCACTGACCTCTCCTTTGTTATATTCCTCCCCCACAGGAGCACCATCTCCAGCGGGCCATCTCGGCGCAGCAGGTGTACGGGGAGAAACGGGACAACATGGTCATCCCCGTCCCCGAAGCAGGGAGCAACATCGCCTACTACGAGTCCCTCTACCCCGGGGACTTCAAGATGCCAAAGCAGCTCATTCACATACAGCGTGAGAACTATTACTATTCATGTAGCCTGTCTGTGTCTCTTTCTCCTGTCTGTGTCTGTCTTTCTCCTGTCTGTGTCTCTTTCTCCTGTCTGTGTCTGTCGTGCCTGTCAGTCTTCCTCTGTGTCTGCCTGCTGTGTCTGTCTGTTAGCTCTATCTGTCTGCGGTCAGTCGGCAGAGGTTTCTGTTTTTCTTGTCTTGAGTGTGCGCACATACTGCAGTTTGTTTGTGTGTTCATGCTGCTGCTTGTGTGTGCTCTGTCTGAGGTATGTTTAAGTGATTGTGTCAGCCCCTGGGGTATCTCTAATAGCAGCAGTGTGATCCCAGACGTGTCCTGCTGTCTGAAAGCGTTTGAGCACACTCACTCACACAGGCTGCGGCTGGGGGAGAGTGGGGCACTCTGTCTGTCTGGATACTCAGTAAGCCCAGGGGACCCCCTCTCAGCCCCAGTTCACAAACACACCTGTCTGCGCCGTTTTTTTCTAAAGGGCTTTCATGTAGGATAGATGCAAAGGGAGGGTAGGCTTTTTGCAAGCTTAGCGTATTTCTGGAGTTGGCAGCATTGCGCTGCTGATTGTGGGCAAAAAATGTATGTTTTTATCAGAATTCCCATGGTCTTCTTTCTGTAACACCTATTCACTATAAAGTACACTACTTTTGACCAGGGCCCTTAGTGCTCTGGTCAAAGGTAGTGCACTATATAGGGAATAGGGTGCCATTTGGGAAGTACTCTAAAAGTACTGCAAAGTGTTGCTGGGGTTATTTCTTACTTCGACCCGTCTTCTCTATCACAGCTTTCAGTTTGGATACAGAGCAGCCGGACTACGACCTGGATTCAGAGGATGAGGCGTTTGTGAATAAGCTGAAGAAGAAGATGGAGATCACCTCTCTGCAGTTTGAGGAGATGATCGACCGGCTGGAGAAAGGCAGTGGCACACAGGTACTTTAACCACACCACACCACAATGCTCAAGGCATTTCTTAGGCCTGTGTTAGGACATAGGCCAGTGTTTCTCAAACCTCTTCTCATGTACCCCCAGCAATTCCTCCTATTTGATCAAAGAAGTGGAACGGCTAGGGGTACGTAAGGATAAGTTTGGGAAGCACTTGTGTAGGCTGTAGGTGTTCATTACTAGCCTAGGTGGGTTATTGAGTACTAGAAAGAACAGTGTGACTAAATGTGTGTTGCCTCCTCTCCTCAGCTGGTGAGCCTGCAGGAGGCCAAGCTGCTGCTGAAGGAGGATGACGAGCTGATAAAGGAGGTGTTTGACTACTGGACCAGGAAGCGAAAAAACTGTAAGAGTGGCTCGCTCATCCCCACGGTGAAGCAGGAGAAGAGAGATGGATCCAGCACCTCAGACCCCTACGTGGCCTTCCGCAGGAGGACCGAGAAAATGCAGACCAGAAAGGTGAGGCTTGAAGCCAGTTCCCACGGCAGTGTGTTTAAAGCCCCAGCCATCACCCAGACACCATTCTGGATTTACCTGTGTGTCCTTTTAGCTGTAACCTAGGGCTGCATTGGGCATGCATTTTAGTTCAGGAAATCTGGGTCCAGGAAACTGGCCTACGAAGTACAGTAAAGCGAGAATCTTGTTACTTACATGTACCTCCATAAATCTATCTTTAGAACCGTAAGAACGACGAGGCTGGGTATGAGAAGATGCTGAAGCTGCGGAGGGACCTGAGCCGAGCCGTCACCATCCTGGAGATGATCAAGAGGAGGGAGAAGAGCAAGCGGGAGCTGCTCCACCTCACCCTGGAGATAGTAGAGAAGAGGTGAGAAAGACCTTCAAAGCTTGATTTATCTCTGGTTTCTCACTGAGTTTTGGACCTTTAACAACTTGTTTTCTCAGTTACTCTCTAGGCTTTAGAATGCTATTTGCTGTGGGTATAAATTATTGGTCCACCAAATCAAAGAAAACCGTTGCTTTCTGTCTGCAGCTGTTAGATTTCAGGCTGATTACACATCGTCCATTTTGGGTCTGTGACTTGAGGAGTAGCCTGTCTGGTTGTTTAAATCTGCTGTTTGTTAACCCAAGGAGACGCCTTTAGGAGTCAGGGCAGGCTGTGTGTGCGTCCCAAATGGCACCCTATTCCCTACATAGTACGGTGGTGGTCAAAAGTTTTGAGAATGACAAGTATTGGTCTTCACAAAGTTCGCTGCTTCAGTGTTATGAGATATTTTTGTCAGATGTTACTATGGTATACTGAAGTATAATTACAAGCATTCCATAAGTGTCAAAGGCTTTTATTGACAATTACATTAAATTTATGCAAAGAGTCAATATTTTCAGTGTTGACCCTTCTTCAAGACCTCTGCAATCCGCCCTGGCATGCTGTCAATTAACTTCTGGGCCTCATCCTGACTGATGGCATCCCATTCTTGCATAATCAATGCTTGGAGTTTGTCAGAATTTGTGGGTTTTTGTTTGTCCACCCGCCTCTTGAGGATCGACCACAAGTTCTCAATGGGATTAAGGTCTGGGGAGTTTCCTGGCCATGGACCCAAAATGTCGATGTTTTGTTCCCGAGCCACTTAGTTATCACTTTTGCATATGGCAAGGTGCTCCATCATCCTGGAAAAGGCATTGGTCGTCACCAAACTGTTCTTGGATGGTTGGGAGAAGTTGCTCTCGGAGGATGTGTTGGTACCATTCTTTATTCATGGCTGTGTTCTTAGGCAAAATTGTGAGTGAGCCCACTCCCTTGGCTGAGAAGCAACCCCACACATGAATGGTCTCAGGATGCTTTACTGTTGGCATGACACAGGACTGATGGTAGCGCTCACCTTGTCTTCTCCAGACAAGGTGTTTTCCGGATGCCCCAAACAATCGGAAAGGGGATTCATCAGAGAAAATGACTTTACCCCAGTCCTCAGCAGTCCAATCCCTGTACCTTTTGCAGAATATCAGTCTGTCCCTGATGTTTTTCCTGGAGAGAAGTGGCTTCTTTGCTGCCCTTCTTGACACCAGGCCATCCTCCAAAAGTCTTCGCCTCACTGTGCGTGCAGATGCACTCACACCTGCCTGCTGCCATTCCTGAGCAAGCTCTGCACTGGTGGTGCCCCGATCCCGCAGCTGAATCAACTTTAGGAGACAGTCCTGGCGCTTGCTGGACGTTCTTGGGCACCCTGACGCTTTCTTCACAACAATTGAACCTCTCTGCTTGAAGTTCTTGATGATCCGATAAATGGTTGATTTAGGTGCAATCTTACTAGCAGCAATATCCTTGCCTGTGAAGCCCTTTTTGTGCAAAGCAATAATGACGGCACGTGTTTCCTTGCATGGTTAACAGAGGAATAACAATGATTTCAAGCACCACCCTCCTTTTTAAAGCTTCCAGTCTGTTATTCTAACTCAATCAGCATGACAGAGTAATTTCCAGCCTTGTCCTCATCAACACTCTCACCTGTGTTAACCAGAGAATCACTGACATGATGGCAGCTGGTCCTTTTGTGGCAGGGCTGAAATGCAGTGGAAATGTTTTTTTGGGGGGATTAAGTTCATTTTCATGGCAAAGGGACTTTGCAATTAATTGCAATTCATCTGATCACTCTTCATGACATTCTGGAGTATATGCAAATTGACATCATCAAAACTGAGGCAGCAGACTTTGTGGAAATTTGTATTTGTGTCATTCTGAAAATGTTTGACCATGACTGTACACTATGGGCCATGGTCAAAGGTTGTGCACTATATAGGGCAGTGATCAACTAAATTCAGCTGGGGGCTGATTTTCTTCTTGAGCGGATGGGCCAGAACATAATTCCAAAGTCATTTGGGACGAATCCTGTATGATGGGTATTAGCAGAGTAGTCCAAGGCTCTGCTGCTCATGTTAATTGGGGGCATCATTCAGTGCTCTGTTTTGCATCCATTATCAATTAGAATTCACCTTATTTGTGCAGTAAGGTCAAAGCAATGAGCGCATTCACTTTCACTCATTACACTTCCCATTAAAAAACAAACTGTTTTGTCGGTACAGAATGGAATAGAATAAGCTGGCCTTATTGTTGGTTAGTTGCATTTAGTTATATCTCTTAATTTGTTTTTTGGGGCTTGCTGTTCCCTTGTGGAGCACTCAATGATTGTGTCCCAAATATCACCCTATTCCCTGCAAAGTGCACTACTTTTGACCAGGGCCCTATGGACCTGATCAAAAGTAGTGCACAATGCAGGTTGCCATTTGGGACTCGGCCTTTCTAAACATGACATATCAGAATGGGATAGATTCCATCTGAAAGTAGCTGTCACTGCGAGTTTAGATTTTCCTTCTTTCCTTGAGTGCTTTTGATTTATAGTGACATTTCAATTTCCGCCTGTTATCAGCCTGCCCTGCACTGGTGTCTCTGCACCTGATGGTTTTATTTTTACTCACAGTTGGATTGGCGTATTGTTCTATGATGGAAGATGTTTTGCCCTCCTGTAGCAGAGACCCAGGTGGCCAACTTCCTTCACTACTTTTGAGTATTTTCTCTGATTTAGAAATGGTGTAGCCTGCTCACATACAGTAACTTGCCGGTACAAAAGGTACTCATGAGAGACACATGGTTAGGCCTACTTGCACACTGTTGAATGCTCCTGCAGTTTTATTGTGCAACGTTTTGACCTAAAAAGGTATTTCTCAAATTCCTAACCCTCACCCCCTCTTCCTCTGTGTCCTCCCTAGGAACGGCATGCCTGACTACGGCAGTGAAGTGATGGCAGAGACCCTGGCCCAGAGGGCTCTGGTGAAGCCCGTCTACACGATACCCATCATTCCCCTCTCCAACAGCAACCAGTACCGCCACCAAGACCACATGGACATGAAGGAGTACAAAACTAAAGTAAGGTTCGGTCTTCAGGGAGAGGCACAATCTTTCTGGGCAGAAGCATCTGGTGCATGCCGCCGTGCTTTGGCTCTCATCTGCACATCAATGACTCACTGTTCTGTTTCTGAATAGCACTCCCCCCATCACAACACCACCTCCAGATGAAATGCTACAGGGCTCGGAATACCTTTATAGCACAGCCTCTCTATCCTCCATAGGACATGCTATAGGGCTCGGAGTAACTTAAAAAAATGTTTGTTCATTTATTGAATAGGACAGAGGTAGAGAGGAAAGGATAGAGTGTGTTGAAATAGCAGTGGGATGGGTTCAAACCCACGCTGCAGCGGTATATGTGATCTGGAGGCAGCGGCTTCGACCACTAGACCAACCTAGGCCACGCACTGAATCCGTTTAATAATGTAGACTGCTGTGTAACGGTTTTCCTTTTATGGTTTTCCTCCTTCCAGCCGGAGAAGACTGAGGTGGTCAGAACGAAGAGGAAGTACGAGAAGAAGCCTAAGATCCCTCCTCTCTCTGCACCCCAACACTCTGGCCCCTCTGTGTTCAACCCCAAGGACCTCAACCAGTATGACTTCCCCAGCTCTGACGACGAACCCTTCTCACAGGTAAACTCATTAAAAAAAACACCTGTGGTGACGACTGCGTCCTAAAGGGCACCCTATTTCCTATTTAGTGCACCACTTTTCACCAGGGCCCATAGGGCTCTTGTCAGAAGTAGTGCAACTGTATAGGAAATAGGGTGCCACTTGGGGTGCAGATAATGATGGTGATAATGTTAAGTATCGGTCTGTATTTGTTGTTGTAGTAGTAGTAGTAGCAGCAGCAGGAGTTGTGATCGCAATCATGGCTGTTGTCTAAGTAGCCAGCGACATTGTTACTGTCTTTGGCTCTTATCGTAACTCACCCCTCCCCCCCGTGTTTGTTTAGATCCATTCAGGTTCCTCTGAGGCAGAAGAGGAGAATGACCCAGATGGCTGCTTTGCGTTCCGGAGGAAGGCCGGCTGTCAGTACTACGCTGTGAGTAGAGTAGCTGCCTGCCCTCCTGTGACTCCGCTGCTCTATTTATAGCCCATACGCTGCTCTTTCGGCCAGCCCCACACACACACACAGCCAGGGCTGCCACTTTTTTCTCTTCGACGCTCTGCT
This sequence comes from Coregonus clupeaformis, assembly GCF_020615455.1. Classification (NCBI taxonomy): domain Eukaryota; kingdom Metazoa; phylum Chordata; class Actinopteri; order Salmoniformes; family Salmonidae; genus Coregonus; species Coregonus clupeaformis. The sequence continues at coordinate 22,952,658 of NC_059225.1, read as the reverse complement.
GACCACATCAACGCCTTACTGACGGAGCCTTCCCACTTTGTCTCTCTTCTCTCTCTCCTCCCTCTCTCTTCACCCTTTTTTTTATATTTTCTGCTCTCTATCGCTCTCTCTCTCCCCCATGACCAATCCCTGGTCATCTCCCTCGCGCTCTCTCTGTCTCTCTCTCCCTCCCTCAGTCTCGTCTGGACCAGAGTGGTAACTGGCCATGGGTCAGCCCCTCTGGGGGCGGTTTGGGCGACCCTCGCTTCCGCTACTGCCTCACGTCCCTGACGGTGCCCCGGCGCTGCGTAGGGTTGGCAAGGCGACGCACGGGCAGAGGGGGCAGGTGAGTTCAGACGCCCTTACTGCGCTCTAGGGATGTGTCCCAAATGGCACCCTATTCCCTATGTAGCACACTACCTTTGGGCTCTGGTCTATAGGGAATAGGGTGCCATTTGGGACACATCCCAAATCTCACCTTGAGGCTGTACTAGCCTGTTACAGTAGCTGTTCGTTTGACAGGGGATCCTTTTTCTGTGCTGGATGTCGTTGAGGAGATGTAAGTTGTTTAAGCAAGTGGCGACTGTTTCTGACACACACTGCAACACGCGCACGCAGATTGGAAACAGCTATCAGGACTTTGAGGAAGGCTAGAACTGTAAAACTCTCGTAATGTTACATGCCATTACAGCTGTGACATTTTATCATGCTTATACCCCCTGCCTGGGGCTCTGAATTCGAGGTCTTCACAGGTCTAAAAAGTTGGGCCGTTCCAAAATGGACCTGGGGCTTTCCCACCCGGACCCAATATGCGTAAATAATGTATTTAAATATAGAGACCCGTTCCGAACAGACACGAGAATAACTAGACCCGTTACGTATAGACCTGGGCAGATCCAGACCCGGTCCAATCCGAGTGAGGGAAGCAGCAGAAAAGTATATTTATTTATTTTAACCGAGCTGATAGAGCGCGAGGGAGAGGTACCGGGTGGGAAAGTACTTCTTGTCTCTCAAATACATTGTTACAATTGTTGGTTAGCTAGCTAGTGAATTTGAGCCATATTAGTATAGACATGACATCAGTCAAAACACCTCAAAACAAGGTATCAATAACAAAATTAAACGAGCTGAAGGGAGCCACCTACGATTCCCAACACGGCAGCTTCTTGTCATTGTTGCTAGCCACCTGACCGTTCAGAATAATAACGCATGCCTTCCGGCCACATAGATGCGTGCGCGTCATTTTTGTGACGACGTCAGCCAACCCGTCTATTGCAACTTTGACTTATGATTGGCCAACAAGCTACACGTGCCACGCGCCACTCTCATGAAAAGCAAGAGCAGCAGCATAAATGATACAATGTCTCTCTCTCTCTACTGCAGCAGTCGCGTTCGGATCTGTACGGGCCTTTCCGGATAAGTCAGTTAAAATTACACATACCCGTGACAATCAGATCCGACCCAGACCCGTGACATTATTTAGAATTCCCGGTCAGGGGATCGGTTCTCGGGTATTCGGGTACAGGTGGATCCGTGAAGACCTCTGCTCTGAATATATCCATTACTTACTATCTCATGTTGTGTAAACAGGAGTCTGTGGATGCGTCCCAAATGAAACCCTATTCTGTCTATATACTTTTAACCACAGCATGCGTTCCCTATATAATGCACTACTTTTGACCAGGGTTGCACTATTTTTAACCAGCGCCTTATGGGTCCTGGTCAAAAATAGTGCACTATATAGTGAATAGGGTGCCATGTGTTATCAATGCTGTGATTGTAACGAGTCTCTCTGGTTCTGTTTCAGGGTTTTGCTGGACAGAGCACACACAGATCTGGACAGCGTTTTCCACAGCCTGGACTCAGACCCCGAGACCGAACCACTTCAAGCCTCATCTCCTCCCACAAGCTCTCCACTCCGCAGCGCAGCGCCTGCCAGTACCTCAGACACCAATACCTCGGACCGAACCAATGCTCCCAACAACCACCACCCCTCTTCTTCCTCCTCTTTGTCGCCATCTGGGGACCTCAGTGAGATTCTGTTGAACATTAAGTCGTGCCGCTGGAGGCACTTTAGGCCGCGGACGCTATCCCATCACCCGCTGGGTGGAGGTGACATCTCACGCTACAGAGGATTTAGAGGATTTACCCAGAGTACGTCCTCGGGACAGAGCAGGCTCTTGGGGAGTGGAGCTAACGCCCTCCCCCGCAATGGCCCCGGAGCTACACCTGTCACCGGTGAGTTGTGTTGTGCTCCTCCTGCTTTGTTGTTTACGCTAGAATTCAGGTATTGGGTAACCTGCACAGTCCTGCTTGAGAGTACTGAAGGGTGTTTGATTCTGTCACTCACCACTTTGCTTTAGGGGCTTTTTGCAATGCAGGTATAGGCATAGTAGTATGTGCTGTTTCTGAGTACTGGTTTGTTGTAAGTTTGCTGTGCCTCAGAGTTGAGGAATTTCTGCTATTCTGTTTCCCACATAGCACCAGATTCCCTATATAATGCACTACTTAAGTTTTGACCTGGCCCATATACACAAATCATCTACGAGTAGGAGTGCTGATTTAGGATACGTTTTGACTTTTAACCTCTACGGAATCGGTGTCCTGTATACGGGACGGTTGAGCTAACGTGCGCTAATGTGATTAGCATGACTGCTGTAAGTAACAGCAAACTTTCCAGGACATAGACATGTCTTATATGGGCAGAAAGCTTAAATTCTTGTTAATCTAACTGCACTGTCAAATTTACAGTAGCTACTACAGTGGAAAAAACCTTGCTATTGTTTGAGGAGAGTGCACAACAACAAATGTATCATGTCAACTGGTTTGATACATTCACCTCTGAAAGTAAACAATGTACTTACATTCAGTAATCGTGCTCTGATTTGTCATCCTAAGGATCCCAGAGATAAAATGTAGCATCGTTTTTTTTTTATAAAATCCATTTTTATTTTCAAATGTAGGTACTGGGTTCTACAGTTTGAACCCCTGCTTTCTCTGGCTCCACACCCACCCCGCCCGGCCATCTACATGTATGACATTCCTGGGAGTGTGTAAACTTACATTTTGTATTACCATATCATTTTTGTATGTTCTCTATAGTTATGTACTTGAACATTTATCAATCGACCAATTTGGCAAATTTGGGCAGACTTGATACAAAATAGTCCAGTATTGCAATGCTTCACTGGATCAATCTGAAACTTTGCACACACACTGCTGCCATCAAGTGGCAAATCTAAATTGTGCCTAAACTGCAATATTATATTGTGGCCTTTCTCTTGCATTTCAAAGATGATGGAGAGCGAAAAAACGCAGGTTTATTTTTTACCAGATCTAATGTGTTATATTCTCCTACATTAATTTCACATTTCCACAAACTTGAAAGTGTTTCCTTTCAAATGGTATCAAGAATATGCATATCCTTGCTTCAGGTCCTGAGCTACAGGCAGTTCGATTTGGGTATGTCATTTTAGGCGAAAATTCCTGAAGAGGTTAAATAATAATTAATAGGGGAGATCTGATCCTAGATCAGCATTCCTACACTGAGATAAATAGATAAGGCGGTTGGTTTGTTTTGACCTCGTCACAGGAGCATTATCTTCTTGAAAATACAGTTTTTTCTGTTCTGGCAGAGCTATAAAGGTTTAGTGTGAATCAGAATGAGAGAATTGAGCAGGCTTTGAGTGAGTGTGTGTGGTATGTGGGGAGGGGTGTAATTGGAAAATGTCTCCATGCATGAAATTGTGAGCTACCATTGTTTCGCGTGCGCACGCCTGCGAGAGGGAGGGTGCAAAGGAGAGAGAAATTTGCATTTTTAAAGGCTCACTGTTTAGCTTTTCTGTATCTGATCCTGATTAGGTGTTTAATGGTGTATTTTTCTCCTTCAGAAAGCGACGCCTCTTCTGACTGTAAACCAAATTAACATTCTGCATTCATACACTGCTTCCTTATAAGAATACATTAATTCCTGTTCTCCCGGCTCGGGGAGTCAATTAGAAATGGTGTTGTATAATTACATTCGGAAGAGGACCGATGGCCGTAGAGGGGAGTCTGCTGCATGCTAAACACTGTCAGGCTTACCTAGATGGTGTATCAAGCTAGAGTCTTGGCTTGTTCAAGTTTAGCCTTGATAGTCCTACCCTTCATGCTATGGTGTCTGAAGGCTGGAATATAGAGAGCAATAGTAATGGTGTCTTTTTGTAGGCACTTGCGGAGGCTAACTCCAAAGCCTATGGGGAAAGTAATGGATTTTTTAATAGGGTTTTTGGATAAACGCTGAAAATAAGGTCTGTTAAACACAGGCTTAGGAGATCTTACATGCTCACTACACCGGCACATGTTGATTTTGTCTATCCCCACCAGATGTGATCATGACACAAAGACGATTAATCCCCAGATAAGGTAAACCTAGTTCGTTTTTAGTTATCTTTTATTATTCTCTCGTTTGTCTTTCAAGCATCAACATGGGTTTGTATCTTCCTGATATCCAATAAGGAAGGGACTTCCTTATTGGAGCATTTAAAATAGATCCAAGTTCTATTTTAGCGCTTGGATACGCAGACGCTTGTTCACGCACGAGAGCGGTGTGGGTGAAATGATAGATTTACACATGCATGTTAATCAATTTTGCAACGTCCGATGAGGTTCGCATGTTATGCGCTTTGTTCTAGGAGATCATCTCCATCAGATAATGTCATTTTCTGTGAATTAAAAAAAACTAAAACATTTATTTAATCAAAACAAGCCCATAAAGGCTTCATAATTCATAAAGGTCATGTTAACTGACTGATTATCTCATAGAACAAACGTGTAAGACGGGTAGGCAACTACTGAACAAAAATATAAACGCAACATGTAAAGAGTTGGTCCCATGTTTCATGAGCTGAAATAAAAGATCCCATAAAATGTTCATATGCACAAAAAGCTCAAGTTTTGTACACGTGTTTACATTCCAGTTAGTGAGCATTTTGTCCTTTGCCAAGATATGCCACACCTGTCAGGTGGACAACCTCTCCCTCAACGTGACCAAGACAAAGGAGATGATTGTGGACTACAGGGAAAAAGAGGACTGAGCACGCCCCCATTCTCATCGACGGGGCTGTAGTGGAACAGGTTGAGAGCTTCAAGTTCCTTGGTGTCCACATCACCAACAAACTATCATGGTCCAAACACACCAAGACAGTCGTGAAGAGGGCACGACAAACCCTATTCCCCCTTAGGAGACTGAAAAGATTTGGCATGGGTCCTCAGCTCCTCAAAAAATTATACAGCTGCACCATCGAGAGCATCCTGACTGGTTGCATCACCGCCTGGTATGGCAACTGCTTGGCCTCAGACCGCAAGGCACTACAGAGGGTAGTGCGTATGGCCCAGTACATCACTTGGGCCAAGCTTTCTACCATCCAGGACCTCTATACCAGGCGGTGTCAGAGGAAGGCCCTCAAAATTGTCAAAGACTCCAGCCACCTAGTCATAGAATGTTCTCTCTGCTACCGCACGGCAAGCGGTACCAGAGTGCCAAGTCTAGGTCCAAAGACTTCTCAACATTCAAGTCAACAGCTTCTACCCCCAGGCCATAAGACTCCTGAACAGCTAATCATGGCTACCCGAACTATTTTCACTGCCCCCCCACCCCATCTTTTTACACTGCTGCTACTCTGTTAATTATTGATGCATAGTCACTTGAACTCTACCCACATGTACATATTACTTCAACTACCTCAACTAGCCGGTGCCCCCACACATTGACTCTGCACCGGTACCCCCCTGTATACAGTGGGGAGAACAAGTATTTGATACACTGCTGATTTTGCAGGTTTTCCTACTTACAAAGCATGTAGAGGTCTGTAATTTTTATCATAGGTACACTTCAACTGTGAGAGACGGAATCTAAAACAAAAATCCAGAAAATCACATTGTATGATTTTTAAGTAATTAATTTGCATTTTATTGCATGACATAAGTATTTGATCACCTACCAACCAGTAAGAATTCCGGCTCTCACAGACCTATTAGTTTTTCTTTAAGAAGCCCTCCTGTTCTCTACTCATTACCTGTATTAACTGCACCTGTTTGAACTCGTTACCTGTATAAAAGACACCTGTCCACACACTCAATCAAACAGACTCCAACCTCTCCACAATGGCCAAGACCAGAGAGCTATGTAAGGACATCAGGGATAAAATTGTAGACCTACACAAGGCTGGGATGGGCTACAGGACAATAGGCAAGCAGTTTGGTGAGAAGGCAACAACTGTTGGCGCAATTATTAGAAAATGGAAGAAGTTCAAGATGACGGTCAATCACCCTCGGTCTGGGGCTCCATGCAAGATCTCACTTTATGGGGCATCAATTATCATGAGGAAGGTGAGGGATCAGCCCAGAACTACACGGCAGGACCTGGTCAATGACCTGAAGAGAGCTGGGACCACAGTCTCAAAGAAAACCATTAGTAACACACTACGCCATCATGGATTAAAATCCTGCAGCGCATGTCCAGGCCCATCTGAAGTTTGCCAATGACCATCTGGATGATCCAGAGGAGGAATGGGAGAAGGTCATGTGGTCTGATGAGACAAAAATAGAGCTTTTTGGTCTAAACTCCACTCGCCGTGTTTGGAGGAAGAAGAAGGATGAGTACAACCCCAAGAACACCATCCCAACCGTGAAGCATGGAGGTGGAAACATCATTCTTTGGGGATGCTTTTCTGCAAAGGGGACAAGACGACTGCACCGTATTGAGGGGAGGATGGATGGGGCCATGTATCGCGAGATCTTGGCCAACAACCTCCTTCCCTCAGTAAGAGCATTGAAGATGGGTCGTGGCTGGGTCTTCCAGCGTGACAACGACCCAAAACACAGCCAGGGCAACTAAGGAGTGGCTCCGTAAGAAGCATCTCAAGGTCCTGGAGTGGCCTAGCCAGTCTCCAGACCTGAACCCAATAGAACATATTTGGAGGGAGCTGAAAGTCCGTATTGCCCAGCGACAGCCCTGAAACCTGAAGGATCTGGAGAAGGTCTGTATGGAGGAGTGGGCCAAAATCCCTGCTGCAGTGTGTGCAAACCTGGTCAAGACCTACAGGAAACGTATGATCTCTGTAATTGCAAACAAAGGTTTCTGTACCAAATATTAAGTTCTGCTTTTCTGATGTATCAAATACTTATGTCATGCAATAAAATGCAAATGAATTACTTAAAAATCATACAATGTGATTTTCTGGATTTTTGTTTTAGATTCCGTCTCTCACAGTTGAAGTGTACCTATGATAAAAATTACAGACCTCTACATGCTTTGTAAGTAGGAAAACCTGCAAAATCGGCAGTGTATCAAATACTTGTTCTCCCCACTGTATACAGGGGGGTACCGGTGCAGAGTCAATGTGTGGGGGCACCGGCTCCTGAACAGCTAATCATGGCTACCCGAACTATTTTCACTAAGCTACCTGCCGCCCCAATAGTCCCACAAACTGCAGACTGTACCAAATATTAGGAACACCTTCCTAATTAAGTTGTACCCACCCATATGGACTCTACAAGGTGTCGAAAGCGTTCCACAGGGATGCTGGCCCATGTTGACTCCAATGATTCAGTTGTCAAGTTGGCTGGATGTCCTTTGGGTGGTGGATCATTATTGATACACACGGGAAACTGTTGAGCGTGAAACCCAGCAGCGTTGCAGTTCTTGACACAAACTGGTGCGCCTGGCACCTTCTACCATACCCCATTCAAAGGCACTTATATATTTTTTGTCTTGGCCATTCACCCTCTGAATGGAACACATACCAATCCATGTCTCAATTGTCTCAAGGCTTAAAAATCCTTCTTTAACCTGTCTACTCCCCTTCATCTACACTAATTTTGAAGTGGATTTAACAAGTGACATCAATAAGGAATCATGGCTTTCACCTGGATTCACCTGGTCAGTGTATGTCAAGGAAAGAGCATGTGTTATTGTTTTGTAGACTAAGTGTATACCTTTAACCCTAGACTCAGGGATTGATACTCATTTCATTCCCTTGTTTATTTGAGTTAGCTGGACTCATCCCTCATCTCTACACTTTTTTTTTTTTTTGGTACAATATCTTGACATATGTCATTATGTTGATGTCTTTCTTATGAACTTCATTTTCGGTACATGAAATGGTAAAAAAAAACAGTGGCATAGGTTTGCACCTTCAGACATTTCTTGTCAGGTCGTAAATCACCTGAGGCTTGACAGCTGCAGTTCACAAGCATGCGCATGGCAGACTACACAGATACAGACCAATATTGTCATTGGGGGTACTGGTAGTAACTCAAAGAAGTAAACTCAGCATGACCAGTGAACGTTTGATCTTTAAGACCTTTATTATGCCATGTGATCACATCCAATGCTCCAGTTAGCAGAACAGCGCATGATTGCAGTTCATATGAGAACGTGAGGACACCCGAAATAGATCACACACACAGATATTGCCCGCTTGCTTGTTTGCTATCATAAACACACTTCTGAAGCAGTAGGAAGGGCATGAACATTCTATTATGATCACATTATGCAGTGATGCTGACTAGCGAGTCATTGATCATGTTATGAAGCGTCCGTAACGGTCACATCCGTTACGCTTAGAACGAGTACTGACAGAGAGAAAGGAAACCAATTATACATCACCTAAGCCCTTGATGAAAGTTAGCTTTGCACAGAAAGTTTGCATACCATCATACTCGAAACGCATCCACAATAACCTTTCCTGAAAAACGTTACTGATGTGACACTGTCTGTCCAAATCAGCGTTCTATCTTCACTAGCTTGTAGAATTCTATACTAACACTCAATGGACAAACATTTGTTTGATATTGTTTCATTAACCTTCTGACTTGGTCAGAAACACAGGGACGGATGTGAGTACCAAAACAAGTTATGCGAGCCATTGCCGAAAGCTATGAAATCTGGTTGACTGAAAATACTTATTTTGAGACTTTGTTTCCTACTTTCTAGTAACAATAACATTACATTTGGCAAATAAATAGGCCAAATGTAGTCTTTACTTCAAAATACACACATTCAAGGTAAATATGAAAGTAGTTTAATTAGGAAATAAGCTATTTCGTTTTCTCATGCTCAGGTTGACCTTAATTGTTCTTTAGCACAAATGTCTGTCAACTTGCTTTGGCAGTGTCTCGTGCCAGACACGTGGTTAGTCTTCAATTTAGGCAAATGTGTACTATTTATAGGGAATAGGATGCCATTTGGGATGCAGTCTTGGTGTGTGAAATGAATTAGTTAGTTTGAGAGCAGCAGTGTATCCTGTTATACCAGTCACACAAGGCTGATCTACTGAGTTAACTGAAAAAAACATTATCACAGGAGTGAGTCTGACAGGTTTATATTCCTGGCTAATGTCAGAGGGTACGGTATTGTGATGCATTTTGTCAGCCACGCTAAGGGTCAAATTTAGGACTTAGATTGAGGATTATACTGGGTCTGATTATTTGATTACAACGGTAGGCCTATCACTGAACAAAATTATGACGTCATAGAAAGCTAGCTATTTTGATGTTATTCTATTCTGTCAGCCACGCTAATGACTCAAATGAAGAGTCACCAGCTTGGTGAAGATATTGAATGTTGATCTATCTAGATGACAAGCTACATGTGTACAAAGTCAGCCTTGGAGCTGATTACAGCCAAAACGTTGTGTATATGTGGGTGCAGGAAAGAATAAGGCATGGGAGCGGCATATAGCCTACCGTGTGCAGGCTTTTCTTTGCTTTATTATGACTGGTGGAGAAATATAGGATCTGCATATTACCTCAACTCTCAGGGTTCGTACGATCATTAAAATCCTGGAAAAGTCATGGAATTTTTAAATGGTGTTTTCCAGGCTTGGAAAAGTATGGAAATTAATGTAATAATTTCTGTCAACATATCAGCCAGGATATGAATTACACTTTAGCCCGTTTGTGTTTGCGCGCATCACCTGCATGTGTGTGAGACGAGTGGGCCGTTGCTCAAGGAGAGAGATGAGTCGGACATTGCATCAGCAGGTATGCCTAGCATATAAAATATGATAGGGAACAGACTAATAACTAGGTAGCCTATTCAAAACATACAGTATCTTGTACGCTCTAGTTAACGGTTTAGCTATTATTAGCATGTATTAATGTTGTCGTCATGTTCCAGAAAAATGTACACACACTCGCAAATAAGGACATACAAAGTTGATTTACTTTTTGTAACAATTCATATGATTCATTTAAATGACTCGTTGACAAAACGAACGATTCACTTCGCCATTGTATTAGTTGGGATTAGGTTCAATCGTGGTGAATCGAATCATGTGAATCTAAATTATTTGTGAATCGCAAACAGTAATTTTAGGAAAAAATATTTAGATGTAGCCTTTCTTTTGGATTGTGTGACTTGAAAACAGGTTTGATTTGGCCATCCAATGTATGGGACATTGCAACTCAGTAGATGCTAGTCAGCCTGCAAAGTAAACACTTCTATGGTAGCTAAAATAAATATGACAAAACTAGAAATTGTGAATTTCCAGAATAAAATGTGTGGGCTTGCTTCAGCTGAATAAAAAGACTGAGTCTAACATTAGGCTTGTGCGGTATACCGGGGTATTTGGAAATAGCCTAGGGATGGTTTTTCATACCGTTAATACCATTGAAACTATTACTTTGAAGTTATTCTATACATTTTAATATTTGTAGCTACTTTTTAAGTAAATACCTGCAGTCAACTTGTGCAATATGTTAGAAGACAACATATTGTGGTCCTCTGTAGCTCAATTGGTAGAGCATGGTGCTTGTAACGCCAGTGTAGTGGGTTCGATCCCCGGGACCACCCATATGTAAAAATGTATGCACAGATGACTGTAAGTCGCTTTGGATAAAAGCGTCTGCTAAATGGCTTATTATTATTGTTATTGTGTTCTTCATTTCACTTGTCACATTATTAGGCTGGACACATGCAATTTTTAACAACGCTTTTTTTCTGATGAAAACTAGTTTATTGCTTCCGCCATGGAGCCCAGTTTCATAATATTACCATATGTCCCAGCCGCTTGCCGTAGTTTTGAAGTAATCACGAAAAAACAGGCCTTTTATTTTAGGGCATTTTTCACCCTGCCAGCTCATATTAGTTCTATTGAGCACCGTGGCACCAACTCGCCATCCTAATGTTCTATTCCCAGCCCATTGTTCTACGTCACAATGCCTGCTTCGCTTTTGTTGGCAATGAGACCTGCCCAGGTCGAACCAATTGCTGGTAGTTAAAACGTCAACAACAAAAAATTACTAATTGAACTCTGGGGTCGTCCCATTGTTTCCTATAGGGGAAATATAGGTATGTCTGTCTATTTCGCCAAATATCTTGCGATGTGTATATTTTAATTTTCATAGCCATTATTTACTATTTTACACCTAGGGTTACTATACATGATTTTAATCCATTTTATAAGAGATTCTCCAAAATTGAAACGCTCCAGGCATTTATATATAAACCCCAGTCGTACTTTATCAAATGCCTTTTCGAAGTCTGCTATGAATAGCAGGCCTGGTTTCACAGATTTTTTATAGTGTTCTATTGTGTCCAGTATCTCCAATGTATCTTCCATGTAAAAAACCTGTCTGATTAGAATGAATAATGTCCGACAATACCTTTTTAATTCTATGAGCTATACATTTTGCTAGAATTTTTGCATCACAACACTGAAGTGTAAGGGGCCTCCAATTTTTTTAATGGACTGGATCTTTGTATTTTCCACTTGTATCCTGTTTCAGTAATAATGAGATCAGACCTTCTTCTTGAGTGTCAGATAATCTACCATTTACATAGGAGTGGTTAAAACATGCTAATAATGGTCCTCTGAGTATATCAAAAAAGGTTTGGTATACCTCGACTAACCCGGACTTAGTCTTTAATTGCATCCAGAAGTTCTTCCTCTAATTTCACCTTCACATGAGTCTTTCTGTATGGCTGTTAATTTTACATTATCAATAGAAAAAAATCTCTACAATTAGCTTCAGTTAGAGGAGATGGAGGCAACTGAAACGAAAACATATGCTTAAAGTACTTTGTTTCCTCCTTCAAAATATAATTTGGTGAATCATGGGTGACTCCGTCATTTGTAACCAGTTTCAGTAAATTATTTTTGGTAGCAGTCCTAGTTTTTATTGCTATCTATCTGTTCTGTTAGACCTATTTCTTTCGTTAGTATGGACTCTTTTGACCTAAATTGCTTTTGTTTTCGTGATGAGTACTGAATTGCATGGCCTCTAAAGGCACATTTTAAAGGTGTCCCATACAATAAGGGGATTTGCTGTACCTATGTTATAACTGATTTTTCCCGACATGAATTCCTCTGTCCTAGTTAAAAACAAGTTATCATCCAATAGGCTTTGATAACATTTCCAATATCCTCGCCCACGTGGAAATTCAGTAAGAGTAATGTATATGCCAATTATATGATGGTCCGACTGCATTCTGTCCCCTATCAACACTTTTTCAACTTTTGGTGCCAATGAGAATGACATAAGAAAGAAGTAGCTAGCTTGATTGAGTCTCCGCCATGTAGATCTCACTAGATCAGGATATTTAAGCCTCCATATATCTACTAGTTCTAATGTATCCATGACATTCATGATTTCCTTAAGAGGGTGATTGTTTGTAGTGTGATTTCCTTTACGGTCCATTGAGCTATTTAAAACGGTATTATAATCTCCCACCATAATAATAGAGTCTTGAATTGCTTACAGGGTTGATAATTTATTATATACAGTGGGGTGAACAAGTATTTTATACACTGCCGATTTTTCAGGTTTTCCTACTTACAAAGCATGTAGAAGTCTGTAATTTTTATCATAGGTACACTTCAACTGTGAGAGACAGAATCTAAAACAAAAATCCAGAAAATCACATTGTATGATTTTTAAGTAATTAATTTGCATATTATTGCATGACATAAGTATTTGATACATCAGAAAAGCAGAACTTAATATTTGGTACAGAAACCGTTGTTTGCAATTAGAGATCATACGTTTCCTGTAGGTCTTGACCAGGTTTGCACACACTGCAGCAGGGATTTTGGCCCACTCCTCCATACAGACCTTCTCCAGATCCTTCAGGTTTTGGGGCTGTCGCTGGGCAATACGGACATTCAGCTCCCTCCAAAGATTTTCTATTGGGTTCAGGTCTGGAGACTGGCTAGGCCACTCCAGGACCTTGAGATGCTTCTTACGGAGCCACTCCTTAGTTGCCCTGGCTGTGTGTTTCGGGTCGTTGTCATGCTGGAAGACCCAGCCACGACCCATCTTCAATGCTCTTACTGAGGGAAGGAGGTTGTTGGCCAAGATCTCGCGATACATGGCCCCATCCATCCTCCCCTCAATACGGTGCAGTCGTCCTGTCCCCTTTGCAGAAAAGCATCCCCAAAGAATGATGTTTCCACCTCCATGCTTCACGTTTGGGATGGTGTTCTTGGGGTTGTACTCATCCTTCTTCTTCCTCCAAACACGGCGAGTGGAGTTTAGACCAAAAAGCTCTATTTTTGTCTCATCAGACCACATGACCTTCTCCCATTCCTCCTCTGGATCATCCAGATGGTCATTGGCAAACTTCAGACGGGCCTGGACATGCGCTGGCTTGAGCAGGGGGACCTTGCGTGCGCTGCAGGATTTTAATCCATGACGGCGTAGTGTGTTACTAATGGTTTTCTTTGAGACTGTGGTCCCAGCTCTCTTCAGGTCATTGACCAGGTCCTGCCGTGTAGTTCTGGGCTGATCCCTCACCTTCCTCATGATCATTGATGCCCCACGAGGTGAGATCTTGCATGGAGCCCCAGACCGAGGGTGATTGACCGTCATCTTGAACTTCTTCCATTTTCTAATAATTGCGCCAACAGTTGTTGCCTTCTCACCAAGCTGCTTGCCTATTGTCATGTAGCCCATCCCAGCCTTGTGCAGGTCTACAATTTTATCCCTGATGTCTTTACACAGCTCTCTGGTCTTGGCCATTGTGGAGAGGTTGGAGTCTGTTTGAGTGTGTGGACAGTTGTCTTTTATACAGGTAACGAGTTCAAACAGGTGCAGTTAATACAGGTAATGAGTGGAGAACAGGAGGGCTTCTTAAAGAAAAACTAACAGGTCTGTGAGAGCTGGAATTCTTACTGGTTGGTAGGTGATCAAATACTTATGTCATGCAATAAAATGCAAATTAATTACTTAAAAATCATACAATGTGATTTTCTGGATTTTTGTTTTAAATTCCGTCTCTCTCAGTTGAAGTGTACCTGTGATAAAAATTACAGACCTCTACATGCTTTGTAAGTAGGAAAACCTGCAAAATCGGCAGTGTATCAAATACTTGTTCTCCCCACTGTACAACACTCCTTCCGTGGCCTCTAACTGCTCTTAAAAGCTAGTAAAACTAAATGCATACTCTTCAATCGAACGCTGCTTGCACCCACCTGCCCGACTAGAATCACTACTCTCGGCAGCTCTGACTTAGAATATGTGGACAACTACAAATACCTAGGTGTCTGGTTAGACTAAACTCTCCTTCCAGACTCACATTAAGCATCTCCAATCCAAAGTTAAATCTAGAATCGGCTTCCTATTTCGCAACAAAGCCTCCTTCACTCATGCTGCTAAACATGCCCTTGTAAAACTGACTATCCTACCGATCCTTGACTTCGGCGAAGTCATTTACAAAATAGCTTCCAACACTCTACTCAGCAAATTGGATGTAGTCTATCACAGTGCCATCCGTTTTGTCACCAAAGCAAGTCACCATAGCAACACCCACCCGTAGTATGCGCTCCAGCAGGTATATCTCACTGGTCATCCCCAAAGCCAACACCTCCTTTGGTCGCCATTCCTTCCAGTTCTCTGCTGCAAATGACTGGAATGAACTGCAAAAATCTCTGAAGCTGGAGACACTTATCTCCCTCACTAACTTTAAGCATCAGTTGTCAGAGCAGCTTACCGATCACTGCACCTGTACACAGCCCATCTGTAATTAGCCCACCCAACTACCTCATCCCCATATTGTTATTTACATTATTTATTTTGCTCATTTGCACCCCAGTATTTCTATTTGCACATCATCTTCTGCACATCTATCACTCCAGTGTTAATACTAAATTGTAATTATTTTGCACTATGGCCTATTTATTGCCTTACCTCCATAACTTACTACATTTGCACACACTGTATATAGATTTTCTATTGTGTTATTGACTGTACGTTTTGTTTATTCCATATGTAACTGTGTTGTTTTTTCCGCACTGCTTTGCTTTATCTTGGCCAGGTCGCAGTTGTAAATGAGAACTTGTTCTCAACTGGCTTACCTGGTTAAAAAAGTGCTTTGAGGGAGCGTGCAAATGGCATGCTGACTGCAAGAATGTCCACCAGAGCTGTTGCCAGATAATGTAATGTTAATTTCTCTACCATAAGCCGCCTCAACGTCATTTTAGAGTATTTGGCAGTACGTCCAACTGGCCTCACAACTGCAGACCTTGTATGGCGTCATGTGGGCAAGCAGTTTGCTGATGTCAACGTTGTGAACAGAGTGCCCCATGGTGACTGTGGGGTTATGGTATGGGCAGGCATAAGCTATGGACAACAAACACAATTGCATTTTATGCAGTTGCCTAACAGGTATTCTACTTTGATGTATTCTACTTTGTGGGGAGTTAACGACAGGAGATGGTACATGGGATCAGAGAGCAGACTCCCAGTGTCGATACCACATTGTGCTTGCTTTTTTAGAAGTACATAGACACCGCCAATTGTTGGTCATGGAAATTTGCTTATGTCATGGAAAAGGAATTTCATGACATCTGTCAGTTTTATGAACCCTGACTCTTCATTCATTCTCCTGTGACCAGTGTGTGTGTGTGTGTGTATAACATTGTTATCCTGTCTCTGTAGCGTTCACCGCAGAGCAGTACCAACAGCACCAGGAGCAGCTGTCCCTGATGCAGAAACAGCAGCTTGAGCAGATCCAACAGCAGCAACAGGCACAGCAGCAGGTCAACACAGACCCATCATCTACTACAACATCCACAGCACCACCACCCAACACACAGGTCAGTAGCACTCCTCTGCTATACACAAACCAGCCACTCACCTCTACTATACCCAAGTCACTATTTTCCAAAACAGCTTTGTGTATATTTGTTTCATTGTGTTTCCTCTACCATTATATAGGCTGGGCAGGCCCCCCTAAAAGAGTTTGACACAAATGGTGAAACCTATAGAAGCCAGTAGGGCTGACCCCATTTAGTAGACTGGTCGATAGGCTGTTGGTCGACCAAGATTTTCTTAGTCGAGCAGTCGCAAATAGATAAATTTTTTCATGGCACACGAGATGCCTGTCTAGTGGACTAATCCATTGAGGAAGCTGTGGGGATGCCACAGTCCAAGAAGGGGAGTGTGGCTAAGATGCACAAGGCACATCTCTCTCCAGAATGCGCTCTCCTGCCAATTTGTGCGCATTCATTGTTTCATAACTTCTTTGAGTGAATTGTTTGCCCTTTGAGTGTATCAATTCCTCATTACATACTGTATATGACCAGCAGTAGCCAAAATGTACTGTTAATTCCCATAATTTCAAAACTACAATGTTTACAGTAATTTCAGTCAATGCATTCAATATATTATTACAGTCCTTTACCGTTCTTGTTGTCGGAGTGGACACGTTGTTTACAGAGCTCCCAACCTATGCTATACTTGTGAGAAACACGTTTTGGTTTATTTCATTCCATGTACGAGTTTTGTCAATTTGTGCGGCAGGTAGCCTAGCGGTTAAGCGCGCTGGGCCAGGGTTCAATTCCACGAGCCGACTAGGTGAAAAATCTCTGTGCCCTTGAGCAAGGCACTTAACCCTAATTGCTCCTGTAAGTCGCTCTAGAAAAGAGTGCCTGCTAAATGACTAAAAAGTAAATGTAAAACGTGACAATAGTTCCTCAATGTATTTGAAAAATATTTCCAGGTCTCTCCCTTTTGATAACCACTCAGCATGAAAGGGAAACATGTAATGCTCTGATCCAGTGGACACGTCATAAAACACCTTATTTACTTCGTATCCCTTGCACAGCCCTAGAAGCCAGAGAGCCTTGGTGTTGCTTTGAGGGAGCTTTGCATCCTGCCTGAGAAATTATCTAGAGGAATGACTGGTTTCACTGACTCTTCCATGTTTAATATGCTCAGTGGTTTTACAATCTGATCACTCCGTCTGTCCTCCCTCCAGTGTATAATATCTAAGACGTTAGACTCTGCCAGCGCCCAGTTTGCTGCCTCTGCCCTGGTGACCACGGACCAGCTGATGGCCTTCAAGGGCAAGGAGGAGGGGGTTCTGGGAAGTGGAGTCAACGGGGTCTTTCCAGGCTCAGGTGAGCAGCAGCGCCAATGGGATCTGAGCCCTATGGGCCCTGGTCGAAAGTAGTGCACTATATAGAGAGAGAGTACCATTGTAGGACGCAGACCAGATTTGCAAATAAATATAATTGAATAGAGACACAGGACTGGAGAGCTGAGGAAATGCTTTAGTCTAATCAATGTATTTTCTTAATCTATCCCCTCACAGCATTTTACTGATGAATTACATGTATTGTATAGTCTAATGTGTAAATGTCTCCCTCCCTCAGGAGTGTACAAGGGCTTACACCTCGCCAGCACCACCCACACCCACCACCCCAACACCAACCAGACTCCCACTCCTCCTCCATCAGCCCCCACTTTCCTCAAGCCCTCCTCCAACCACTCCTCCACCACTACATCTCCCGTCACCGCCTCCTCCCTCACCTCCCCACCCAACGCCCACGGGAATCCCCTCCACCTGTGTAGCAACGCTGCCAACTCCACCCCCTCCCCCACCACCACTCAGGTCCTGATTGGGAACAACATCCGTATGAGTGTACCCTCCTCCCCTGCCCTCCCCAGTCTGGGTGGCACCACTACGCGCCACATACCCAGGGCCCTGGGAGCCTTGCCCTCCTCTGCCTTAAAGATGGCTGCCAACACCAACTGTCAGATGCCCAACAAGGTCACCGGGGCTTCTACCATGGACATAGGACCCAGGTGAGATGATTCAACATACTCAGACTAACAAACTCACATTGAATAACATACTGTTTAAGGCATGCCCTGACTATAACTGAAGGCTATTATGAAAACATACTCTTGACACAGACCTAGGCTATTCACAAATGATAGGGTTAGGGGTTGTGATGAATCTGTTATTTTTTTTAAATGAATTGGTTAAGCCATGCCTTGACTTTAACTCTGTATGTTGATAACATTAAGTTAATAGGGGTCTAGTGGAAGCAGTTTTTGACATGGTGTTTGTCTTGTATTTTTCCAGGGACAATCACGATCAAGACAAGCCAGCTCTGAACAGTATAGCGGACAACACAGTGGCCATGGAGGTGACGTAGCAGAGTTGTGGTGGTGCTGCTAGCTACCATGACAGACCAGCCAGGCCCAGCGCTACCCAACCCTCTGCTGGCCAACCAGTCCTCTGCTGAGAGTCTGCTGCTACTCTCTGAATCCACTCTTTAGGTGCTGTGCATCGTAGCATTGGGAATGCAAAAGGGACTGCAGGCGGGTGGTCGGCGGGACTCCACACACCACAACGGACTACATACTGAGTACGGAGACATGTTTCCATGGCAACTCTGGGGACTACATGGGTTGCAATTCTCATCTCATGCTTTTTAAATGTTTGTTTTGTTTTTGTATTCGTTACTGTTAATAAGAGTAAACATTGACATTGTGTAAATTATGAATATGGCAAATTGGTATATGTACAGTAACTAAATATTTGTAATACCCCCTTGTATATACGTTACTTGAATACAGAAACTTGTTTATTTGTGATGTTTTGCACTTGGGAATAAAAAGAAAAAGCGATAAACTTGTGAGCGTGAGATGTGAGAGTTGTATAGACAAAGAGAAATTTCATCACATGTGCATGGTGCAGAGCCTGCTGTTTTATCTATTTATTGTGCTGTGTTTACAGTTTCCTTTTTTATTTGTGCACTGTACCTTCATTGGTTCCTGTGCTGTAGTAAATGTTAGGTAGCTACGGACTCCTGGGTATTTTGTATATTGTGAACACAATGCAGGTTTTCCCCCATTTGGGTCCCTGCACTTCTCTTTGGATCATGTGGAATTCAATGGTAATATACAGATAGACTCTTTGGGGAGGGGAGCCAGAGGTGGAGGAGGTGGTGGCCGGCTTTGGTTCACTTCACTTCGCGGGGTTAAAGCTCTTCCTGGGATCTTCCATTTACATTGTTATCCCGATACAAGTAACAAAACTAGGGAAGTCTCTTCCTAGAAGCATCTATCTGATGCTTCTGATTCAAAGCACTATTGATTTTTGTTAGTTTTTCTTTTTTTTAAATCAATATTAATGCTGCTTTTGTATAATTTTGGTCCCTTGTTTTCATGCAATGGGACCACCCCTTAATTATTTTAACCCCACACACATTTTTGTAAAACAGATTTGTTATTTTTGTATTTTTCTCCTGTTCTTGTGGTTAAAAGATGATTGTAAGCTTCTTCGTATTGAAAGACTTCATTATTTTGTTACTTGTTGATGCATAGGTAATAAGGGAGGTGAATGGCAGTTAGAATTGCTGTATGTGTATCATTCCAATTTCTGACCAGAAGACAAAAAATGCTAATAGGGGGTAGCTATGGAGAAAGGCTGCTTTTCTCCTCTTATCTCACCGTTTCAAACTCCAGACGGCTGCAAGGCCAACAACCACAAGTATCGGGTGCCTTCCCTTGGGGAAAAACATGTGCTCTCTTCTGTGAAGAGTAAGGCACAAAGACAGTGCTACTACTAGTAGTACTTATTCTCTATGTTGTCAGAATCTGAATGCCCAGTCCAATGGCAGGATTTATCCTTGAGGTTTTCTTGTCCCACCTGGAAGCTGAAAAGAATAATACTTTTTTTTTTTAAGTGACCGAACTCTACGATAATATAAGACAATAAAGCCCAGGTCATTATGTGGATTATGTGGCTCTTTGTGTTCTGTTGGGTGAATGTCATGGTTGTGTGTGTAAGCTCAAAATGAAAATCTTTTAAGAACGAGTCGTTTTTGAATAATGTAACTCATCATGCCATACAGGGTTTGTGTAGGCTTATGGATGTTTCAATTGGGTGGCTGTGTGTGTAAGAGAGCGAGAGAGCAATGTTCGGGGGATTTTAAGATGGTTTATACTGCATTGTTGCATCATGTTTACATTATCACATTTTAAAGCTCTAATAAATGCACCAGTACCACTCTCTGAAAGCCATCCGGTTTCTCATTTAAAACGGATTATTCAAAGGGATATAACTTAGTGTGCGTGCCTGAGTCAGAGTGCATGCCTTGCAGGTGTGACATTACCTAAACTATTAGCACCCTGTTTGAAAGGAACAATGAGATACTGAAAGAAAATACCAAGCATTTTTTGTCCAAGTATAACCTCATTATTTTATTGTTATTGGGAACACAAATACTTAGCATTACATGCAATGGGAATTATCCCCCTTTCTTGCCCAAATTACTAAGTATGTGTCCCAAATGACACCCTATTCCTGACAAAGTGCACTACTTTGGGCCTGGTCCAAAATAGTGCACCATGTAGGGAATAGGGTGCCATTTGGGGCACAGCCTCCTATTCCTGACAAAGTGCACTACTTTGGGCCTGGTCCAAAATAGTGCACCATGTAGGGAATAGGGTGCCATTTGGGGCACAGCCTATTTCATTCCAGTGAGGTGATGTAGTCAGACTCGGGTCTGTTTTCAAGCTGGTTATGTCTTCACTTTGACATGTGAGCAGAATAAAGTGCATTGTGTGAAGCTGTGGTAAACAGACTGCGTCCCAAATGACACCCTATTTCCTTTAAAGAGCACTACTTTTGACTAGGGTCCATATGGCTCTGGTAAAAAGTAGTGCAATATATAGGGAAACGGGTGCCATTTTTGGTGTAGCCACAGAACCATTCAGGACCAAAACTACTTTCCCCTGCTGTCACTGTGGACACAGTTTTGGTGTGAGATCAATCTGTGCTGAGTTTTTCTATTTCACCGGGTGTCTACTCTTCAACGGACACACACAGACATACACAGACACACAGACACACACACACATTGCAACACTCAGTCACCTATGCTGGACTGAAACAAACTCCATCTGAGGAGCTTCAAGCCAGGTTAGATATAGCAGGTGTTGTTGAACTTGTTGTGCTTGTGCAGTCCTTGAGAGAAGATTGCACTCAATAGAGTGGCCATTCTCTTTAGATGGTACTATGAGTGTTCCTCTGTCTGTGCTTAAGTGGAGAACACACTTATGAAAACACTACTCTGGCAGCCTTTTGCAGAGCTCTCAGTAAGAGTGGGTTTTTAACAGGAACATTGGGGTTTTATTGGCTGATCTCAGTGTTGACTGTTGGATGTTCTGTTTGTATTTCAGCAAGAGAGCTCAACCAGTGATTTATGTGATGTATGTTTCTTTATGTATACTGCATTTTTTTTCCTAATCTAAGTATGTCTGTATGTTTGGAAGTTTGTGAGCTTCTGTTGAGTTTTTGCAGTGTCATGTCAACCTGATACAGATGGCCTGCAGTGACAGTGTGACACACTAGGGAATAAGTCACTAGTCTGGGCTGAGCTTGGGGACACCAAACAGAGTAAGCCCTTACAGAAAAACCACATGAATTTCACGTTTCCATTATCCAGAGCAACTTACAGGAGCAATTCGGGTTAAGTGCCTTGCTCAAGGGCACATCCACAGATTTTTCACCTAGTCGTCTCGGGGATTCGAACCAGCAGCTACCTGCCTAGCGAGATCACGTGATCACATGTGAAGTTAAAGTGATAACGTGACAACATAAAACTACATGTGAAAACGTGATCTAATGTGAAAACAGGGATGCAAAATTTCAACGTGATACCATGAAACTACAAATCTGAGCACGTGAAAACATGATCCCCTGAAATAAATGTGACAACATGGGGATGCAAAATTTCAACAATGTTTTTCACATGTGAAAGTGCAAATTTCACATGTGAATCTGCAATTCACACGTGAGGTGAAACGTTATTCTCACATGTAAAAAGGTGTTGTTAACATGTGAACTCTAAACATAATACATGTGAACATATGGTTTCCAATGGAGGCTGCTGAGGGGAGGACGGCTCATAATAATGGCTGGAATGGAGTCAATGGAATGGTATCAACCACATCAAATATATGGTTCCCATGTGGTTGATACCGCTCCATTGACTCCATTCCAGCCTTTATTATGAGCCGTCCTCCCCTCAGCAGCCTCCACTGATGGTTTCACATGTGAACAACTGAACATTTCAGCTCAACATGTGAAAACATATATTTCACATATGAAACTCAGTCACTGACAGACATGGTGGCGTGGCAGGAAGATCGGAATGGTGTGAACAAAGAGGTTGTGAGTTCAAATCCCAGGTGAGGACATGATGAATTATAATTACTGTATAAATAAACATACACAATGTTATCAAGTGTGTTGAATCTGTAAATTGAAAACACAATGTTAAAAGTGCTGTTTGTGTGTGTATTCCAAAAACACGTGAAACATCATGTTAAATATCACGTGAAGTGTTCCAAAAACACATGATTTCACAAGTTGAGGAAACTAAACTTATTGGTGTTACATTAGATTGCAAATTGTCATGGTCAAGACATATTGATTCAATTGATGTAAAGTTTGGGAGAGGTCTGTCTGTGTTGAAGAGATGCTCTGCATTTTTAACACCACGTTCAACCAAACAAGTCCTGCAGGCTCTGGTTTTGTCACATCTTGACTACTGCCCGGTTATATGGTCAGGAGCTGCAAAAAAGGACCTAGGAAAGCTGCAGCTGGCCCGGAACAGAGCGGCACGTCTTGCCCTTCACTGTTAACAGAGGGCTAATATCAACAAGACGCATGCCAGTCTCACTTGGCTTAAAGTAGAAGAAAGATTGATTGTATCACGTCTTGTTATTATGAGAAATATTACTGTGATGAAAATTAAAAATTGTCTGAATAATCAAATAACATACAGGGCTGACAGACATACATACCCCACCAGGCATGTTACCAGTGGTCTCTTCACAGTCCCCAAGTCCAAAACAAATGTAAGGCAACACACAGTATTGTATAGAGCCATGGTTAGATGGAACGCCCTTCCATCTCAAATTACCCAAGTAAACAGCAAAATCAGCTTCAAAACAACACCTTACAGCACAATGCCTCTCCCTTAGCAAGTAATATGTTTTACCTGTCCCGCTTTAAACGACATTCAGCTTATAAAGGCTTCATAAAGCCTTCATAATGCCTTCATAAGCACTACATCAATGTGTTACAAAGCATCTATAACTGTATGTCATGCTTTATAAAGGGTTCATACATTTGGCATAAATGTGTGACATGATCACCAATGTCAAATATGACATAACCCACTGTCGAATATGATATAAACATGTGCTTTATACAGTGGGGAAAAAAAGTATTTAGTCAGCCACCAATTGTGCAAGTTCTCCCACTTAAAAAGATGAGAGGCCTGTAATTTTCATCATAGGTACACGTCAACTATGACAGACAAAATGAGGAAAAAAAATCCAGAAAATCACATTGTAGGATTTTTAATTACCCTTTGTTGGCAATGACACAGGTCAAACGTTTTCTGTAAGTCTTCACAAGGTTTTCACACACTGTTGCTGGTATTTTGGCCCATTCCTCCATCCAGATCTCCTCTAGAGCAGTGATGTTTTGGGGCTGTCGCTGGGCAACACGGACTTTCAACTCCCTCCAAAGATTTTCTATGGGGTTGAGATCTGGAGACTGGCTAGGCCACTCCAGGACCTTGAAATGCTTCTTACGAAGCCACTCCTTCGTTGCCCGGGCGGTGTGTTTGGGATCATTGTCATGCTGAAAGACCCAGCCACGTTTCATCTTCAATGCCCTTGCTGATGGAAGGAGGTTTTCACTCAAAATCTCACGATACATGGCCCCATTCATTCTTTCCTTTACACGGATCAGTCGTCCTGGTCCCTTTGCAGAAAAACAGCCCCAAAGTATGATGTTTCCACCCCCATGCTTCACAGTAGGTATGATGTTCTTTGGATGCAACTCAGCATTCTTTGTCCTCCAAACACAACGAGTTGAGTTTTTACCAAAAAGTTCTATTTTGGTTTCATCTGACCATATGACATTCTCCCAATCCTCTTCTGGATCATCCAAATGCACTCTAGCAAACTTCAGACGGGCCTGGACATGTACTGGCTTAAGCAGGGGGGACACGTCTGGCACTGCAGGATTTGAGTCCCTGGCGGCGTAGTGTGTTACTGATGGTAGGCTTTGTTACTTTGGTCCCAGCTCTCTGCAGGTCATTCACTAGGTCCCCCCGTGTGGTTCTGGGATTTTTGCTCACCGTTCTTGTGATCATTTTGACCCCACGGGGTGAGATCTTGCGTGGAGCCCCAGATCGAGGGAGATTATCAGTGGTCTTGTATGTCTTCCATTTCCTAATAATTGCTCCCACAGTTGATTTCTTCAAACCAAGCTGCTTACCTATTGCAGATTCAGTCTTCCCAGCCTGGTGCAGGTCTACAATTTTGTTTCTGGTGTCCTTTGACAGCTCTTTGGTCTTGGCCATAGTGGAGTTTGGAGTGTGACTGTTTGAGGTTGTGGACAGGTGTCTTTTATACTGATAACAAGTTCAAACAGGTGCCATTAATACAGGTAACGAGTGGAGGACAGAGGAGCCTCTTAAAGAAGAAGTTACAGGTCTGTGAGAGCCAGAAATCTTGCTTGTTTGTTATTGACCAAATACTTATTAATACATATAATTTGCAAATAAATTCATAAAAAATCCTACAATGTGATTTTCTGGATTTTTTTTCCTCATTTTGTCTGTCATAGTTGACGTGTACCTATGATGAAAATTACAGGCCTCTCTCATCTTTTTAAGTGGGAGAACTTGCACAATTGGTGGCTGACTAAATACTTTTTTTCCCCACTGTAAAGGGTGACCTGTTGTGCTGAAGGATGGCATACCCTCTAAAGTGATGTCATGTTAATCACATTACACCTAATCTCAAACACTTCCACCCAAATGTGCGGAAGGTCTGTTGGACCAACGCATCAAACTTGGCCTTCATTAGTTAGGGTTAGGTTTAAAATCCAATTTTAAGAAGTTAAATTGTGGAAATGGGCAGGGTTTAGCAATAATTATGACTTTTTGACTGTGTTAAGTAGTGACGATGACAAATACTTTACTCAGTAAGGTCACTCCTATAGAATCCCACTAAGGCCAACTTTGAATGGTTGATATCCCAGGCTTATACTGTATGTGCTATGTGCAGTGTTGCCGGAACACATAGTGAGCGCGAGAAGCGCGGTTATCCGGGGGGCTCTGAGGTACCGGAACACATTGCGAGAAAAAATTTGTCAAACACAACGTAGCAGCGCAGCAGACAGAGTAAACAGCCAAGTAGCCTACTATCTATGGTGGTGAAACGGACAGCACTCTCCAAGGTACTGATTAATTCAAAGCATTTTAGACGTCACTGGTATGCCCACATACTTGAGTATAGCTCCGGGGCTTACACAAGTCCGAATTTCATATAGCCTAATTTTCTAGACATCAATGTAGACCAACATTCTTAGACTACACTGCAGAACACCCGCCATACATACATACCTCAGCTGTGGGGCTTACAAGACCCGAATTTCATATAATTTTCAAGACATCAATGTAGCAGTAGAACAAATATCACAATATCGGAATATAACTTCAAATAAAATAAATCAATGTAGGCTACAGCAGAACACAGATATGAGAATATATAGGCCTCCTGCCTTTGTGATAATATGAAGTACATATTCAGATTAACTTCACAGTACAGAACCAGTTTTTTTTTTTTATTATTTTAAAAAATTACCTATCCTAGTTTTCAAAACCTCCCACAACGACTCCCCCCATGTCAAGTCCATTTAACTCCTGAGAGTCCATTTCTTGCTCAAAGCCATGAGCGGGCCTGTGGCTGTGACGTTTAGCCTCCTAAGGCTGTTCTGAAGACTAGCTGTAGAATGTTTTCATTTTGAGTGTTAACTATAACCTGGGTGTCCTCTTTAGCCTTGTCTACAAGGCTTGCTGCCACCAAATGCGCCTTGGTTCGGGCATGTTCAAAAACCTTTTTTCTGGGGGGCTCTTTGTTTTTTTTTTTTTTTTTTTTACATAGGATGTTAATTTACTGTACATTCCACCCACTCTTTTGCTAGTTTAATCCCTCCAGTCGTTTCTAGACCCAAGCGCCCTACCTTGTTCCATGTTGTGCAGCCCAATTCTGCATGACAAGCCAGGGCTTATACGTTTGCTTGTTCTTGAAATGCTAATTGCACCTGCTCCGAGCACTTCATCGGCCGACGCACTGCCCCCCTCCACCATCAGCTCCCGGTCTCCTGCTGAGTCTGACTAGCTTCTGACTCGCTAGTAGGCCTACTAGCTAGTGGAGGTGCCGGTGGTGATGCTGAACTGGCAGGATTAGCAGCGCTGCTAGCTAAGGCATCGCAATCAGGAACAGTTTGCCCCTCACTCCTCTCATCCGGCAATGACAGTTGTCTGGCTCGTTCTGGGTTCGATTCACCAACTTTCTCTGGATTTTTGGACTTGAAAAATGTCAAACTCGATTGCCTTTTCTTATCCATTTTTTATTAGGCTTTCCCACGATTGAAATTCAGTAGGAAGACGATACGTGACGTGATTACGTAGGGGCCTCTTCACTAGCTGACCACCACTATCAAGACCTGTGTCGATATCAGTTACTTACAACACCGGCCCTCCCCATAACCGCTATGTACAAATAAGAGAGCAGGTCTGGAATCAGCGTAGCAGGATAGCATGATTACACAGAAGGATCACCACGCTTTTCCATGATGGTCTTTCTGGGAGGCTGGAGAAATAACGAGGAGGCAACTTGATTTAACGTTGATCGCTTTTATTAGAATGTCTACAGTGCGAACAGTGAAACAGTTAATAAATCATGCCGAGACAGGTACCGGATCCGGTTCAAATTAAGCACTGGTGAGGACTCTTAATTTCTTCACGACCAGTGGAGTAGAAAACTCATAATTATCAGCTTCCATTCAATAAGCACATAAAACTGCTTCGCCAAGTCAAATATATACACTCCTTTCTTGAAACATTAATACCTGAACAGTCTTTATATCTATTATAGACACGTTTGCGCAGTGGTGAACCTATTGGACCTAGGCCTATTGGACCAGTGTGTACCAGGTTCCTGATGCTGAAAGGACCAGTAGCGGTGTGTGGGAAAATCACTTGGGAAGCCAGAAAAAAAAGCCATATTACAACATATGTGTTGTGATAATTGCGTTGTTTGCTCTATAACCTGTTAGTTCATATGCCTTGTGACCGGGATGTATGCCTAAGGCCGAGACAATAAGAAGATACAGTGGCAGAACAAATTAAACCACACCTTTGTTTCATCACAAAACTGGACTTCTAAACAACTGTTGATTTCGAACCATGGAGAGTTACTGCAAGTCCCAAAGAAAACTGGAGCTGCCTCCACTATTCCAGCACAATTTCAACTTCAACATTTCAACATCATCAAATGACCTATGCTTAGTCGAATACAGTGACAACTAAAATATACCATAAACAATTTAGTCCAATCAACGTAAGCTAAATATGATGTGCCTGTCTATGGTTCTGATTTGTGTGTGTGTGCATTTGTGCAAGTAGAAAAAAACATTGTTGAATCACCCTACTTGTAGAGAAACTTCAATGCCATCCTCCTCTCTTTCATATTGACGAGACAGTCTATGACTCTGTCATACAGTACACACTTTTATTTTTTGTTGTCCTAGGGTACCTGGCTAAAATGCTTGCTCGCTAGCCTTACTTCCTTTCATGGGTAACGTTAGCTAGTTAACATTAGCCTTCTACATCTAGCTACATATTGAACTTCCGTCCTCTCAGTCCAAGGGCACAATGTATTTTATGGTTGGATCAGAATCTGCATTATAATCATTGGCCAGTACAGAGAATTAAGTAAAACCACAAGTCCAAATCCCTATCTCCATACATGGCTAATTTAGGAAAGGGACAATTTTAGCTAGCTAGCTAGCTTCCCACCTAAGGACAAGAACACAACGAGATGCAGCAATTCAAATTGTTTCTACCAATGACATATTTCTCTGTGATAGGAGTGAAGCCAAATCCAAACTGGCTTCCCATGACACTTTTTTTTGATGCACCAGGACCATTCACAGTTGAGCTCACTCAGTTTAGCTCAACACTGATTGGCTATTATTTTATACTTTTGTTTTCAAGGGTGGCCAAATGCTCGCTGGCTTCCCTTGCATTCAATGCTACAGGCAGCAACAATGTCATACTCTTTATGACCAGACAGCATCAGATAGATGGCCTAGACATACAGAGACAGAGGGGCGCTGTTTCTATCGATCGGATGCTTTCTCTGGTGAGATACATTCAGCCTCTTCCGAATTGAAAAACAATTATGAAAACACAGAGAGAGGAACGTTTTTTTCTTGGTCAATTTTTTGGGGAAGCCTGTCTTCCCTTGGCATCCATGAATACACGCCACTGGAAAGGACAGCAATGGTAATACCAGCGCACTCATGTAGGAGAGTGCACTTTTTGTAAAACACAAAGGGCAAATGGTGTAGACAGTGGAGGCTATATGCATGTATTCGCCATATACCCACATTTTTTCAGTGGCCATTGCGTATACTCACTTCTTAATCCCCACTGATACTTATCAAAGTAGTGTAGTGGAGGTGATCAAAAAGAGCTTCTGGATATCAGGACAGCGATTACTCACCTCGTACTGGACACAGATTTTTTCTTTAAAGAGTCAGGTGCAAAGGATTTATTTCAGACACCCGACAAGGCCCAAATCCCGTCATTCGCAGGAGAAAGAGACAGAGATATCGGGGACGTAGGTCGGGGTTCCTTGTAAGGATCCGACGGCGAGTGGGTAATCTGCCTCTACCATCAGTCCTATAAGCCAACGTATAATCATTGGATAACAAAATAGATGAGCTACGATCACGAATATCCTACCAACAGGACTTTAAAAACTGAAATATCTTATGTTTCACAGAGTCGTGGCTGAACGACGACATGGATAACATACAGCTGGCAGGGTTTACGCTGCATCGGCAAGATAGAACAGCTGCCTCCGGTAACACAAGGGGTGGCGGTCTGTGTATATTTGTAAACAACAACTGGTGCACGAAATCTAATATTAAGGAAGTCTCTAGGTTTTGCTCGCCTGAGGTAGAGTGATAAACTGTAGACCACACTATTTACCAAGAGAGTTTTCATCTATATTTTTCGTAGCTGTCTATTTACCACCACAAACAGATTGCTGGCACTAAGACCGCACTGAATGAGCTGTATAAGGCCATAAGCAAACAGGAAAACGCTCATCCAGAGGCGGCGCTCCTAGTGGCCGGGGACTTTAATGCAGGGAAACTTAAATCCGTTTTACTTCATTTCTACCAGCATGTTAAATGTGCAACTAGAGGGAAAAAACTTTAGACCACCTTTACTCCACACACAGAGACGCGTACAAAGCTCTCCCTCGCCCTCCCTTTGGCAAATCTGACCATAATTCTATCCTCCTGATTCCTGCTTACAAGCAAAAACTAAAGCAGGAAGCACCAGTGACTCGGTCAATAAATAAGTGGTCAGATGATGCAGATGCTAAGATACAGGACTGTTTTGCTAGCACAGACTGGAATATGTTGCGGGATTCTTCCGATGGCATTGAGGAGTACACCACATCAGTCACTGGCTTCATCAATAAGTGCATCGATGACGTCGTCCCCACAGTGACCGTATCTACATATCCCAACCAGAAGCCATGGATTACAGGCAACATCCGCCCTGAGCTAAAGGGTAGAGGGACTCTAACCCTGACGCTTATAAGAAATCCGGCTATGCCCTCCGAAGAACCATCAAACAGGCAAAGCGTCAATACAGGACTAAGATTGAATCGTACTACACCGGCTCCGATGCTCGTCGGATATGGCAGGGCCTGCAAACTATTACAGACTACAAAGGGAAGCACAGCCACTAGCTGCCCAGTGACACGAGCCTACCAGATTAACTAAATTACTTCTATGCTCGCTTCGAGGCAAGCAACACTGAAACATGCATGAGAGCATCAGCTGTTCCGGAAGACTGTGCGATCACGCTCTCCGTAGCTGATGTGAGTAAGACCTTTAAACAGGTCGACCTTTTAACAGACAGATTACCAGGACGTGTACTCCGAGCATGCGCTGACCAACTGGCAAGTGTCTTCACTGACATTTTCAACCTGTCCCTGACTGAGTCTGTAATACCAACATGTTTCAAGCAGACCACCATAGTCCCTGTACCCAAGAACACTAAGGTAACCTGCCTAAATGATTACAGACCCTTAGCACTCACGTCTGTAGCCATGAAGTGCTTTGAAAGGCTGGTCATGGCTCACATCAACACCATTATCCAGAAACCCAAGACCCACTCCAATTTGCATAACGCCCCAACAGATCCACATATGATGCAATCTCTATTGCACTCCACACTGCCCTTTCCCACCTGGAAAAAAGGAACACCTACGTGAGAATGCTATTAATTGATTACAGGTCAGCGTTCAACACCATAGTGCCCTCAAAGGTCATCACTAAGCTAAGGACCCTGGGACTAAACACCTCCCTCTGCAACTGGATCCTGGACTTCCTGACGGGCCGCTCCCAGGTGGTAAGGGTAGGTAGCAACACATCTGCCACACTTTATCCTCAACAGGGGGGCCCCTCAGGGGTGCGTGCTCAGTCCCCTCCTGTATTCCCTGTTCACCCATGACTGCATGGCCAGGCACGACTCCAACACCATCATTAAGTTTGCCGAAGACACAACAGTGGTAGGCCTGATCACCGACAACGATGAGACAGCCTATAGGGAGGAGGTCAGAGACCTGGCCGTGTGGTGCCGGGATAACAACCTCTCCCTCAACGTAATCAAGACAAAGGAGATGATTGTGGACTACAGGAAAAGGAGGACCGAGCACGCCACCATTCTCATCGACGGGGCTGTAGTGGAGCAGGTTGAGAGCTTCAAGTTCCTTGGTGTCCACATCACCAACAAACTATCATGGTCCAAACACACCAAGACAGTCGTGAAGTGGGGACGACAAAGCCTATTCCCCCTCAAGGAACTGAAAAGATTTGGCATGACTGAGTCTGTAATGGCATGGGTCCTCAGATCCTCAAAAAGTTATACAGCTGCACCATCGAGCGCATCCTGACTGGTTGCATCACTGCCTGGTATGGCAACTGCTCGGCCTCCGACCGCAAGGCACTACAGAGGGTAGTGCATACGGCCCAGTACATCACAGGGGCCAAGCTTCCTGCCATCCAGGACCTCTATACCAAGCGATGTCAGAGGAAGGCCCTAAAAATTGTCAAAGACTCCAGCCACCCTAGTCAGACTGTTCTCTCTGCTACCGCACGGCAAGCGGTACCGGAGCGCCAAGTCTAGGTCCAAAAGGCTTCTTAACAGCTTCTTCCCCCAAGCCATAAGACTCCTGAACAGCTAATCAAATGGCTATCCAGACTATTTGTATTGTCCCCCCCCACCCACCCCCTCTTTTACGCTGCTGCTACTCTGTTTATTATCTATGCATAGTCACTTTAACTCTACCTACATGTACATATTACCTCAATTACCTCGACTAACCTGTGTACCCGGTACATTGACTCTGTAACGGTACCCCCTGTATATAGCCTCGCTACTGTTATTTTACTGCTGCTCTTTAATTATTATTATTATTATTATTATTTATTTTTTACTTATATATTTTTTACTTAACAGTTATTTTTTCCTAAAACTGCATTGTTGGTTAAGGGCTTGTAAGTAAGCATTTCACTGTTGTATTCGGAGCATGTGACAAATACACATTTATTTTATTTTATTTGATGATGATCATTTGAAACAAGCCTTTCCTACAGTCAATGATCAAAAGCCCCTCTTTGGCCTCATGGGTAGAATGTTATTCATATTTTTCATCATGTCATCATTAATAAAGGTTGTTGTTTTTATGATGAAAATCTGGTGTTTTTATGTCAAACAGTTTTGTTATATTTCAGTCTTCTGTGATGTACACTACCTGTCAAGAATGCTGTAGGTGGGTGTAGTGGTGGAATCAAGCGCAGGACACCGAAGTATAGTCCAAAAGACTTTAGTTCAAATTCCAACAAGGAAAATACGAACAAAACTTGCCCGAAGGCGAAACTACGCACGAAGGCGACACAAAACAAAAGGCGCACCAAACATGTGCGTAAACGCTCCAACACAGTGGAGTGAAGCTCAACCGAGCGAATAAGCAAATACAAGCACAACACACGACAGAAATAATCACACACAAAACACAGACACACCCAACGAGACTTAAATAGAACACTAAATGAGGACTAACTAGACACAGGTGTACAACATCAAGACCAAACCAAACGAACATGAAACATAGATCGGTGGCAGCTAGTACTCCGGGGACGACGACCGCCGATGCCTGCCCGAACCAGGAGGAGGAGCAGCCTCGGCCGAAACCGTGACAGTACCCCCCCCTTGACGCGCGGCTCCAGCCGTGCGCCGACCCCGGCCTCGGGGACGACCAGGAGGACGCGGAGCAGGGCGTGCGGGATGGTCCCGGTGGAACTCCGACAGGAGAGATGGGTCTAGGATGTCCCTCCGCGGCACCCAGCACCGCTCCTCCGGGCCGTACCCCTCCCACTCCACGAGATACTGGAGACCCCCCATCCGGCGTCTGGAGTCCAAGATGGACCGAACGGTGTATGCCGGAGCCCCTCGATGTCCAATGGGGGGCGGAGGAGTCTCTCCTATCTCATTGTCCTGGAGTGGACCAGCTACCACCGGCCTGAGAAGAGACACATGGAACGAGGGGTTAATATTCTTATATTCCACAGGTAGATGTAACCTATAACACACCTCGTTCAATCTTCTCAGGACTTTAAAGGGCCCCACAAACCGCCGACCCAGCTTCCGGCAGGGCAGGCGGAGGGGCAGGTTTCTGGTAGAGAGCCAGACTCGATCTCCGGGGTGCGTACACCGGCCCCTCACTGCGGTGGAGATCGGCGCTCGCCTTGTGACGAAGGACGGCCCGCTGCAGGTGGACGTGGGCAGCGTTCCACGTCTCTTCCGAGCGCCTCATCCAATCATCCACCGCAGGGGCCTCGATCTGGCTCTGCTGCCATGGTGCCAGAACCGGCTGGTAACCCAATACACATTGGAAAGGGGTTAGGTTAGTAGAGGAGTGGCGGAGAGAGTTCTGGGCCATCTCGGCCCAGGGAATGTAACGCCCACTCCTCAGGCCGGTCCTGGCAATACGACCTCAGAAACCTACCCACATCCTGGTTAACACGTTCTACCTGCCCGTTACTCTCCGGGTGGTACCCCGAGGTAAGGCTAACCGAGACCCCCAAACGCTCCATAAACGCTCTCCACACACGGGAGGTAAACTGAGGGGCCTCGATCAGACACTATATCCTCGGGGACCCCGTAATGCCGGAAGACGTGGGTAAATAGGGCCTCAGCGGTCTGTAGGGCAGTAGGAAGACCCGACATAGGGAGAAGACGACAGGCCTTAGAGAACCGGTCCACAACGACCAGGATGGTGGTATTCCCCTGAGAGAGGGGAAGGTCTGTTACAAAATCCACCGAGAGGTGGGACCATGGTCGTTGTGGAACGGGTAGGGGCTGTAACTTACCCCTGGGCAGATGTCGGGGCGCCTTACACTGGGCGCACACCGAGCAGGAGGAGACGTAAACCCTCACATCCCTAGCCAAAGTAGGCCACCAGTATTGAGTGCTAAGGCAATGCACTGTCCGGCCAATACCCGGATGTCCAGAGGAGGGTGACGTGTGAGCCCAGTAGATGAGTCGATCCCGAATCTCGAGCGGAACGTACCTCCGACCCTCAGGACATTGTGGAGGGCTGGGGTCTGTACGCAACGCTCGCTCGATCTCGGCATCGACCTCCCACACCACCGGTGCCACAAGGCAAGACTCCGGTAGTATGGGAGTAGGCTCAACGGACCTCTCCTCCGTGTCATACCGCCGGGACAGTGCATCTGCCTTACCATTCTGGGACCCAGGGATGTACGTGATTTTAAATACGAACCTGGTGAGAAACATACTCCATCGAGCCTGGCGAGGGTTCAGTCTCCTCGCTGCCCGGATGTACTCCAGGTTCCGATGGTCAGTCAAAATGAGGAAAGGGTGTTGAGCCCCCTCAAGCCAATGCCTCCACACCTTAAGGGCTTGAACTACAGCTAACAGCTCCCTGTCCCCAACGTCATAGTTACGCTCCGCCGGGCTGAGCTTTTTGGAGTAAAAAGCACAGGGGCGGAGTTTAGTGGCGAGCCGGACCGTTGAGAGAGAACGGCCCCTATACCAGCCTCAGACGCGTCCACCTCAACCTGAAATGGAATAGTGGGATCCGGATGCGCCAGCACCGGAGCCGACGTAAACAGGTCCTTCAGTCTCCCAAAGGCCCTGTCCGCATCAGCTGACCACTGCAGGCGCACCGGACCCCCCCTTCAGAAGGGGACGTGATGGGAGCTGCCACCTGTCCAAAACCCCGGATAAACCTCCGGTAGTAATTCGCAAAGCCCAAGAACTGCTGCACCTCTTTTACAGTGGTTGGAGTTTGCCAATTACGCACAGCGGACACACGATCCACCTCCATTCTCACCCCCTGACGCGGACAACCGATAACCCAAAAAGGAGACCGACTCCTGGAAAAACAGACATTTCTCTGCCTTGACATATAGGTCGTGCTCCAACAGCCTCCTCAATACACGTCGCACCAGGGTTATATGCTCGGCTCGGGTAGACGAGTACACCAGAATATCATCAATGTACACGACCACCCCTTGTCCCTGCATATCCCGGAAAATGTCATCTACGAAGGATTGGAAGACTGATGGAGCATTCATCAACCCATATGGCATGACAAGATACTCGAAATGACCTGACGTGGTACTAAACGCCGTTTTCCATTCATCGCCCTCCCTAATGCGCACCAAGTTATACGCGCTCCTGAGATCCAATTTTCGTGAAAAACCGCGCCCCATGCAATGACTCCGTCATGGTCGCAATCAGAGGGAGTGGATAACTGTATTTCACAGTAATCTGATTGAGACCACGGTAATCAATGCACGGGCGCAACCCTCCATCTTTCTTTTTCACAAAAAAGAAACTCGAAGAGGCGGGGGAAATGGAAGGCCGAATGTATCCCTGTCTCAAAGATTCGGCTATGTAAGTCTCCATAGCTTTCCTCTCCTCTTGAGACAAAGGATACACATGGCTCCGTGGGAGCGCTGCTCCTGCCTGGAGATCAATCGCACAATCCCCCTGTCTATGGGGAGGCAACTGCGTCTCCCTAGTTTTGCTAAACACAAGAGCTAAATCCCCATATTCAGGCGGAATGTGCAGTGCGGGCACTTGGTTTGGACTTTCCACCGAAGTCGCCCCCACGGAAACACCCAGACATCGCCCCTCACACTGAGCAGACCACCCATCGAGAGCCCTCTGTTGCCACGAAATAGCAGGGTTATGGGTGCTTAACCAGGGAATCCCCAGCACCACTGGGTACGCAGGAGAGTCGATCAGATACAGCTGTATAGTCTCTTCATGACCCCCTGCGCACACGTCCTAAGTGGCGCTGTGACCTCCCTGATCAACCCCGACCCCAACGGGCGGCTATCTAAGGCATGTACGGGAAAAGGTTTGTCAACAGGCAGGAGAGGGATCCCTAACTCTAAACAAAACTTTCGATCAACAAAATTCCCAGCTGCGCCTGAATCTACTAGCGCCTTATGCTGGGAATGAGGTGCAACCTGTGGAAAACCAACAGGTATACAAAAGTGCGCAACAGAAAGCTCTGGGTAAGCGGGCGTCTACTCACCTGGGAGGCCCCCCAGTGCGTGGCCTGTTGTCCTCTCCCTCGGAGAACCCTCCCCAGCACCTGGCCGCAGTGTGCCCTCCACGACCGCACTTGGTGCAGGAGACAGGCCCCCTCGGGCTCCTCCTCCTCCGCTCTCTAGCGCCAGCGCCCCGAGCTCCATGGGGCACGGCTCGGAGGCGCTGGAGGGTGAAATGGACGGACCCCCTCGGAACGTCCCGCGGGTAGCTAGCAGGTTATCCAGCCTGATGGACATGTCGACCAACTGGTCGAACGAGAGGCTGGTGTCCCTACAGGCCAGCTCCCGACGGACGTCCTCGCGAAGACCACATCTGTAGTGATCGACGAGAGCCCGCTCATTCCACCCTGCATCTGCCGCTAGAGTACGGAATTCTAGGGCGAACTCCTGAGCACTCCTCCTCCCCTGCCGGAGGAAGACCAGACGCTCCCCCCGCCGCTCCCCTCCGGGGATGGTCAAACACCGCCCTGAAGCGGCGGGAGAACTTCGTCGTAGGTGATGGTATCCGCGTCGATCCTCCTCCACTCCGCGTTGGCCCATTCCAACGCCTTCCCGGAAAGGCAGGAGATCAGGCGGACACGCTCTCATGTCCCGAGGGCGCCGGGTGCACGGTGGCCAGGTACAGCTCCACCTGGAGAAGGAATCCCTGACACCCGGCCGCGGTCCCATCGTAGGCCCTCGGGAGCGAGAGTCGAACTCCTCGGGGTTCCGGAACGGGAATGGGCTGACTGGCCGATGGTTCTGGCAGGGAGGATGGCGGTGGAGGAGTCCCCCAGCCTCGGATGGTGGTGATCACCTCCTGCAGTGCGGACCCCATCTGCAGGATCTGGTCACTTTGTTCACGGACCTTGTCCTCCAGCGTCGCCTGGGCTGCTGCGGCTCCTGCTGATTCCATTCTTGATGGTGTGTGATTCTGTCAAGAATGCTGTAGGTGGGTGTAGTGGTGGAATCAAGCGCAGGACACCGAAGTATAGTCCAAAAGACTTTAGTTCAAATTCCAACAAGGAAAATACGAACAAAACTTGCCCGAAGGCGAAACTACGCACGAAGGCGACACAAAACAAAAGGCGCACTAAACATGTGCGTAAACGCTCCAACACAGTGGAGTGAAGCTCAACCGAGCGAATAAGCAAATACAAGCACAACACACGACAGAAATAATCACACACAAAACACAGACACACCCAACGAGACTTAAATAGAACACTAAATGAGGACTAACTAGACACAGGTGTACAACATCAAGACCAAACCAAACAAACATGAAACATAGATCGGTGGCAGCTAGTACTCCGGGGACGACGACCGCCGATGCCTGCCCGAACCAGGAGGAGGAGCAGCCTCGGCCGAAACCGTGACACTACCAGTCAAAAGCTTAGACACACCTACTCATTCAAGGGTTTTTCTTTTTTATTATTTTTTACATTGTAGAATAATAGTGAAGACATCAAAACTATGAAATACCACATATGGAATCATGTAGTAAACAAAAAAGTGTTAAACAAATCAAAGTATATTTTATATTTGAGAATCTTCCAATAGCCACTCTTTGCCTTTATGACAGCTTTGCACACTTTTGGTATTCTGTCAACCAGCTTCACCTGGAATGCTTTTCCAACAGTCTTGAAGGAGTTCCCACATATGCTGAGCACTTGTTGGCTGCTTTTCCTTCACTCTGCGGTCCGACTCATCCCAAACCATCTCAATTGGGTTGAGGTCGGGTGATTGTGGAGGCCAGGTCATCTGATGCATCACTCCATCACTCTCCTTCTTCGTAAAATAGCCCTTACACAGCCTGGAGGTGTGTTGGGTCGTTGTCCTGTTGAAAAACAAATGATAGTCCCACTAAGCCCAAACCGTAAGTGATGGCGTATCGCTGTACAATGCTGTTTTAGCCATGCTGGTTAAGTGTGCCTTGAATTCTAAATAAATCACAGACAGTGTCACACCAGCAAAGCACCCCCACACCATAACACCATCTCCTCCATGCTTTACGGTGGGAAATACACATGCGGAGATCATCCGTTCACCCACACCGCGTCTCACAAAGACACGGCAGTTGGAACCAAAAATCTCCAATTTGGACTCCAGACCAAAGGACATATTTCCACCGGTCTAATGTCCATTGCTTGTGTTTCTTGGCCCAAGCAGGTCTCTTCTTCTTATTGGTGTCCTTTAGTAGTGGTTTCTTTGCAGCAATTTGACCATGAAGGCCTGATTCACACAGTCCCCTTTGAACAGTTGATGTTGAAATGTGTCTGTTACTTGAACTCTGTGAAGCATTTATTTGGGCTGCAATTTCTGAGGCTGGTAACTGTAATGAACATATCCTCTGCAGCAGAGTTAACTCTGGGTCTTCCATTCCTGTTGCGGTCCTCATGAGAGCCAGTTTCATCATAGCGCTTGATGGATTTTGCGACTGCACTTGAATAAACTTTCAAAGTTCTTGAAATGTTCCGTATTGACTGACCTTCATGTCTTCAATTAATGATGGGACTGTCGTTTCTCTTTTCTTATTTGAGCTGTTCTTGCCATAATATGGACTTGATATTTTACCAAATAGGGCTATCTTCTGTATACCTCCCCCTACCTTGTCACAACACAACTGATTGGCTCAAACGCATTAAGAAGGAAAGAAATTCCACAAAATAACTTTTAAGGCACACCTGTTAATTGAAATGCATTCCAGGTAACTACCTCATGAAGCTGGTTGAGAGAATGCCAAGCGTGTGTAAAGCGGTCATTTACATTTTACATTTTAGTCATTTAGCAGACACTCTTATCCAGAGCGACTTACAGTTACTGAGTGCATACATTTTTTCAGCACCAAGTTTAAAAGTTTGGACACACCTACTCATTCCAGGGTTTTTCTTTATTTTTTACTATTTTCTACATTGTAGAATAATACTGAAGACTTCAAAACTATGAAATAACACATATGGAATCATGTAGTAAACAAAAAAAGGTTAAACAAATCAAAATATATTTTAAATGTGAGATTCTTCAACTGGCAACCCTTTGCCTTGATGACAGCTTTGCACACTCTTGGCATTCTCTCAACCAGCTTCACCTGGAATGCTTTTCCAACAGTCTTGAAGGAGTTCCCACATATGCTGAGCACTTGTTGGCTGCTACTGGGGTAAACCAGAAAAAACTGGGGGAAATCCGAAACCTGGAAAAATAAAAACCAAGAAAACGGAATTTGTGGAAAAAACAGAAGTAGTCAAAAAATACATACAGATTTTAAAAGGCCCTACCAAAGTTTTTTGCTTTTTACACTTTAGAGTTTGTGTCATCCTGCAGCACAGCATTTTGGGGGAAGTTGAGATCAGGTCCAATATTGACTATGCACCCAAGAGGGAAAGAGGTTGGGCCATCCTAGAAATGTTTTAGTGAAATATAATATAATATATAACATTTAGCAGACACTTTTATTCAAAGCGACTTACAGTCATGCGTGAATAAATTTTTACGTATGGATGGTCCCGGGAATCGAACCCAATATCCTGGTGTTGCAATGCTCTACCTAGATGCATAACAGGGTTATAAATGCTTAGTGAAGCCTCAATTTAATATGATTGATATGGCCTTTATTAAGCGATGCTTATGCCACCCTTTATAAAGCACAGGTCTATGTCATGTTTGACATAGTGGGTTATGTCACATTTGACTTTGGTGGTTATGTCACACAGTTAG
Source organism: Coregonus clupeaformis (assembly GCF_020615455.1). Classification (NCBI taxonomy): domain Eukaryota; kingdom Metazoa; phylum Chordata; class Actinopteri; order Salmoniformes; family Salmonidae; genus Coregonus; species Coregonus clupeaformis. The sequence continues at coordinate 22,912,934 of NC_059225.1, read as the reverse complement.
GCCACATTTATTAACCCTTTATAAAGCATGGCATACGGTTATAGATGATTTGTAACAAATGTATGTAGTGTTTATGAAGGCTTTATGAAGGCTTTATAAGCTGCACGTCATTTAAATCGGGACCGTTTTTCCTAAGGGTTTTGTCAGCACAGGACCGTTTATATTTCTATATTTATTTAAAATATTTGAAGCTTTGCCATTGAGCTGTTCTTGTCTATTACTGTTCTATATTATGTCATGTTTTATGTTTTATGTGGACCCCAGGAAGAGTAGCTGCTGCTTGTGTGTGTGTGTGTGTGAGAGAGAGAGAGAGAGAGAGAGAGAGAGAGAGAGAGAGAGAGGGAGAGAGGGAGAGAGAGGACAGAGTAAGGTAAGGTACTCCAACTTTATACTTTCTGGATGATTAGATGGTCAATTTTCCAATCATTGTGTACTAGTGAGGAAGATTACAAATGCTTGTTTACTCTTGCACATAAGAGTTGACAGGGATAACAATTTAATTACTGTGTTATTCAGTTTATACTGCTGTTTAAGTGCAGTTGCCACAGCAACCTTTTACGCTCATCATTTAGATCCTACTTTTCCGATTCAGTCTTCTTAGAAATAAATAAGGAGGGTTTGAATACAGTACATTTATGTATGTTTGTATAGAGCAGCTGAGAGCTTTATGAGTAGGACTGGTACTGAATGTTCAGATAGGGTTTACGGTATAATACGTGGCTGTGTAATTAGAGTGTGTTTATGTTTGTCTGTCTGTGTCTGTGTGTGTTTGAGTGTGTGTGTGTGAGTGTGTGTGTGTTTATGTGTCAGTCAGTCAGACAGTCAGCTCTCTCGTGAAGCAGAGAGAGGGGAGATGCTGCCCTGTCCTGTCACTTCAGAAGAGGTACTGACTAACTGGGAGAGAGGTGGTAGGTCAATTGGTTGGTTGGTTTGTTGTGTGTGTGATTGAATAACAACCTACAGTATTGTACTGTACAGCCTCTCACAATACAGCCCCCTCAGGCCAACTCCCCCGCTATGTCTCAAATTACATCCTATTCCCTATAGTGCACTTTATAGGGGATAGGGTGCTATTTGGGATGCACTCCCATTTCATCATTTTATCTATCACGTCACTTCCCACTTTAGCACACACTGGGCACACATTTCAATATACAGTACCTCTTTATTTAGGTTGATAGCATGACGTTGAAACAATGACGTTGATTCAAACATACAATTTTACTATCAACATTGAAACAAGGTCAAATAAAATATGTCTAATCAAATCAAAAATTAAATGTGATTTCAACCACCCAATATATATTGAATATTGAATGTTTTTTTAGTTTCTATGTGGAATTTTCTATGCAATTTCAACATAGCTCTGATGATTATCTTGAAATTAGATTGATGTAACAACCTGTTAGTCAGGTTAAGTCAATGTATTTAAGTTTTACCCTAATTTCCATGTTTACAACGCTGGTTGAAATTATATGAAAATAGTACTGGTTGATTACTTTTTTCAAATCCAATGTATTTTCCACGTTGATTCCACGTCACAATATGATGACAAATTACATTGGAACAACATTGATTCAACCAGTGTGTGCCCAGTGGGTTATCATTTGGCACAAAAGCCCTAGAATTATTAGAAACTTTTCTGTTCACGACTCTGTCAATAATGCCTTTAATGGAAAAAGGCTCTTCAGAATGACTAACAGCGAATGGAATGCTAATTCAGATTTCAACAGGGTTGTGTCCCAAATGGTGCCCTATTCCTTATATAGTGCGCTACTTTTGACCAGGGCCCATAGGACCTATGTAGGGAATAGGGTGCCATTTTGGACATAGCCAGGCTTTCACGTTCACACTCTTGGCTTCTGCAGTGTGTGTTCAGCCTGCTTTAAATGAGCTGCTTTATTGATAAAACGTTGCATTCACTAAAGTGAGAGGGATGGAAATCCATCTCGGTCCTGATTGCTTAATCTGGGAGAATGCACAAATGTATAGCTGTGTGTTGTGTGAGAGGAATCCCAATGAGGTGATGATAGAACAGAAGCTTTCATCCCTCAAATGCCAAATTAGATGCCTTTTTTCCAAAAAGATGTTAGGTTTATTTCCATTCTGGGATAAATAAAGTATATCAAGCTATGTTCCTTTGGGAGAGAATACTGTGCGTAAAAGCAGTTCAGAAGAGGCAGGACATCTCCTTGACTCAAGATTGAGAGGTCCACTGGACACTGGTAGGCTTGGAAAGTTACCGGAAGTTTTTCAAAAATCCAGAAAGGTACTGGAATTTTACAACCCCACTGCGAAGTCAAACAATAGTTTAACAGAGCAATATTCAATGTGGGTTCCAGACTATGGCTGCCCTTCCCATTGTCCCCAAGTGGATGTTTTGTGCCCACAGACAGAGAGACAGACAGAGGTAAACCTTCCTTCCGTATCTTCTGTGGATAGACAAGTGGAAGAGTGATGTGACCTTTCCATCTGCCCCTGGGGACAGGAAGAGGAGGATATTTCCCTGACAAAAGATTGATAAACGGCAGCCGGTAGGCTTCTGTTGCTAGGCAGCAAGGCCTCACAGTGACAGTGTCTCAACAATAAAAGACAAATTAAAAATAGATTGCATTTCAGTGCATTTGAGAATGGACACAATGGAATCAGTGATGTAGAGGCTTGTACTGTATGTTGACTGCATGACTTTGTAAACATTTTGTAACCATGGTTGTAACATAGCTTTTTAGAAGACATGAGAGCTGGTAGCAAAGGCTAAGATGCATCCCAAATGGCACCCTATTCCCTATATAGTGCACTACATTGGGAATAGGGTGCTATTTGAGATGCACAAACAGTAAGAACATGGCTATACACATCATGTCACGACAGCAGCCAATTGTCACAGTTGATATGTGTCAATAGACAGCCCAGCCATTATTATATCTGACTCATACATCCAGCAGTCAAAGGCAATGTGAGGATGGCAATCAAAGAGATACTTCACAAATGGTGCCCTATTCCCTATATACTGCACTACTTTTGACCAAATCCCTATGGGCCCTGGTCAAATGTAGTGCACTATATAGGGAATAGGGTACCATTGGTGATGCAGCCCATGTCTTCATTGTTGGTGGAACACGTCTTGCCGTATGCAGTAATATGACTCTATACATTGCTGATTCCATTGTGTCCATTCTCCAATGCACTCAAATGCAATCTATTGTTTATGTAATGGGGCTCTGGTCATAAGTAGTGCACTATATAGGGAGTAGGGTGGCATTTGGGACATACACTAGGCCTACTTCAAATTGATGAACTGAACTGATAACACAAATAAATATTGAGATAGAATTTAATGATGCATTATATTCTAAATGTGTTGACTTGTTATTGGTGGATTGTACTTGGCCTCTGTGGTGTGCTGACCTCAGCAGAGTGTTGTGAATGAATCCATACAGCGTTATCGTCATGTGCTCTTCATCAACGCCAACCCAAATGGAAGTTTGATTGCTCTTTCATAGGCTTTTATTGCCCCCAATCAGAACACATTACCCTTGACAATGCAGTCATGACAATATTATCACCTTGACAATGTTCTCACGCCCGCAGGGTCCAAAAGGATTATTGAGCTCATGGTCAGGTGAAACAGGAGCTTGGGGCTGCGCCACAAATGACACCCTGTTCCCTATATAGTGGGGAATCTGTTAACAAGTAGAGCACTAGGGTGCCATTTGTGATGCAACCAGGATGGTATGACTTGGGGGATTCAGGAGTTGCGTGTGACAGAAAGAAACCTTGATGATGATGGCAATAACATCAATATTTAAACTGGTCAATACACTGCATTTTAGAACAGCACGGGCGAGACAGCTGAAGCAGGACGTAGAGAGAGAGAGAGAGAGAGAGAGAGAAAAGAAGAGCGGGAGATGGAGGGATAGAGGAAGAGAGTTGGCAGGCAGGGAGGCAGGGATTCACACATACACCTGTTTCCTAGTGATGGTGTGAGTTGGAGACAGAGAGGGATGAGAGTGGAGGGTGAGTGAAGAGACTGAGAGGACCCACAATAGAGTCCCTGTTCCTCAGCACCTGCTTCTCCTCCCTCCATCCCTCCCTTCCCTCTACCACCCACAAAACAGGCCCCCTCTCAGAATAGGCTTCAGTGGCTTTAAAGGGGGATGGTATGTCCTCTCTCTCTCTCTCCCTCTCCCTCTCTTGCTCTCTCTATCTGCATTTAAAGCACTGACTAAGACCAACAAAGAGGGCTTTTTACTGTTGAGTTTAAATCCAAAAGCATCTCTATAATATCTGCTAGGTAAGCTACTTCCTCCCACCAGTGGTTTTTGAGGTTGTCTGTCTCCCCGTTCATAAAATGCCACCTGCATGCTGCCATTATCTAACATCTCTACACAGGCTCCACTAGTCTACTAGAGATGGCATCTACTTCCCTTTTCCTGAAAAAAGACACAGTTCTTTAAGCCAGACACACTGGTGGTTGGACGTTCTTTCTGTGAAATCCACTTTGCTTCCTCCTCTTAGGAAATCATTGAAGGATAAAAGAAAAGAAAACATGGGAAAAGGTTGAAAAGCAATTTTCTACAAGGACACACGTTTCTCCCCGTCAATGGTCAATCGATGGTACATCATCTTGAAATAGAGCATGCAGGTTGAACATAATAATTACCATGATTGCATTGGTGTCACGATCGTCGTAATGAGTGGACCAAGGCGCAGCGTGAAATGCGTACATCTTTTATTGAGTACTATAACAATAACAAAACGAAACGTGAAGTCCTCGGTCATAAACACAAACCTACACGGAACAAGATCCCACAAATGACAAGTGCACAACAGGCTGCCTAAGTATGGTTTCCAATCAGAGACAACAAGACACAGCTGCCTCCGATTGGGAACCACCCCGGCCAACACAGAAACACACGATCTAGAAAGGAACACATAGAAAACAAAACATAGACACTACACATATAAACTAACACCCTGGCTCAACATATAAGAGTCCCCAGAGCCAGGGCGTGACAGTACCCCCCCCCCCCAAAGGCGCGGACTGCGACCGCGCCAACTAAACCCAACAGGGGAGGGGCCGGGTGGGCATTCCGCCTCGGAGGCGGATCCGGCTCCGGGCGTGACCACCACCCTCTAACTACCCCCCCGTAGGGCCCCTGGTCTGGTCTGGCCCCGCTGGCTGGAGCTGGACTGGACATCGGTGGAGCGGATTGCTTAGGCTCCGGTATGGAGCAGCTGACCGGTACCTGACCAGGCACCGGTGAAACAGGCACGGGCTGTGCCGGACTGACGACGCGCACCACTGGCTTGGTGCGGGTAGCAGGAACAGGCCGGACCGGGCTGGCGACGCGCACCACTGGCTTGGTGCGGGGAGCAGGAACAGGCCGGACCGGTCTGGCGACGCGCACCACAGGCTTGGTGCGAGGGGCAGGAACAGGCCGGGCCGGGCAGGCGATGCGCACCACAGGCTTGGTGCGAGGGGCAGGAACAGGCCGGGCCGGGTTGGCGACGCGCACCACAGGCTTGGTGCGAGGGGCAGGAACAGGCCGGGCCGGGCTGGCGACGCGCACCCCAGGCTTGGTGCGAGGGGCAGGAACAGGCCGGGCCGGGCTGGCGACGCGCACCACAGGCTTGGTGCGAGGGGCAGGAACAGGCCGGGCCGGGCTGGCGACGCGCACCACAGGCTTGGTGCGAGGGGCAGGAACAGGCCGGGCCGGGCTGGCGACGCGCATCACAGGCTTGGTGCGAGGGACAGGAACAGGCCGGACCGTACTGGGAACACACACCACTGGCCTTGTGCGGGGATCAGGAACGGGCCGGACCGGACTGGTAACACACCCCAGTACCTCTCGCCGTGCCTCTACACTCTCCTTCCCTCTAATTACCAATGGCCCCCGTAACCTGGTGGCCTTCTCTCCTAGTCCACAATCTCGCCCTGTAGCTGCCTCCAGCAGCCCCGTCGTCCATGCCGTGTGCCCCCCCAATTTTATTTATTGGGGTTGCCTCTCGCCTGTCCGACGACGGCCCGGTTGGCGCCGCTTCTCCTCTCCTGCCTGGGTCTCCCCCTTCATCGCCCTCCGGTAACGGACGGCCTCCTCCTCCGTTATCCTCCCCCAACCGAGGAGGACATCTACCAACGTTACCTCCGGCGTTTGCTCCTGGAAACGCTGCTTGGTCCTGTTTTGGTGGGATCTGTCACGATCGTTTACTGAAGCGGACCAAGGCGCAGCGTGATAGGCGTACATACTTTTATTGTACTGAATACACGATCTAAATAAAACAAACGATACATGAAGTCCTAGGTTAATACAAAGCATACCTTACGGAACAAGATCCCACAATACAAAAGTGCCAACAGGCTGCCTAAGTATGGTTCCCAATCAGAGGCAGCTGATTCTCGTTTTCTCTGATTGGGAACCATACTTAGGCAGCCTGTTGGCACTTTTGTATTGTGGGATCTTGTTCCGTAAGGTTTGCTTTGTATTAACCTAGGACTTCACGTATCGTTTGTTTTGTTTAGATCGTGTATTCAGTACAATAAAAGTATGTACGCCTATCACGCTGCGCCTTGGTCCGCTTCAGTAAACGATCGTGACAATTGGTTTATCTGCTGTCTTTGCTGCCAATTTCTTTTTCTTTTGCCTACAAATATTGTAAAGTGCTTTGCATCACCTGTTTATCATCCTGTTCAAGAGTCCTTACATACTTTAACAATAAAACTAAAATCAAAGCAAACTCCGATATATCTAATCCCACTGTATACACTGTACATAAATCAGACTACTTGGGCTCAGCCGAAACTCTGGATACCTGATATAAGATGTGTTCCTATTCACTATGTAGTGCACAAATTCTGACCTATGGTATGGACAGTAAATAGGCAATAGGGTTGTCATTTGTGACGCTTTGATACGTTTCTGTGAAGGTGGTGGACCATGGCATGTGGCATCATGCAGGGAAGAAAGAGCCATTAGAACACATCTGGGGCATGGCATGTGACTACACATGCAGGCACGTGTCAAGCAGGTTGACGTTTATTGTCATGAGTCTTGTCCTGGAGGCAGAACTGAGTGCTTTCCCCTTGTAGGATTAATTGCATGGCCATCTAGCAACAATATCATATTTAGAGTTAGCAAATCTGTTTTGAGTTCCCACTTCCTCAGGTGCTAAATATCCTAGGCCAACAGCACAAAAAACATGTAGGCAAATTAATCTCTAAAGAGTCAAAAATAAATGTTGCACATCATAATATATCCATCATGCATTCTCTGAACTAATAGATGAAATAGCTAACTTCCTTCATGTCTTACTTGGCACTGGAAAAAGTCAGTCTAGAGCCCTACCGCTTAGCTACCTTGCTTCAAAGTATAGCCATCTGATATCTGATTCAATGAATGAGGGAATTATTTTATTAGACTTTTTGGTTGTAGTCCAATGTCATAGCATAATACCTCCAGGAGAGCTACTGGGTGTGTAGACTTTTGTTCCAGCCCCACTCTAACACACCAGATTCTACAAATTAACTGCTACTTTTTGCCAATATGAGCTCATTTCTGGAGGGGAATATTAGCAGGTGTGTAGCGCACAGACCTCAAAATATGTATTAAATTGCATTCTAAGTGGCATTAGAAAGGTCTTAAAAAGTCTTAAATTCAACTTCATGGAACCTGCAGATACCCTGTAGATTGCCCAGCTGCAAAGTCTAAATTGTAAAAATTCATAAAAACAAAAACTAGCTTTATGGTCTTAATTAAGGGTAGGGTTTGGTATTAGTGTTTGCAGTGTGGTTAGGGTGAGGTTTAAAATCAGATTGTATGACTTTGTGTCAGTGCCAGCTAGTGACCACTCTGCAGAGCTGCCTCCAGTACATGACGTAAAACACTAACCTGCACGTGTCGACAAGGACCACCTAGTCTGTGGTCCTCCAAAGGTCATTGTAACACAGATACACTCCGATCATTAAGGTTACAAAGGTTTCACTGTTCTGCTTGGTTATTTCAGTCAATGTTCTTCAAATCATCATAGACCTAACTGAATAGTAAAAATCAGAAGGCCATTCAATTTAACTTTTATATCTATGAAGCGGTTTGGTGCTGTTGCCAATAAGCAATGAACAGCAGAAATAAATAGGCAGCTTAAGTCAAAAGTATGCATTTTGCCAAACTGCCTCAAAATGTACACAGAAATGCTATTCATAGATTGTGACACAAAGGTTTTGTATGTGTGTTTGTAACACCGGTGCAGCGTGTGTGTGTGTGTGTGTGTGTTTGTGTGTCTGTGTGTGTGTTACACCCACGCAGTTTGGCACAGAAGCTGAGGAGTGCGTGTCCCATATAACCTACTGCTGTGTGACTAAACCTCTCTGGCTTCACTCATCATTCTGTTCTATTCCTTCACAAGATTCTATTCTATTTCCTCTATTTCTTATGCATATTTACTGACAGCTATTTTTTTTAAATAACACCATGGCTGTTCTATTAGTTATTTATGTGATGCATCCCTTACAGAATAATCACATGACTTTCACGTGATCTTATTTGAAGTTAATGTGATAACATGTGACAATATGTAAAAGCAACATGTGATAATATGAAACTACACATGTGAAATTATGATCTCATGTGAAATAAATGTGACAACATGTGATACTATGAAACTACAATTTTGAGAACGTGAAAACATGATCTTGTGAAATAAATAAATGTGACAACATGGGGATGCAAAATTTCACATGTGAAAGTGCATATTCGATTTTCACATGTGAAGGTTTTCACATATGAAAATGCAATTCCACATGTGAGAGTTAAAAACTCTTCTCAACATGGGAAAACAGCTATTTCACATATAAAACTCAGTCACTGACAGACATGGTTGTGTAGCAGGAAGATTGGAATGCTGTGAACTAAGAGGTTGTGAGTTAAAATACCAGGTGAGGACGGGTTGAATAATAATTACTGTTTAAATAAACATACACAATGTAATCATGTATGTCGAAGTGCGAAAAAATGTATGTTGAAAACACTGTATGTTCAAAGCACTGTTTGTGCGCATCCTAACGACTAATCTTTGTTTGCAGGTCATCACCTGTGAATTCTCATGTGAAGAATATTCACATGTGAAAATTTGAATCCACATGTGAAAGGTTATGGGATCACATGTGAAAATATAATCACCTGAAGTGTTCCAAAAACACATGGTTTCACATGATTTCACATGTGGAAATTCACATGTGAAATAAAATGTAACGTGCAAAACGTGGAAATTTCACGTGAAATAATTGTTCCTTAAGGGCAAACATTGATCCATACAGTATGTTTGTGAAAATGGACACCTACAAACCAGCTGTGTGTATATCTAATGATCGCTGTAGTGTGTGTGGTTACTGACGTGTGACTAGGATTGCCTGTAGTCCTGGGGGAGAATCCCCCCTTCAACACACACACACGCACGCACACACACACTCCACACACTGCCAGCTGGTGCATCTCACACTCGCATAATCTCTCCTCAATTTGTCACCCCTCCAAATCGCGTTCAGCTGGCTTCCTATCCATTGTGTGTGGTGGGTTGTTTACACAACTCTCCTCTCTCCAGTAGAGTTGATGTCTCTGTCTAAACCCCTGGTCTCTCAGGAGGATGACATTTATTCATGAGCAGCCCATGTGCTGTTCGTAGCTATTATTTGGAGTGATTGTTGGGGTTTGTGTGAGGGTGGGGTAACCAAGAAAAATAGGATTTTAAAAATAGAAACACAAGCCTCATGGTAACACACAACACAGGGATGGCCGAGGCAAGGTGGCTGGTTGGATGATCTACAGTACCAGTCAACAGTTTGGACACACCTACCCATTCCAGGGTTTTTCTTATTTTTTTCTATTTTCTACATTGTAGAATAATAGTGAAGACATCAAAACTATGAAATAACACATATGGAATCATGTAGTAACCAAAAAAGTGTTAAACAAATCTAAATATATTTGAGATTTGAGATTCTTCAAAGTAGCCACATGACAGCTTTGCACACTCTTTGCATTCTCTCAACCAGCTTCATGAGGTAGTCACCTGGAATACGTTTAAATTAACAGGTATGCCTTGTTAAAAGTTATTTTGTGGAATTCCTTTCCTTCTTAATGCGTTTCAGCCAATCAGTTGTGTTGTGACAAGGTAGGGGGGGTATACAGAATATAGCCCTATTTGGTAAAAGACCATATCCATATTATGGCAAGAACAGCTCAAATAAGCAAAGAGAAACGACAGTCCATCATTACTTTAAGACATGAAGGTCAGTCAATCCGGAAAGTTTCTTCAAGTGCAGTCGCAAAAACCATCAAGCACTGTGATGAAACTGGCTCTCATTAGGACCACCATAGGAAAGGAAGACCCAGAGTTACCTCTGCTACAGAGGATAAGTTCATTGGAGTTAACTGCACCTCAGATTGCAGCCCAAATAAATGCTTCACAGAGTTCAAGTAACAGACACATCTCAACATCAACTGTTCAGAGGAGACTGCGTGAATCATGCCTTCATGGTCGAATTGTTGCAAAGAAACCACTACTAAAGGACACCAATAAAAAGAAGAGACTTGCTTGGGCCAAGAAACATGAGCAATGGACATTAGACCGGTGGAAATATGTCCTTTGGTATGATGAGTCCAAATTTGAGATTTTTGGTTCCAACCTTTGTGAGACGCAGAGTAGGTGAATGGATGATCTCTGCATGTGCGGTTCCCACCGTGAAGCATGGAGGAGGAGGTGTGATGGTGTGGGGGTGCTTTGCTGGTGTGACACTCTCTGTGATTTATTTAGAATTCAAGGCACACTTAACCAGCATGGCTACCACAGCATTCTGCAGTTATACGCCATCCCATCTGGTTTGTGTTTAGTGGGACTATAATTTGTTTTTCAACAGGACAATGACCCAACACACCTCCAGGCTGTGTAAGGGCTATTTGACCAAGAAGGAGAGAGATGGAGTGCTGCATCAGATGACCTGGCCTCCACAATCACCCGACCTCAACCCAATTGAGATGGTTTGGGATGAGTCAGACCGCAGAGTGAAGGAAAAGCAGCCAACAAGTGCTCAGCATATCTGGCAACTCCTTCAAGACTGTTGGAAAAGCATTCCAAATGAAGCTGGTTGAGAGAATGCCAAGAGTGTGCAAAGCTGTCATCAAGGCAAAGGGTGGCTACTTCGAAGAATCTAAAATATAACATATATTTTGATTTGTTAAAAAAAAAATTGGTTACTACATGATTCCATGAATGAGTAGGTGTCCAAACTTTAAACTGGTACTGTATGTGTTATGAATGACCGAAGGTGTCTCACTTCAAACTAAGTGTTACAGGACACTACATAAAGTGTCAATAAATAGGTTATTAATGTTCTGCTGATTTATGAAGGTTCTCTCATGATCCACAGGTTACTGTAGGGTGTGAGAGGTATTTAAATGGGTTGATGGACCAGCAAAGCTTGCGTTTGTGTGTGTGTGTCAGAACGTGGTCCTCTGTAGCTCAACTGGTAGAGCACGGCGCTTGTAACGCCAAGGTAGTGGGTTCGATCCCCGGGACCACCCATACACAAAAATGTATGCACGCATGACTGTAAATCGCTTTGGATAAAAGCGTCTGCTAAATGGCATATTATATTATATTATTTGGAGTAGTCCAACCTGAGACTACCGTACCAGGTATTCCTCTTCTGTTCCCATGCTGGAGACCAGGGGTTGATTACAACCTGTTACAATGGTGACAACATTTTGTGGCTGATTTTTTAGCGGGGGACTGGGTGAATGTGTCAAAGACCTGACTGGGCCCAGCAGCGCGCGGTATGGCTCATTTTGGTTGTGTGCATGTTTGAGTACTGAGGAACATGTAACTTGGTTTCAGAAGAAAGACAATTTCAATTTCTTTAGGTTGATTCCATATGTGTTATTTCATAGTTTTGATGTCTTCACTATTATTCTACAATGTAGAATATAGTATAAAATAAAGAAAACCCTTGAATGAGTAGGTGTGTCCAAACTTTTGACTGGTACTGTAGGTATCACAGTCCCTGATCGCCCCTCGCTTTGGTTTGGATGTTTGGCGCCCCCTACGAGGAAGTAACACTCAAGACATGAGAGTGAGGAAACTGACTGAAAGTCACACAATAGCTTGTATCCAATATTCAACCAAGTTATTGGTAAAGGTATTAGAAGACTGTTGTATTAGTAGCAAGGGGTCTTCTTGTGCGATTCAGTTCAAGCATTTGTGGAATACATCAATCTCCTCTGCCTGCACAGTGCTTGTTGTGTTGGCCAATCAGGTTTTACCACTGAGTAAAGTACATTTTAATCCGTTAACCAATGTCTTAACAAACCACTTAGCGCTAGTCTGGCGCTACCTTATGCTAACCGTGCTAAACTAGACTAGGGCACTAGCACAAATTAGGGCCTGACCAACACTCTAGGCCTCAGCGTCCAATGACCCAGACCTGCACGGAGATTAGGCGTGACCTCTGTTGACCTTTTACCAGATTACACCTGGTTAGCCCATTCAGAAAAGAAGATTGACAAATGACCAATCTGGTTCCCTAGTAAACCCCTACGACATAACCTCATAGCTACAATCGCTATTGTTATTACGTGCAGCCCTCATACTTACAGTCACAGTATCTTGAGGATAGATTACATGAATAAAATGTGCCTTTTCATGGATTGAGCCACATTCAAAGACAGTGTACACAGTCCCATCGATTTTATAGTCTTATTTTACATAGTTCCTAATGACAATGAGCAAGTCTGGGCGAGTTAGAGTGGATCCCCAATCCATGTTGTGATTGTAAACTGATTATTGATCCATCCTGAGATTGAGTGTTTATCTGAACCATTCACTTCACTGGCTACATCTCATGCATATCTCTTAATGAAAAAAAAAAACTGTCACCCAATCCAAAAGCTTCTCTTCCAGAATATGTTGTCAAACCCTGATCTGTTTCACCTGTCTTTGTGATTGTCTCCACCCCCCTCCAGGTGTCGCCCATCTTCCCCATTATCCCCAGTGTATTTATACCTGTGTTCTCTGTTTGTCTGTTACCAGTTCGTTTTGTTTCGTCAAGCCTACCAGCGGTTTTCCCCTTGCGCCTGTCTTTTTCAAGTTCCTGTTTTCTACTTTTCCTGGTTTTGACCATTCTGACTGCCTGCCGTTCTGTACCTTGTCACACCACCCTGGATTATTGACCTCTGCCTGCCCTGACCCTGAGACTGCCTGCCGTTCTGTACCTTTTGGACTCTGATCTGGATTACTGACCTCTGCCTGCCCTTGACCTGTTGTTTGCCTGCCCCCTGTTTTTGTAATAAACTTTTGTTACTTCGACACTGTCTGGGTCTTCTCCTGAAACGTGAAATATGTAGATTGTTTGGTTCTGGAGTCATGTGTCCCCATATTACAGTGGCACGGTTGTCATAATCTTCACATCATAGCTTGTTTAGAAAGGAGTGGTGTTATATTTAACCTGTGTTCTGCGTCAAAGTGGGTTAGTAGCCTAGCGGCGGCAGGTAGCCTAGTGGTTAAAAAAGGCAAGCCAGCAACAGTTCAAATCCTGCGTCCGACAGGAAGAATCTGCCGGGAAGTGAGCCGGTATCAAATCCTAGATGCCCTTGTGCAAGGCACTTAACCTCCCCACACACAACAGCTCCCTGGGCGTCCAGTGTGACAGACCCTGCACTTCTCCAAAATCGGTGTGTTTTCTGGAGGGGTTGGGTTGAAAGTGGATGTAACAGTTCAGTTGGACCTTGTGTGCAATTGACCAATCAAGTAATCTTTGTGCTGGTGCTTTTTTGCCCGTTTTTGGGATTATGTGTGAACTGATAACGACGAAAGCTGAAATGGAGAGTAACACCATCTTCCTCCCCCATAGTTGAATGTGTTCCCCTTTTTAAAAAATAAGGATCTGTATCATATGATAGCACAGTTACGTAAAACATGTTTTTATTTGGAGTCCATGTTTCCTTTTCCCTGTGCACAAAAAAGGAACAAAAAGAAGAGTGAGTGAGATGTGGGAATGATGTGAGTCTCACTGTAAATAATATTACTTTCCTACTAGCTACTACCATTGCTTTAAGGCAGGGCTGCCCAACCCTCTTCCTAGAGATCTACCGTCCTGTGGGTTTTCAGTCCAACCCTAACTTAACACACCTGATTCTACTTATTGGCTGCTCTACAAGACCTTAACTAGCTGAATCAGATACGCTAAATTAGGGTTGGACTGAAGACCTACAGGACAGTAGATCTCCAGGAAGAGGGTTGGGCAGCCCTGCTTTAGGGCAATTTGATGGGGAGCATGTTGAAGGAAGCATTGATTAAATGGCCATCCTGAATGAATGGCAGTAATACAAGGCCAACACACATCACATTTATTTCGTACCAATTCAATTTATGTTTTATCCTGCTACAGTATATTCCTTCCTTTTTGGTTGTGATTGAATGGTTTGTGTGGGTGAGGGCTGAGTTCATTCATACTCTCTCTCGCGTTCTCTCTAACACTCTATTCAGAAGGACTGTATGAGCACTGGAGTGTGGTCCTCTGTAACCCTTTGACCCTCATCTCTTTGTATCCTATCCATCCTTCTGAGAGTGAATGTGTGTGTGATTTCCAGCACCATGTGTAACCATTGCCAAGGAAAGAAGTCAGTGTAAGGTCAATGCTCATTAGTGGATCCAGTCTCAACATCACCCTAGGTGCTGTGGCTCGACGTGTATGTGGCTCAGAGACAGTGATTAAGAGAAGAGAAGAGAAGAGAAGAGAAGAGGCTCCACCGGGATGGTCAGCTCTGTGCTGGACCAGAAACCACACCACGCGCAAACACACACATACACAGAAGATCCCCATCTTCTCCATCATAATGCACACCTATGGGTCTCACTTTGGTTGCTGCATCGCTTCATCCAAACTCCCTTAGCTCAGAAATGATACTGTGACAGCATGGCATAAATGTCGCCGTAGCCTGTATGTTATTATTGGCCTTTGCAGTTTTGGTTTGCTGTCTCTTTTCTGTTCTCGTTAATTGTTTCATTGTAGTTCTCTCCTCCTTGTTGGTCACCATGGCAACCGGCACGCATGGGAGCTGCCACACCTGAGCCTGATGAGCTTAACGAGGCTGTGCACCATATAAAAAGGAGCGCCCAGCTCACTTCTGGCTTCTACAGAAGCAACATTGATAGGAGAGGGGGAACTTGGGGCTGGAGAGCTTTAGAAAATGGTGTCCCTTGAGAGGGCAAGAACGAGATGTATGTCAGGAGAAGTGCAATATTATCATAAGGAGATGTATACTTGGAATACGGAGGAGGAATGGCGGGAAAAATATAGGCGGAGGAGGTCAAAGAGAGTGAGGGAGGTAGAGGGTGAGCTTGAATCGGTTCAAGATGGCAGAAAAAAGGGAGATGGTTTGTCGAAGAAGAATGGTAGAAAGTGTAAACAGAGTGAGCCGTATGACAGATCGCGGTCTGGAGGCTAAATAGAATTGAATGAGGGCGAATTATCTGAGACTGCAGGTGTGGTGAGGTTCTCGGAGCCCGAAGCTTGCACCGATGGTCAGGATAAAGATGAGTCTGTGACGGTAAGAGTGACATTTTTGGAGAAAGTGGACCCCTGCCTTTTGGCTGATCCATATATGATTTCAGGGTGGGTAAAAACGGAGTTGGGTGCTGTGGAATCGGTGAAGGTAACCCGAAGTGGTCTTGTGATAAAAGTTTGTTTCTGCTGGTCAGCGGGAGCAGGCGCCAAACTAATGGAGACAAGCTGTGACGTGTTTTGCTCTCAAGAAAAGGGCGCCGTTGAAAAGGAGTGATTACTGGGGTAGCTGTAAATGTGAAAGTGGACCAACCGAAGGGGAAGATTCCTGGTGTTTGTGATGCTTGTCATTTGGTGTGACGCAGACAGGGTGGCGTGAGTGGTGAAACAGTCACTGTCTGTTTTGAGTTTTGATGTTGAGTCTTTGCCCAACAATGTGATGTTAAGATATTTCAGTTATCCCGTACGCGCGTTTGTGCCAAATCCATTACGTTGTTACAGGTGTCAAGCTTATGGTCATGTGGCAGCATTGTGTAGGAGGGAGGTTCCTAGGTGTGAGAAGTGTGCAGAAGGGCATGAGATAAAGGAATGTGTAGTATTGGGGAGAGAAGCGGTATGTGTTAATTGTAGGGGTGCCCATGGGGCTGGGAATCAGAAGTGTCCGGTGCGAGAGAGGCAGGTTGAGGTTACCAGGGTTAGAGTAGTGCAAAGGGTGTTGTATGGTGAGGCAGTGAAGAACGTAGAGGAAGACGGGTCAAGGAGGAGGGATCCTGAGAGGATTCATGTGAGTAGTAGATCTGTGCCAGTACAGAGGGATAGGCCAACGAGTGATATATGCTTCAGTAATATTGGCTTTTTAGCGTTCATAGCAATGGTTATTAACTGTACTGCAGGGATGGAATATAAGTCGCGGGAACATAAAGGTTGTGGTGGCAGCTGCAGAGAAGTATTTGGGTGTACGAGCGTTGACGTCAGAAGAGTTACAGGGTGTGTTGAGCGGTGGTGTCCCATCCTCCCAGGCCGTGAATGTAGGTTTAGATGGCAGGGTATTTTTATTTTTTATTTTTCATGTAAAGTATAAGAGATTTATACCCCAGACTAGTTGGTGGCGCTAATGCAACATTTATTGGTACCAACTGCCGTTAAACCTCATCAAAGACGAATTCTGCATCTGCTGCTGGTGAGAACATCGACCACGACTGGATGTGAGGCCGCCATGCTACTAATCTGCAACCGAGCCATGCTGCCGCCTGGAGGGGGATGGAGGACAGGGCCGAACGATGAGTGCTACGATGCACACCGCCTGCTATTGACCAGATAAGTGACGGTCAATTTCCTGGACTGAGTGAGTGTGTGTTTCTGAGATTGCCCCCCCGCCTGCTGCTCTGTTCTTTCCCCCTGTGCCAGTTGCGAGGCAGCATGTGCCAACGGTGGCCCAACAAGCGACCGGATGGGTAACCTACGGATGGGCAACCTACTGGCGGCAGCCATCTTGTTCACCTCACCAGCAGCTGGGACTTAATCTTGGGACTGAGTTTTATCTTGTTTGGAGTTTTCAATGTTTGTAACTTTCCCAAATCTTAAAGTAAAAATGGTTGCCTTTTTAAACTCTCTGTGTGGTGGCCTGGGATCCGTAGAACCTGTTGGGACATAAAACTGTTCTAAATGGGCTGGTAATTACTGTAGACCCAGGCAGAGCGGGTGGGTTAAAGAATGAGATGGCCCTAGTCAAAGGAGGTAAAACACTGATTGATTTCAGCCAAACAGAATTTGGTGTGTGTTTTAAAGGGTTGGCAGAAGACATTTTCTCAGAACCTGATTTCAAGGAATGAGAATAAGAGTCATAGTTCAATTTATAATATTGTTACTAGACTTCAATTATACATTCAGTGTAAATCAATAGAGCTTGCTTGTTCACAATAACACAAAAAAGCAAAAAATTGTACAATTCTGCCTGATACTAATTGAGATGATTTTATACAGTTCTACATAATACTGCAGGGTCTGGGTCAAAGATTGTTAATCTGACAGTAAGGGTTACATAGACTTGTAAACCTGCCCAGCATCCTCAGGCTAGAGCTCCATATGCCATCTAGTGGCCAAAAGGAATACGTTGTACTATTCAAGAGGATGATATAAAAGTATTACTTTTCTGACACAATGTTTGCCTATGGCTATGCTTAATACTCAGTATTATTTTTAGACATCTCCAATCATAATGTTCTTTCACTGACATTTGTATTTGTATTTTAACTTCCATTGACAAGCATTAACTAAGCAAATGTTAATTCTTTGAGAGGTGAAAAGATTGCAATGTGTTCTTCACGATTCTAATAGACACCAGGCAGTCCCAGACAGACAAGTGTAGTTGCATCGTGGCTGTCAGTCATGCTGCTGAGGGTCTGATACCCTTTAGGTCAAGTAATTAACCTACAACAAATTGGAAGCAACAGTAGAATTCCAAGAACACCACAGCCACCATTACCATAGAAACTTTAGATTAATTCAATGGCCGCTGATGCTGTGTGGTACGTGATGCCCACATATTCTCATTTTCTGCGTGTGTGGGTGGTGGTTTGTTCCTTGCGAATGTACAAAACTAAAAATACATTAGGCATACACAAGTCTCCAAACTAAATTCCATTGTACATATAGAATATAATACAATGCAATAAAGTACAATACAATTCAGGTGACAAACTCCCTCTTGTAGACTATCATCTTGTAGTTAGCTGGAAGCTGATTCTTGGAGGACTCAAAATAAACCGTTAAAAATGACAGTGACCAGCAGAGCCTACCCCATTGTTGGGGTTCTGAGATGTACAGTATGTTCTCTGAACTTGTAAAACCAGAATGACTCATCTCTCAGACATACTCTTTTAGTCCTCCAACCGTGATGATGAACCTCTTTAGATGAAAGTCTAGAACATTCTCAATGCCATCTTCTATTATATTAATAGCAAGGTGACTGTCTACCATACCTCTTTGAATCATCCTGTTCAATCATCAGCACATTCTGTTCTCATCCTTTGAAATATTGTGAATTAAAAAATAAAAAAGCGAGTATTTGTGTGCAGCCAGTGTAATGACAGCATGCGTTTGTGTTGTAGTCATTATCAGTGTAGTTTGTATAATTAAGACCAGTGGGACTGCTACACTAATTGGCTGCTGCAGAGGCCCCCCATAATTAAGAGGCTGTTCTGCTAGGAGACGGACAGGATGGCATTCTCACAGACAGGGAGTGTGTGTTTTGGTACAAGCTGGACTGAAGCACATTTGGGTACGTTTTCATTCTAGAATGTGTGTCTGTGTATGTGTGCGTGCGGGCGTGTGTGTGTGTAAATTAAACAATCAACATAAGAATGTCATAATTTCATACCAAATGTAGGTTTCAACTGGGTGGCCCTCAATCTCATTACCATACCTCAGTGAAGGACTGATCCTAACCACAAGGAGGCAGTGTTTGATAATCCTGGTTTGTGTGTTGACAATATATTTCCCATGGGGTTTACCTGGATTCTATATCAGTCAATCTCCAGAACAGACAGTTTAAAAACCCATTTCACCTTCCCAAAGTGATTCCAAATATCCCTAAGGTGAAATCTCCTATAATCCCCACTCAACCCTCTCTGTTGCAGCAGGAAGCAGCTCTCGCCAAGAAAGCCATGGGATACATCCCAATTGTCACCCTATTCCCTACATAGTGCCGTACTTTTGCCCAGATCCCATAGGATTAATATAGGGAATAGGATGCCATTTAGTACAGAACCATGGTTGAAAGCAGTATCTATCTGGGGACGGGGACCACCTGTTCAGTTGGGCCGGTGCCCAAACCCATGTCAACATAGGGCTGGGCACACACTTCAGAGGTGTCAGATGAGAGGGATGCTAATCTAGCTCTCAGATAACAACTGGCTCCATTGATCTTTTCTTAGACTCTCTTTTGTTACCTAAACATTAACATGCCCCTCGAGAAGTTGTCTTTGGACAGCCGCACTGTGTGTGTAAAGGTGTACTGGACAAATCTGGGGTGTACAGAGACAGTGTACAGCACATGGCTTGATGTGTAGAATGTCTTCTTGGCAGTACATTCTTCCATTACCTTCAAAGAGCAGGCCCAGAGCCAGGTTTGTATGTCAGCCATCTCTGTCTAAGGTACTGTGTACAACGTCATCTCTGCACACAGAACCAAACGAGAGACTACAGTGTAGGTAACATGTCTATGCTTTTATATCACCAAGTAAAGCCACTGGAATTAATATTTTAGGTCTGTAGCTGGTATATTACTTGAGAAATAGACACACTAACATAGGCACACATGCATTTACACACACACAAGCATGCAAGCGCACACATCACATACACACATTGGCGTGCACACTCCCACACAAACACAAGCATGCCAGCGGCTGATTGACGAGGGCTGCATTTTCTGAGCTAAACTGACCAAGACTCACCTAAAACAACAACACATAAAACCTCACATAATTCTGCCCAAAAACAATGACAATTTCTCTCAACCAGTGGCATGTGGGCTTTTTAGGTGAGCGCTGATGCCGCCCTGTGATAAGCAGTGCCCACTTTGTCAAAGGCAGGGGCGTCTCTCCAACAGCCACCAACAACAAAAAATCACCTAACATAAATCACGTAGCAGATATAAGATATGGTAGAAAGAAAATGTGGCCTTTTCTGTAGCCTACAGGCTGGAGATAAATTGTATGATAATGTAATGAGACGGACACTTATTACATCATGCAGGTTTCTCCGATCAAACAGCCTAACCTAAATGGCGCTCAATCCAAAAAAAAATGCGCTGTCATGTTAACATACAACATATCCTAAAAACAGGACAGTTCAAAGTAAAATGGACAATATGAAATGGACAATCACAACTGTTGTCCAGGAGTTTCACCCCATTGTCATGATCAGTGGTTTCAAGTTGGTATCGTCAATTTTTGACAAGCTGATCATAGCGAAAAAGAAAACATTTCTGCATTTCCTGCTGTGTAAACACATTGCAAATAGGCTCACGATAACTCCTGATAAAGTTGGGTAGCTGATGTTCAGAGCTTAAATAGCCAAATTGATTAGTCACAGGAATCAGGACTAATAAAGCCAATGCAATGGCCTGTTTTACAAACGGTGGGCCTACCACATGGATGGGCATTCATAAAATTCCATTGCAGGCCATATGGTAGGCTACACCCCAGTAAGCACGAGCCGACGTCTTTTGGGCGTCTTTTTTTGGTCCTGGACAGACGTCTTTTTTGTGTGTTTTACAAACCGTAGGCTTACCACATAGATGGGCATTCATAAAATTCAATTTCAGGCAACACTGTAGGCTACACCCCAGTAAGCATGGACCAACGCCGACGCCTTTTTGACTTTTTTTTTGGTGCAGTTTCAGACAGGCCTTGATTTCCACATCCACAGACTTTGGTTTTTGGTCTGGTCCGGACCAAATCTGAACCAATCATAGACGTCTATGTTTGGTTCAGATTTGGTGTGGTCCAGACCGGCCTTGATTTAAGGCCACGGACATACATTTTTGGTCTGGTCCGGATTTGGCCCAAACGTAGACCTCTATAAATGACTTACTTTCAACTTTCATTCAGAACCAAAAACGAGCCTGATTTTTTTTGGTCTTGCCTAGGGCGGCAGAACGGCAAGGACCTACCCTGCAGTCTTGTATAACTAACCTTGTGGGGACACACAATTCAGTCACATTCAAAATCCTATTTTCCCTCCTTGTACCTCAGCTGGTAGAGCATGGCGCTTGCAACGCCAGGGTTGTGGGTTCGATTCTCACGGGGGGCCAGTATGAAAATGTATGCACTCACTAACTGTAAGTCGCCCTGGATAAGAGCGTCTGCTAAATGACTAAAAACTAAAAAAAAAAAAAAATTGCCCTAAACCTAACACTCATCCTTGCCCTAACCCTAAACATAACCCCAAAACATGACCTTAACCCTAACCCTAAAACTAACCCTAGCTCCTAACCCTCAACCTAATTCTAATTCTAACCCTAACACTAATTCTAACTTGAACCGTAAACCACCTAGAAATAGCATTTGACCAGTTGGTCAAATTTTCGTTCGTTTACTGTTCTTGTTGGGAATTCTGGTGCCCGCAAGTATAGTTAAACACCTCCACACACCACACACAGTGAGTAAAACAGGTTTTTCGTTTCATTAGTCATAGAGATGTTTGCTCTTCTCTGTGCTTTGTCAAGGGCCACACTGATAATTTGGACATCCCAGACAAACAAGGGTGGATACTCAAATTAAAAACCAGTGTCGTTTTTTTGTGTCATATGAAGGAGTATTTGCATAGGCAAATCCCATTGGAATCTGATTATATATCCTACCCCAGTGGATTAGAGTTTGGCCCCTCTGAAGTCTGGCCTGCCTATCACAGTTGTGATAAGCATTCCTACATCTTGAAATCTGTTCAGCGTGACCACTTGTCTGAGTGTGGTAGTAGCCTACAGTCTTGTAGGACTCGAATAGATTGCATGTAAAGGAAATAATCCAGTATAGTCAGTGACACTGTCCAAATTAGGAATGTCAATTAATTAATGGTGGCATGTTCTACAAATTGATACTGACAAAACCTATTGGTTGTAGTTTGTTGATAATTTATGCCGCGTTCATGTGCTAGTCGGAACTAGGAAACTAGGAAAATTCCGACATGCTAAGTGGTTGTAGTTATACACGTGTTGCGTTCAACAAATCAGCAAGTCGGAAATTTACAAGTTTCCTAGTTCCGAATAGTATATGAACGCCGCATAACTGCAGAGGTGACGTCACCGGGTTATTCAGACCACAGATTATCCATTACATTGACCAGATACTCTAGTGCCGCTCTAACAACGAAAATACCATGCATCCACAAATGGAACGCAGTCGAGAGGAGGCAAGATCAGGTGGGACCATTTTAGCCAATGAGAGTGCAGATACGTGAACAACAGGCACAACAGTTTCCACAGTCAATCTTGGTTATATCGTACAAATTACAAACACTTCCTTTTTGGTGTTAATTAGGCAGAAGGTTAGCAGTGTGGATAGGGTTATGTTTAAAATCACATTTAAGAAGATACATTTTAGAAATAGGCGGGGTTTATGACTGTGGCTGCGGTAATAGTGATGACCATGCACAACTCCGATATAAAGTGTTTTTTCTCAAAGTTGCCGGGATGTCACGTGTCCTACTTATATTAATACACTGGTAACAACCGAATCCTTACGAAACTTATATTCGATCAAATAAGATACACGTAGCAAATAAGCCATTTATTTTTTTGTTAACCAAATTCGACACTCATTGACCGCCACACAAAAACTTCTCGCTTGGTGAGCGGAAAAACGCCACCTGCTGGATAAGACAGATTTGGGTGTAGTTATACCTCTCGCTTCGCTTCTTCCTCTCTGTTCAGACCCGCAGACACAGGGGTCCCTCCCGACTCGAAGAGCAAGTCAGAGTACTGTACTGTACAGCGGGGTCGTCAACATGACTTCCATCTTTTGAATGGATGTCCTTTTAAATTAATATTACTGATGAATAGTCAACTTGCTACGTTTTACGAGGAGGGAAGAGATTGACCAAACTCAAGCAGCATTCACTGGGTGCGGCCTCTCTTTGCTTCCAACAGGGCGATCGGGCGCTTCTCCTGTGGTAGCAGTTAGCTAGCTAGCAGCCGCAGGATCTTGTCTGGTGTGACTCCATTCATTCACAGCGGCCGCGAAGATGGTGGACCCGGCGGAGTGCACCATCAAAGTGATGTGCCGTTTTAGGCCATTGAACAAGTCAGAGGTGGAGAGAGGGGATAAATACATACCGAAGTTTACAGGCGAGGATCAAGTGTCTATCTCGGTAAGTTGGCGTTCAAACATTGGCCTACGAAAACAGTCCCCCGGCCTTTGTAATGCTAGCTAGGCTAACGTTAACTAGCTAAGCTTAGCACTAACTAACTAGCTAACGTTAGCTTGCAAAGCTACACCAGCCAAGGGCAAGGACACTTTATTGTTTTCTCCTTCTCATAATAGCGTTAGCTAGCCATATTGATTTATTACTATCACGTTCAAATAGCTACCATTTCGCATGAATCTCGAATCGATTCACAACACATGACGCCCGCAACACCCTTGCGTGTCAGCTAACTTTAGCCAGTTAACGTTAACTCAGCTAGCTATCTACTGTTTTGCTGTCTAAATTGAACTAGCAGCTAACCAGTTAACTAATGTAATACACGTCCACGGCCTACTTTTATTAATTGACGTGAGCTTAAAGAAGTCTAACTAGTTTGGGAGGGGATGGCCGAACAACTGATTTTGCTATCAATCCTGTATCTTAACTCAGCCCTATTTTCGAAGTTGGCTAGTTAGCTAGTTATGATCGCACAAATGTGGCTAGGTAGCTAACTATCAGTCCCTTGTGCGGTATTGAAATAGTAGCTAGTTACTAACGTTAGCTACCTAGGGATAGCCACGTCGCAGATACTATCGCCTCATTGACAGCTGTCCTTTTTTGGGCGTATTGAATGGGGAATTGTTTAACTAACTAGGCCCGACAATAACTTACTGCAAATTAATTTTTCCATAACTGACTTCAGAGATGGTGGTATAGAGCCGGGGCTTTGTTCTGGAAAACCATTTTGGGTGCAATACTAGGATAGAAAACTTGGAGTCAGGTGATCTCACCTGCTCAGTACACTACCCCACCCCTTCATTGGCCTTGTAAAAAAGGTAAATGACAGCGATCATAACTGCTGGGACAAACTTTATGGACTTCCAAGTTACAAGAATTTACCACAATAAAACCCCAAACAGGTCCCTCAATTCTGTAGCCTAATGATGTTCCTTTTGTAAATGATAAACAGTTTTTGAACAATTCCCAAAGAGATGTGGGTGAATGGAGTTGGAAAACTGGAGGAAGAAGTCCCTACACAGTACCAACAAAGGTGTCAACTGTACTTTAGAAGCCAAGGGTGTGGCATCTGGTCATGGTGACTGGATACATGTCTGTTATGTCATGTGGTTAGGAGGAAAACTCTTGGCCCCAAGCATAACATATGATCCACAGCAGCTTCACTTTTTCTTTGAGAGATAAATTGTCGGCCTTCTTCATACTAAACTAAGAAATGATGAACATTTTCCTTGTCTCTCTCCTATCTCTCTGGAAGTGGAAACCATGTGTCCCAATGACACCCTATTCCCTATATAGTGCACTACTTGTGACCAGGGCCATACCCTATATAGTGCACTATATAGAGAATAGGGTGCCGGGCGCAATTCATGTGTCCCTCAACATTCCTCCCTATGAGAGAGACTTATGTTGTCATTGGCACATTCTATTTTACAGTGTAACTGGGAACAGTTGGATGGATGGATGAGGGGTGTGGCGTTTTTATGGGGGAGGGATTTGAGTGGGCAGTGAGTACTGGAAACATTTCTTTGTCCAGATTTGTCTTTTAATAGAAGCTCACTATGCTTAGTTCACTTCCTAGTACACCCACCCAGACCTCAGGGCATGTGGCCCAAATGGAGCACTATTCCCTATGAAGTGCACTACTTTTGACCGGGGCTCTGATCAAAAGTAGGGTTAGACCCACTAGTAGCATTAGCGAGGGTGGAAATCCCTGGGAAGGATACATCATTTGTTGGTGTTGGCCAGTCGCTGCTTTTGCGTTCATTTGAATAACGTTGGCCTCTTTAACCTTTGGTGAGATGTCCAGCTACTGCCTAATCCCATTGGCAACCCTAGTGTTACCCATGGCAACAGACTACCCAAATACTGTACATCAGACATGGCCCATAGACTGACCCAGATGTGCTGAAAAAATTGTGGCGTGTGTGTGTGGGGCTTGCCTAAAACCTGGCATTCCACCTGTTTCTACCAGTCAGCATCATGCTCATTCTAGTTCAACAACCCTTACTCTTCTCCGCTAGGAGCAATGGACTGTGCTTTTCAGAGAAGCAGGTACACAGAGACAAATTGGCCAGTTTTATAGTCCAGTAATGGAGGACAACAGAGAGACTGTGGTATAGTATTAGGTCCACAGTCTAAGAGGTTGGTTGGCTGCAGGCACTGGCAGGGTTCAAAACAGTGGAATAGGCTGTGTCACAAATGGCACCGTATTCCCTACATAGTGCACTACTTATGACCAGAGCCAGAGGGATAGGGTGCCATTTGGGACGCTGACATATAAAAGCCTGAGTCAGTCTGATGATGAAGTCATTTCCTTTATGGGTCGTTCCATGTCATTTCAGCAAGCCATGACACCCACCATATCAGATTGTTCTGAAATCATTTCTGTAGTTAGAAATGGATAAGATTAGCATTCCTGCAACATTGTTTTGTTGAACTATAATTTGATCTCTGAGAAGCTACTTGATTGCACCCAAATTGGCCATTTTGAATTCATAGGATTCATATAATATTACCTAACAGCTGATTTGGACCATCCTACATCCTGATAGTTCCAGGTTCTGAGCACTAGATGGTGCTGTTCCTGCTAATAGGTGCTCTTTTTTTTAAAGAATCCACCCTCAATGTTAAAGGGATAGTTCACCCAAATTACAAAATGACATTTGTTTCCTTAACCTCTAAGCAGTTTATGGACAAGGTATGACAGCAACCCAGGCTTTGGTTTTTGTTTACCTGGCCACTGTTTCACAAATCAAAAATGTGGTTTCTATATTAGCATTTTCGTGCTTCATATCCAAATCCTCTATAAGTATCATCATTGAGTTACACAATACATATTTTGATAGTTTAGGATAATTTGGACATGAAGCGTCAAAATGCTAATATAGATACCATTGACTTGCATTGGATTTTTGCCACAAATGCTACCAAGTTAGCATTTGAAATGGTGGACAACAAAACCAAAGCATGGATTGCTGTCATACCTTGTCCATAGACTGCTTACAGGGTAAGCAAACCAACATGTAATTTGGGTGAACTATCCTTTTAACATGGGGGGGGGGGGACTTTAAAAAATTACCTCACCATCTAGTGGTCAGAACCTGGTAATATCATGATGTTGGATGAGACATAAACCAAACAACTTCAATTACCGATTTCTCTGAGCAGATAAAAACAAAAAAATACAAATACAAATTCTCTGGGAATACATTACTGGGAATGCATACAAGCGGCGGTGGTGGAAAAAGTACCCAATTGTCATACTTTACTAAAAGTAAAGATACCTTAATAGAAAATGACTCAAGTAAAAGTGAGTCACCCAGTAAAATACTACTTGAGTAAAAGTCAAAGTATTTGGTTTTAAATATACTTAATTATCAAAAGTAAATGTAATTGCAAAAATATACTTTATTATCAAAAGGAAAAGTATAAATCTTTTCCAATTCCTTATATTAAACAAACCAGACAACACAATTTTCTTGTTTTTTAAATTTATGGATAGCCAGGGGCACACTACAACACGCAGACATAATTTTCAAACAAAGCACTTGTCTTTAGTGAGTCTGCCAGACAGAGGCAGTGAGATTACCATAAGTGCACTCTTCATAAGTGCGTGAATTGGACCATTTTCCTGTCCTGCGAAGCATTCAAAATGTAACGAGTGCTTTTGGGTGTCAGGGAAAATGTATGGAGTAAAAAGTACATTGTTTTCTTTAGAAATGTAGTGAAGTAAAAGTTGTCCAAAATATTAATAGTAAAGTACAGATACCCCAAAAACTACTTATATAGTAGATATAAAGTATTTTTACTGAAATATTTTACACCATTGCCGAGCCGCAGCTCCATACTACTTGTCAGACAGAGAACTGATACTATATACTCGTTGGGGTGGGATTGACGTGGGGTGTGGAAGGTCCCGTAGGTACTATATTTATTGAATATTATCTGAATCCTATAAATGGAAATGGCCAATTTGGGTGCAATCAATTAGCTTAATTTCTCAGATCAAATTTTATTTAAACAAAGTAATGTTGCAGGAATGCTAGTCTTATCTGTTTCTAAGAACGGAAACTATTTCAGAACAATCTGAGACGGTGGGTGTCAATCCTTTTTGAGGTGTTACGACCCTTTATGAGAATGGGCCTGGCGTTCTATCTACTGTTTGGTGCCAGCCCAGTAGGATCAAGTGAGTGTCCCAAATGGCATCCTATTCCTTATGTAGTGCACTATGGGCCCTGGTCAAAGTAGTACACTACATAGGGAATAGGGTGCCATTTGGGAGACCACCAAGGCTTCCTAATAGAATGGCGCAACCCATCACTACTACCATATAAGCCTAGTCCTTGGCTGGCATTTTGTCTGTGCTCACAGGCACATAATCAGAGTGATCATTCAGAATGAGAACACCCCACATTAGTGACAGCAGAAGCATAGATAAGGAGGACTATTTTGGAAGTGCTCAGTAATGGACAGTCCACAGCAGCACAACAAAGGCTGTGTCCCGATTCTCCACCCTTCTCCAGAAGTGTGCCTTTGCACACTTTCCGTCATGGATTTAAAAGCATTGGATTGGTTAAAGCATTGGCTGGGGGCAGTTTCCACCATTGTTAGTCCATGTGAGAAAGTGTACAAGTGCACACTTCGGGAAAAGGGGGAGAATCAGGATGCAGACAAAGATTAGGATCGAGGTAGTCAGACTATTGCCAGGGTTGTAGATGCAGGAACTGTAGTGAATCATTTAGACCTCTACTCCCAGCCTGGTCTCATAGACTAGACGTAACATAGTAAATGTAAATCCGGGACACTCAAATTAGGATGATATGTTTGGTATGGTTACATAAGACAGAAGGTTACTTAAGGCAAAAACCAAAGTAGGGTGGCTGGTCGGGGTGGGCGTATAATGTGAAAGTCTAGCAACCCAAAGGTTGCGTGTTCGATCTCATCACAGACAATTTTTGCTACTTTGCAACTACTTGCTACTTTTGAGCTACTTTGCAACTATTTAGCAGGTTAGCTAACCCTTCTCCTAACCTTGACCCTTTAAGCTAACCAATTAACATAACTTCTAACATTAACCCCTAACACCTAAAGCTAGCTAACGTTAGCATTAGCCACCTAGCCAATGTTAGCAACAACAAATTGGAATTTGTAACATATCATACAGTTTGCAAATTCGTAACATTGTACGTTTTGCAAATTCCTAACATATTGTACGAATTGCAATTCCTAACATATTGTACAAATTGTAATTCCTAACATATAATATGAGATTAATTAATACGTACCATACGAAACGTAACATATCATATTAAATGGAGTGTCTCGGATTTACTTAAAGAATAATATGAAATGCTCTGAGACCACGTTGTTACTCTAACACCATCAAATCATAGCACTTTTTTTTTTTGTCACGTGCCGAATACAATTTTTTATTTATTTATTTTATTTTATTTTATTTTATTTATTTCTTACAACAGGTGTAGACCTTACCATGAAATGCTTACTTACAAGCCCTTAACCAACAATGCAGTTCAAGAAAGAGTTAAGAAAATATTTACTAAATAAACTAAGGTTAAAAAAAAAAAGTATCACAATAAAATGACAATAACGAGGCTACATACAGGGGGTTCCGGTACCGAGTCAATGTGCGGGGGTACAGGTTAGTCGAGGTAATTTCTACATGTAGGTGTCTATGCATAGATAATAAACAGCGAGTAGCAGCAGTGTAAAAACAAAAAGGGGGGGGTGTCAATGTAAATAGTCCGGGTGGCCATTTGATTAATTGTCCAGCAGTCTTATTGCTTGGGGGTAGAAGCTGTTAAGGAGCCTTTTGGTCCTCGACTTGGCGCTCTGGTACCGCTTGTCGTGCGGTAGCAGAGAGAACAGTCTATGACTTAGGTGACTAGAGTCTTCAACAATTTTTTGGGCCTTCCTCTGACACTGCCGATTATATAGGTCCTGGATGGCAGGAAGCTTGGCCCCAGTGATGTACTGGGCCGAACGCACTACCCTCTGTAGCGCCTTACGGTCGGATGCCGAGCAGTTGCCATACCAGGCGGTGATATAACCGGTCAGGATGCTCTTGATGGTGCAGCTGTAGAACTTTTTGAGGATCTGGGGACCCATGCCAAATCTTTTCAGTCGCCCTGATGGGGGAAAAAGTGTTGTCGAATGTCAGCAGCACAAAACTTTCCACCAAAATAACCTTACAAGTCGCTTTCATTCATGCTGCCAGATAGCCTATGAAAATAATGTTACCCACAAGGACAGCTTCTGTAGGTTTTGATTCCCAGACTGTGTTTTAGCTACTGCGCTGTAGTTTATGTATTTCATTTTATTTCCCCAACTTTTTAATGACTTTCTTTTGACCAGGGAAAGTAGACATTTTCTCATACAGTGTATAGGCTAACTCAACAAAAACAATACTGTAGTTCACAACAAAGGGAACATAGGCCTATACAATGATAGAGCGAACGCTGTATCATCCTAAAGAACTCCCTCATGTAAGCTGTAGGGATTGATATTGACTGCTGCTGTCAGATGAATAGCCTGAAGTGCCCTGCTGATCTGTTGTCAGTAAATAAAGCCTTTGCATCTTCCAGAGACACAGAGGGAGGATGTAGATTTTCCCGAGCTGTCTCTGGCCCTTAGTCACACTGAGAAGGGAAGGGAAAGGCCAGGGCTACATCCCAAATGGCACATTATTCCCTATATAGTGCGCTACTTTAGACCAGTTCCCATCAAGTGCACTATATAAGGAATAGGGTGCCATTTGGGACACATCCTTGGTCTAGTGTGCAATGGATCTCTTTACAATACAGCCCATTAGTGGACACAAATTAATTATGAAAGGCTGTGTTTGGACTGAGTTGGTCTAGTGGTGAATACCGTATACTGTAGTGTTTCTCATTGACCTGCTGGACGACTAATGTCATCTCTTGTGCCCGTTTTGAATACCTGTCTACCGGTATTTCAATTGTTTGTTGATTTGTTAATTATAGAATAATGGTAATTGGTCAAGTATTAAAATGGAGTGTCTAATATATAGGCCTGGCTAGTAGGTTAGGCTATATCAGTCGGCCTATGCTACCACAGAAAATAGGCCTCATGTAAATGTCAACATTAGAACAAGTGACAGTAATTGTTTCTGTTTGAATATTTTCCCCTATCACTTTTCTTGTCATTCTTGCTATTCTTGTAACAAGATACTCTAGGTATCCTTTGTTGCTGATTCACTTTGACCTATTGTCTTACAGGGTAAACCGTTCATGTTTGACCGAGTGTTCGGGTCCAATACGACACAGGAGCAGATGTACAAAGCCTCTGCTCAAATGATTGTTAAAGGTAAGGAAGGATGGATGCAGCGAGCCCAGGTAACTAGCTCTGGTGCTATACCAGCAGTGGAAACCTTTTGGCAGTTTAAAGTCATGGTTTAATAAGTTCTCCATGTCTTTTCCTCTATACACAGATGTGCTTGATGGCTACAATGGGACTATATTTGCCTTTGGGCAGACATCGTCTGGAAAAACGCACACCATGGAGGTGAGAGAGGCCTATACAATACATCCTTCTTAATGCGTTTGGTCAAATGCTTTCAACCAGCGTTGGGGTCAATTCCATTTCAATTCAGTCAATGCAGGAAGGAAACTGAAATTCCAATTCCACATTTTTCTCATAAAAAGGCATTAAGTAATATTGGAATTTAAGTTTACTTCTGGAATTGACGGAATTGAAATTGAATTGACGCCAACCCTGCTTTCAACTCTTGTTCTATGGTTGACGGGAACCTGTCTCTGTCCTGTAAAGGGTAGCCTCCATGACCCGGATGGTATGGGGATCATCCCCAGAATAGTCCAGGACATCTTCAACTACATCTACTCCATGGACGAGAACCTGGAGTTCCATATCAAGGTATGGAGCACTTCAACCACACAGCTGGCCTCAAGTGCTTCTGTTGCGAATTTGAAAAACTTATGACAGAGTATATTCTGTCCGTCCGTCCCTCACTGGGCGCTGACTAGCTAGTTATTCCACATCGGCTACATAATCTTAATAAAAAACACAGCACAGCAGGATTGTTTCTAATCAGAGGTATCTCTGTTGCAGGTTTCATATTTTGAGATTTACCTGGACAGGATCAAGGACCTACTGGATGGTATGTACTGTATGCTGCGGCACAGCAGGCATCCTCATTTGACCATTCTGGAGATATACAGTGCCTTCAGGAAGTATTCATACCCCTTGACTTATTCCACATTTTGTTGTGTTACAGCCTGAATTCTAAATTTGGATTTGAAATACTGAAATGTATTCACACCCTTAAGTCAATACTTTGTAGAAGCACCTTTGGTGGCTATTACAGCTTTGAGTCGTCTTGGGTATGTCTGTATCGGCTTTGCACATCTGGATTTGGGGATTTTCTCAAGCTCTGTTAAGATAGATGGGAAGCGGTGGTGAACAGCAATCTTCAAGTCTTTCCACAGATTTTCAATGGGATTCAAGTCTGGGCTTTGGCTGGGCCACTCAAGGACTTTCACATTTTTGTTCTGAAGCTGTTTCAGCATTGCTTTGGCTGTATGCCTGGGGTCATTGTCCTCTTGGAATGTAAATCTTCACCACCAGTCTAAGGTCGTTTGCATTACATTTTACATTACATTTACGTCATTTAGCAGACGCTCTTATCCAGAGCGACTTACAAATTGGTGCATTCACCCTATAGCCAGTGGGATAACCACTTTACAATGTTTATTTTTATTATTATTATTTATTTTTTTTGGGGGGGGGTGGGGGTAGAAGGATTACTTTATCCTATCCCAGGTATTCCTTAAAGAGGTGGGGTTTCAAATGTCTCCGGAAGGTGGTGAGTGACTCCGCTGTCCTGGCGTCGTGAGGGAGCTTGTTCCACCATTGGGGTGCCAGAGCAGCGAACAGTTTTGACTGGGCTGAGCGGGAACTATGCTTCCGCAGAGGAAGGGGAGCCAGCAGGCCAGAGGTGGATGAACGCAGTGCCCTCGTTTGGGTGTAGGGACTGATCAGAGCCTGAAGGTACGGAGGTGCCGTTCCCCTCACGGCTCCATAGGCAAGCACCATGGTCTTGTAACAGATGCGAGCTTCAACTGGAAGCCAGTGGAGTGTGCGGAGGAGCGGGATGACGTGAGAGAACTTGGGAAGGTTGAACACCAGACGGGCTGCGGCATTCTGGATGAGTTGTAGGGGTTTAATGGCACAGGCAGGGAGCCCAGCCAACAGCGAGTTGCAGTAATCCAGACGGGGGATGACAAGTGCCTGGATTAGGACCTGTGCCGCTTCCTGTGTAAGGCAGGGTCGTACTCTCCGAATGTTGTAGAGCATGAACCTGCAGGATCGGGTCACCGCCTTGATGTTAGCGGAGAACGACAGGGTGTTGTCCAGGGTCACGCCAAGGCTCTTCGCACTCTGGGAGGAGGACACAACGGAGTTGTCAACCGTGATGGCGAGATCATGGAACGGGCAGTCCTTTCCCGGGAGGAAGAGCAGCTCCGTCTTGCCAAGGTTCAGCTTGAGGTGGTGATCCGTCATCCATACTGATATGTCTGCCAGACATGCAGAGATGCGATTCGCCACCTGGTTATCAGAAGGGGGAAAGGAGAAGATTAGTTGTGTATCGTCAGCGTAGCAATGATAGGAGAGGCCATGTGAGGATATGACAGAGCCAAGTGACTTGGTGTATAGCGAGAATAGGAGAGGGCCTAGAACTGAGCCCTGGGGACACCAGTGGTGAGAGCACGTGGTGCGGAGACAGCTTCTCGCCACGCCACTTGGTAGGAGCGACCGGTCAGGTAGGACGCAATCCAAGAGTGAGCCGCGCCGGAGATGCCCAGCTCGGAGAGGGTGGAGAGGAGGATCTGATGGTTCACAGTATCAAAGGTAGCAGACAGGTCTAGAAGGACAAGAGCAGAGGAGAGAGAGTTAGCTTTAGCAGTGCGGAGAGCCTCTGTGACACAGAGAAGAGCAGTCTCAGTTGAATGACCAGTCCTGAAACCTGACTGGTTTGGATCAAGAAGGTAATTCTGAGAGAGATAGCAAGAGAGTTGGCTAAAGACGGCACGCTCAATAGTTTTGGAAAGAAAAGAAAGAAGGGATACTGGTCTGTAGTTGTTGACATCAGAGGGATCGAGTGTTGGTTTTTTGAGAAGGGGTGCAACTCTCGCTCTCTTGAAGACGGAAGGGACATAGCCAGCGGTCAGGGATGAGTTGATCAGCGAGGAGAGGTAGGGGAGAAGGTCACCGGAGATGGTCTGGAGAAGAGAGGAGGGGATGGGGTCAAGCGGGCAGGTTGTTGGGCGGCCTGCAGTCACAAGTCGCAAGATTTTATCTGGAGAGAGAGGGGAGAAATAAGTCAAAGCATACGGTAGGGCAGTGTGAGCAGGACCAGCAGTGTCATTAGACTTAACAAACGAGGATCGGATGTCGTCAACCTTCTTTTCAAAGGGAGGAGAATGTGGCAAAGAGCTTCCTAGGGTTAGAGGCAGATGCTTGGAATTTAGAGTGGTAGAAAGTGGCCTTAGCAGCAGAAACAGATGAAGAAAATGTAGAGAGGAGGGAGTGAAAAGATGCCAGGTCGGCAGGGAGTCTAGTTTTCTTCCATTTCCGCTCAGCTGCCCGGAGCTCTGTTCTGTGAGCTCGCAATGAGTCATCAAGCCACGGAGCTGGAGGGGAGGACCGAGCCGGCCGGGAGGATAGGGGACACAGAGAGTCAAAGGATGCAGAAAGGGAGGAGAGGAGGGTTGAGGAGGCAGAATCAGGAGATTGGAGGGAGAAGGATTGAGCAGAGGGAAGAGATGATAGGATGGAAGAGGAGAGAGTAGTGGGAGAGAGAGAGCGAAGGTTGCGGCGGCGCATTACCATCTGTGTAGGGGCAGAGTGAGTAGTGTTGGAGGAGAGCGAGAGAGAAAAGGATACAAAGTAGTGGTTTGAGACATGGAGGGGAGTTGCAGTGAGATTAGTAGAAGAGCAGCATCTAGTGAAGATGAGGTCAAGCGTATTGCCTGCCTTGTGAGTAGGGGGAGAGGGTGAGGTCAAAAGAGGAGAGGAGAGGAGTGGAAAGAAGGAGGCAGAGAGAAATGAGTCAAATGTAGACGTAGGGAGGTTGAAATCCCCCAAAACTGTGAGGGGTGAGCCATCCTCAGGAAAGGAGCTTATCAAGGCGTCAAGCTCATTGATGAACTCTCCAAGGGAACCTGGAGGGCGATAGATGACAAGGATATTAAGCTTAAATGGGCTAGTGACTGTGACAGCATGGAATTCAAATGATGAGATAGACAGATGGGTTAGGGGAAAAATTGAGAATGTCCACTTGGGAGAGATGAGGATTCCTGTGCCACCACCCCTCTGACCAGATGCTCTCGGGGTATGCGAGAACACATGGTCAGACGAGGAGAGAGCAGTAGGAGTAGCAGTGTTTTCAGTGGTAATCCATGTTTCCGTCAGCGCCAGGAAGTCGAGGGACTGGAGGGTAGCATAGGCTGGGATGAAGTCAGCCTTGTTGGCAGCAGAACGGCAGTTCCAGAGGCTGCCTGAGACCTGGAACTCCAGGTGTGTGGTGCGTGCAGGGACCACCAGGTTAGAGAGGCAGCAGCCACGCGGTGTGATGCGTTTGTGTAGCCTGTGCGGAGAGGAGAGAACAGGGATAGGCAGAGGCATAGTTGACAGGCTGTAGCAAATGGCTACAATAA
The DNA here is from genome assembly GCF_020615455.1 of Coregonus clupeaformis. Taxonomy (NCBI): domain Eukaryota; kingdom Metazoa; phylum Chordata; class Actinopteri; order Salmoniformes; family Salmonidae; genus Coregonus; species Coregonus clupeaformis. Next base: position 22,877,741 of record NC_059225.1, on the reverse strand, counting down.
TGCAGAGGAGATCGGAATGAAATGAACTAAACATCAGGGAAAGGAGAGAGCGGGCCTCCCTCACCACAACTCCCAAATATAACTCTCCCAACTTCCACCTCAGAGACTATAATTGTTTCACTGAAACACCCGAATAAAACTCTCCCAACATCCACTTTAGAAATTAGAATTGTTGTAAACTACAGCGGTTCAATGTTTCAAGGAATAGACTCAACTTACTTTATTCAGCTAGCTAACTATGACGCCATAGCTAACTAGCATGCTAGCATCCAATAACACACGGTTTAGCACCAATACTTGGTTACAACAAACTACCAATAGTGTGTTAACACACTAAACAGATAATTCGTGTCCGTGTCTAGTTCCTTTCATAACGCAGCAAGAATTAAACGTTGGCTAGCTAGCACAACGATATTGTATTTAGCCGCTACAGTACTGCTACAGTACTGCTAGCTGGTAGTGTTGGCTAGCTAGCAATGGCTGCGGTGTTGACTTTGTTTGAAAAACGGCGTCGCTGCGAACGAATGTAGCTGGCTAGCTAACCTCGATAGTTACTCTATACTACACCTTTATCTTTGATACAAATACAACTATGTAGCTAGCCAACATTACACTAATCAAATCGTTCCATTGTAATGTAATGTGTCATATTACCTGCGGAGCGAAGTACAGCATGACTACTCACCTCGCCTCACCTCGCCCAAATCTGCATTCTGAAGCAGGTTCCCATTAGGGATTTGCCTGTTTTTGGCTCCGTTCATTGTTCGCTTTATCCTTACCAGTCACCCCGTCCCTGCCGCTGAAAAGCATCCCCATAGCATGCTGCTGCCATCACCATGCTTCACGGTAGGAATGGTGTTAGACGGGTGATGAGCTGTGCCTGGTTTTCTCATTCTTGCCAAATATAATTGTTTTTGTCTCATCAGACCACAGAATCCTTTGCCTTATGCTCTGTCTTTCACATGCCTTTTTGCAAACTCCAGGCTTGCTGTTGTGCCTTTTTCTCAGGAGTGGCTTCCGTCTGGCCACTCTCCCATAAAGCCCAGATTGGTGAAGTGCTGTAGAGACTGTTGTCCTTCTGGCAGGTTCTCCCGGCTCAGCCAAGGAACTCTGTAGTTCTGTCAGAGTGGTCATTGGGTTCTTGGTCATCTCCCTGACCAAAGTCCTTCTTGCCCTTTTGCACAGTTTGGTTGGATGGCCAGCTCTAGGCAGAATATGGGTAGTTCCATATTTTTTCAATTTACCAATGATGGAGACTTTCGAACTTTAAACACTGTAGAAATTGTTTTATACCTTTCCTCAGATATATGCCTCATCAAAATTCTATCTCGGAGATCTACGGACAGTTCCTTGGACTTCATGGTATAGTTTTTCTGCTCTGACATGCACTGTCAACTGTGGGACCTTATATAGACGGGTGTGTTTCTTTCTAAATCATGTCCAAACAATTGAATTGGCCACAGGTGGACTCCAATCAAATTGTAGTGATATCTCAAGGAAGATCAAAGGAAATTGGATGCACCTGAGCTAGGGCTGTGGCGGTCATGACATGTCAGCCGGTTATTGTCATGCAAAAGACTGCCGATCTCACGGTAATTGACCGTTTATTAACATACATTTACATTTACGTCATTTAGCAGACGCTCTTATCCAGAGCGACTTACAAATTGGTGCATTCACCTTATAGCCAGTGGGATAACCACTTTACAAAAAAAATGTGGGTGGGGTAAGGGGGGGTTAGAAGGATTACTTTATCCTATCCCAGGTGTTCCTTAAAGAGGTGGGGTTTCAAATGTCTCCGGGAGGAGGTGAGTGACTCCGCTGTCCTGGCGTCGTGAGGGAGCTTGTTCCACCATTGGGGTGCCAGGGCAGTGAACAGTTTTGACTGGGCTGAGCGGGAACTGTGCTTCAGCAGAGGTAGGGGAGCCAGCAGGCCAGAGGTGGATGAACGCAATGCCCTCGTTTGGGTGTAGGGACTGATCAGAGCCTGAAGGTACGGAGGTGCCGTTCCCCTCACAGCTCCGTAGGCAAGCACCATGGTCTTGTAGCAGATGTGAGCTTCAACTGGAAGCCAGTGTAGTGTGCGGAGGAGCGGGGTGACGTGAGAGAACTTGGGAAGGTTGAACACCAGACGGGCTGCGGCATTCTGGATGAGTTGTAGGGGTTTAATGGCACAGGCAGGGAGCCCAGCCAACAGCGAGTTGCAGTAATCCAGACGGGAGATGACAAGTGCCTGGATTAGGACCTGTGCCGCTTCCTGTGTAAGGCAGGGTCGTACTCTCCGAATGTTGTAGAGCATGAACTTACAGGATCGGGTCACCGCCTTGATGTTAGCGGAGAACGACAGGGTGTTGTCCAGGGTCACGCCAAGGCTCTTCACACTCTGGGAGGAGGACACAACGGAGTTGTCAACCGTGATGGCGAGATCATGGAACGGGCAGTCCTTCCCCGGGAGGAAGAGCAGCTCCGTCTTGCCAAGGTTCAGCTTGAGGTGGTGATCCGTCATCCATACTGATATGTCTGCCAGACATGCAGAGATGCGATTCGCCACATGGTTATCAGAAGGGGGAAAGGAGAAGATTAGTTGTGTGTCGTCTGCGTAGCAATGATAGGAGAGGCCATGTGAGGATATGACAGAGCCAAGTGACTTGGTGTATAGCGAGAATAGGAGAGGGCCTAGAACTGAGCCCTGGGGGACACCAGTGGTGAGAGCACGTGGTGCAGAGACAGCTTCTCGCCACGCCACTTGGTAGGAGCGACCGGTCAGGTAGGACGCAATCCAAGAGTGAGCCGCGCAGGAGATGCCCAGCTCGGAGAGGGTGGAGAGGAGGATCTGATGGTTCACAGTATCAACGGCAGCAGACGGGTCTAGAAGGACAAGAGGAGAGAGAGTTAGCTTTAGCAGTGCGGAGAGCCTCCGTGACACAGAGAAGAGCAGTCTCAGTTGAATGACCAGTCTTGAAACCTGACTGGTTTGGATCAAGAAGGTCATTCTGAGAGAGATAGCAAGAGAGTTGGCTAAAGACGGCACGCTCAATAGTTTTGGAGAGAAAAGAAAGAAGGGATACTGGTCTGTAGTTGTTGACATCAGAGGGATCTAGTGTTGGTTTTTTGAGAAGGGGTGCAACTCTCGCTCTCTTGAAGACGGAAGGGACATAGCCAGCGGTCAAGGATGAGTTGATCAGCGAGGTGAGGTAAGGGAGAAGGTCACCGGAGATGGTCTGGAGAAGAGAGGAGGGGATAGGGTCAAGCGGGCAGGTTGTTGGGCGGCCGGCCGTCACAAGTCGCAAGATTTTATCTGGAGAGAGAGGGGAGAAAGAAGTCAAAGCATAGGGTAGGGCAGTGTGAGCAGGACCAGCAGTGTCATTTGACTTAACAAACGAGGATCGGATGTCGTCAACCTTCTTTTCAAAATGGTTGACGAAGTCATCCACAGAGAGGGAGGAGGGGGGCGGAGAGGGAGGAGGATTCAGCAGGGAGGAGAAGGTGGCAAAGAGCTTCCTAGGGTTAGAGGCAGATGCTTGGAATTTACATCTCCGGGCCTCCACGCAATCAAGCTGCATGCAAGCCGCTGATGCGCACCTTTTAACATCATCATTTTAAAAAAAGTATAATAAATCCATTTCATATACACAATCACAGTAAACCCATTCTTTATGTTAGTCAGGTCTAAAGAAACAATATGATATGAAGAAAATGTATTTCAGTTGAAGAGAATGAGTTGGCTACTGTATGTTATCTGGCTATGCTCCATGCCATAGTCTGTAAGGCTTGTTCATTTAGCTGACCAGATGTGCCATTATTTAATATTATCTGATTTTATAGTGAGAAGAATATAATTGAACTTTTGGATATTTTTCCCATTCCGGTGCCAGTGCGCACATGAAGTGGCTATGTTGAGTGTAAATGTGATCATTTGAAACAGGTCCTATATGTTAGATTTTAGAGTTATTTGGCAACTTCAGTTGTGAATGATACAAACCTTAGAATGTCTTGGAAATCAAAACGTATATGATGCGACTATAGGCTATTGATGATTTGATAAAGCCGCTCTGTTCCTTGCCTCAGGCTGCACAGCTGTTCTCTGAGCAAGTGATTATATTTTCACCCATCATACTATTCTCAATTAAATTTTGTCTTTACTAATATCTAAAATTAGTTTAGATTTAGAATGGCCCATAATCAAATGTGCAGGGCAGGGGGGGAAAAGACACGTCATCTGGATGCACTCGAATAGCGAATGGAGGCTGCACGCTTTCCCACTGTCAAACTGTTATTTCACTCCGCACATCAACCACTGTTTGAGGAGCTGCGCGACAGGTGATATTCCGCCCAAAATCTGTATGGCACTTATCTACTTCCCCAGAGCCAGATGAACTTGTGGATACCATTTTTATGTCTCTGTGTCCAATATGGAGGAAGTTAGAGGTAGTTTCGCGAGCCAATGGTAACTAGCATTAGCACAATAATGGAAGTTTATGCTAGCAGATACCCATAGACTTCCAGTCATTGCGCTAGTGCTAGTTAGCATTTGCGCTGGCGCTAGTTAGCAACTTCCTTCAAACTGCACGCAGAGACATAAAAATGGTATCCATGAGTTCATTGGACTCTGCGGAAGTAGATAAAGGGCCTCCAACACCAAAATCCCAAAGTATCCCTTTAAATGCAGAGCTTGATGATTCCTTGTTACTATGGTGATCAACAACCTGTAATAACTGCAATAATAAAATAACCTTGGTTTTGTTTTTTTCCTCTGCAGTAACAAAGAACAACCTGTCTGTACATGAGGATAAGAACAGGGTGCCCTATGTCAAGGTGAGGCACAGGTTTATTTATGGTCAAGTGAACCAAACATCTATAATGGTACCATAGATTAGATAGATAGATAGATAGATTGATTGATTGATGAACGTTTGGTCAGGGGGATGAATCGATAGAAGACAGATCAGTAGATGTAGATAATGATGGATTGCCTATAGATCAATAGGGAGAATGGTTGTGGGTCACATGGCACGCAATTCCCTTTGTAGTGCACTACTTTTGATATATGGGCGCTAGTCAAATGTAGTGCACTATAGACAATACCGATCTAACTTCCTGATTGTCCCAGACTTTAATGCCAATGTTATCAAAAAATGTATTCATAATCGCCTCTTTGTCTATGAACGTCTACCATGTCAAATGAAAAGTGGTTCCTTGGTTCTTTGTGTGTCCCCCAGGGGTGTACCGAGCGCTTTGTGTGCAGCCCCGATGAGGTCATGGATACTATTGACGAGGGCAAATCCAACCGGCACGTTGCCGTCACAAGTGAGTCAGTCCAACACTGGGTCTGTTTCAGTCCCTCCTGCTTCTCATGGGTTCATCCTCACAGGCTGGCCTCACAGGATCAACCAATACAATCTCACACAGCAGTCCCAGGCTACGTCCTAAATGGCACCCTATTCCCTTGATAGGGACTACTTTTGACCAGGGCCCATAGGGGAATAGGGTACCATTTGGGATGCAAATATAGGGAATAGGATGCAATTACACATCATTACATAATTAGGACCAGGAGTTTTTCTGACCAGGAACCAGGAAAAACTATAGACCCAAGTTATGCTACAGTACAAGTTTTCTCAAGACAGAGAAATGTAAACATTTGCTGAGCGGTCCAACTGAAAGTGAAACATTACGACACTGATGCTAGTTATCAAAGATGTTCTTGATGTTGACATTTTTTTATGAATAAATGTTGCTTAATTCATAATGGCCATCAAGATCTCTGTTTCTGTTGGCATTAGATGTATTATGTGTTAATGCTCGTGTCTGTTCCAGACATGAACGAGCACAGCTCCAGAAGTCACAGCATCTTCCAGATCAACGTGAAGCAGGAGAACACTGCTACAGAGCAGAAACTCAGCGGCAAGCTCTACCTCGTCGATTTGGCCGGGAGTGAAAAAGTATTTTTCCGTCTTTTATTTTTCTCTCTGTGCCTTCCTTCCTGTGTCCCGGTCATTCACCCTTTTTCAGAAGTATTTTTTGCATGGATTTTACAATGGCGGTAACACACTCCAGCCAGTGCTTACGCCAATCCTATGCTTTTAAATGCATGACGGTGAGATTGCATGGTCACACTTCTGGAAAAGGGGTGGGAAATCAGGACGTAGCTCAAGCCAGGGATCATCAACTATATTCAGTCACAGGGTGTTTTTTTCTTTTTTCTTGAGTGGATGTTCAGGGTGCCGGAACATAATTACAAATCATTTGTAGACTACAAATTGACAGCAAGAAACCCAAACAGATATCATACCTGACTAAAACATAATCATTTAAAACCTTGCTTACATTTGTATACAATCATATACAGTATATCTCTCTATTATGCGTGGGAATATAACTTTTTTAACATGTGGGGCCAAATAAAAACGCCCGCGGGCTTCCAGTTGGGGAACCCTGGCATAAGCCTTTCTTTCTTTCTGTCTACTTCTCCTCTGTTTCCTCCCTTTCCCTTCTCCGTCTTAGTGTTTAAGTTCATCACATTCACTTCTGCACAATGCCTGCTTTCTCCTACTGGCACTGTACTGTAGATATAGCCTAACACGCTGCTATTGATTTGAACATTTGGTCACAATTAACAAACTAGCCTACCACATCGAAGGCCATGGATTAGCATCCTGTCCAGGGGGTGTGCTTGTACCTCAAGCTGCCTCACGCTACAGAAACGGGTGATAGGCTTCTGCCCTATAGGCTGTTCTGGCTCGGACAAGGCTACTTACTTGTACCACCACATCTTGGATCGCCTCGAGTCTTTAGCACATCTGTTGTTACTCATTACTCACACGACAACAGCAGTAATCGGTGTATTATTAATCTGATGATAATCCACAGGATGGCATTAAGATCAAGCAAAGCCATTAACATGCTTTGTGGCCCTCTTTCATAATCAGTTTTTGTTACATCAATGTTTGTTGTGGTCTCCTGTATCTTCTTTGTTAAGACTTTAGTGTGTTTTGGCAGCATTATCTACCTTAATCAGGTATGGGCTGTGTACCAAAATGGCACTGTATCCCCTACATAGTGCACATGGCACCCTCAGTGTTTCCCCTAGGATTTTTTTCAGCAGCGGCGGTAAAGGTACCGCAGGGTACCTTTTTAGTAGAAGGTGACTTTTTTTAACAGGACATTCTACTCAAATGCATGAAAATGTAATTATGTTGACACCATCTGAAATATAAGTGATGGGCGCCGCTGCACTATAGGGAGATGAGGAGCAAGCGGTGGCTGTACGCTCGTGGCCCTTATTTGCGCCACTGCTCGCTCATTTTGCAACAAATATACGTTTTAACTTGTCACTCTGACCTTAAAGGAATAGTGTGAGATTTTGGCAATCAAGCTGTTTTTTTTCTGCTTTCCCAGAGTCAGATGAACTCATGGTAACCATTTATTTGGGGTGGCAGGTAGCGTTGGGCCAGTAAAGGTCACTGGTTCGAATCCCCGAGCCAACTAGTTGAAACATCTGTCTGTACCCTTGAGCAAGGCACTTATCCCTAATTAGTCCTGTAAGTCGCTCTGGATAAGAGCGTCTGTTAAATGACTGAAATGCAAATGTGAAAATATTATGTCTGCATGCAGTTTGAAGGTAGTTTCGCAAGCCATTGCTAACTAGCGTTAGCGCAATGACTGGAAGTCTATTGATTCAGCTAGCATGCTAACTGTTCACATGGACTTCCAGTCATTGCGCTAATGCTAGTTAGGACATTTGCTAACGCTTTCTTCAAACTGCACGCAGACACAAATTGGATCTATGCGTTCATCTGACTTGTGTAAGTAAAGGGGCTTAATTGCTGAAATCAAGCACTAAAAGCACATCTGGCAGAAATAATGAAAGGGGCAGTGCAGTTAAACCTGATATCCTTTTTTTAATGATATTTCCACACAGGTCAAAATAACACTGAAATTGTGAAAATGATAATGCCCTTTTTGTGTAAGAGCTGTTTGAAAAAAAATACTGGAATTTCAGCTTGTTCAGGTGGAATCAAACTTTTTGTCCCTCATCATGACGTCACAATGTGATCTTATTATAATAGACCAATGACTGTTCATCTTGGTAAGGGGGTGGGCTCTACACATCCTATCAGCCAATCAGGGCTGTGTATGTAAATATCTTCAAACTTGTTCAAACGCCCACACGATCAGACTGAGCATTTGAAGGGCCAAAGGAGGCTCAGGGAAATAAATGATCAAATATATTTTAGATTTATTTTCATTAAATAAAAAGTGATTTATTAGACATACAGTGATTTAAACATACAATTACGATGACTGCATGGGGGATATTTGTTTTGTGTGTGGTGGCAACGATTTAGCAGTGGCGGGCACTGCTGCTAAATGAATATAGGGGAAACACTGGCACTCTTTTCCCTATATAGTGTACTACTTTTTACAACAGTAGTGCACTAAATCGGGAATAGGGTGCCATTTAGGATGCAGTCATGTTTATCTTAGAATTTTCAGATCTAATGTGATCTCAAGTGATATGATCTTGTACTAGTGTTGTCATGAGAGCATGTGTGGTTTATTGTGATCTCCTAAAATTGTGTGTGTGTGTGTGTGTGTAGGTGGGTAAAACTGGAGCGGAAGGTGCGGTGCTGGAAGAAGCTAAAAACATCAACAAGTCTCTGTCTGCACTGGGCAACGTCATCTCTGCTCTGGCTGAAGGCTCGGTGAGATGACAGTAACACTCCACTCTGCTCCCTTGGTGCTGGGGAGAATGACTGCGTCCCGAATGGCACCCCTATCCCTTATGTAGTGTACTTTTGAAAAGTAGTGCAGTATGTAGAGAATAGGTGCCATTTGGGACTCAGATGTCAACAAACAGCTGTTCTAGCAATAGGGGAGGAGATGGGGTACATATTGGAAAAATACATATTTTTCTAACGAGGACATTTTGGAATTATGGGGGGGGGTGGGGTGGGGGATATGGTAAAATATGCATGTGAAGCACAAAAGCACCATACACATCTTTCCATAAGTCAAAGATGCGGCAAACGCTTATAAAAGTTTTCAGTGAGTTGGCTAGATTGCACACACAGATCTGGGACCAGGCTTTCATTTATTACCCTCCAGGACAAAGTGATTAGTGTTGTAGATTGACTGTGAAGCTCATGTCCCTCTCCCCTCCTCTCTTCAGACCTATGTCCCATACAGAGACAGTAAGATGACCCGTATCCTGCAGGACTCTCTGGGTGGTAACTGTAGGACCACCATGGTCATCTGTGCCTCACCCTCCGCCTACAATGAGGCTGAGACCAAGTCCACACTGATGTTCGGACAGAGGTACGCTCTCAGCGCCTGGACTGTATATTAGTGGTTCTCAACCTTTTTTGGTTACTGTACCCCCAATAACATTTTCATCTGCCCAAAGTACCCCCTCTATACAACTGATCATTAGGCCTATGTTCTTCGGTCATGGCTAGAAGGGATCCAGCTTTTGTCAAATTAATGTCAGATTTGACTTTTCGTAGCAGGTTAGGTGAACTTATGCTGCAGGTTAGGATAATTAATGAGCGAATTAATGAGTTGCCCTTCGTGCCCGCTCCCATACCCTATAATTCTGTATCTCTTTGTGACTAATTTGTATACAGGAAGACCAGAAAAGCCACATCCCTGATTGGCAGATGGGTGGCAACCCTGATTAGAAGCACCTGCTGCTCATCTGTTCTTTACAAATGCTGTTTTGAATTAAATAAAATTGTACCTACACACTGAAGGCTGTAAAGCCGAAACGTCTGTGTACGCTATCGCTGATGCAGTAAAAAAGTTTAAAACATTGAATAATGAAGTAAGCTTTATGCGACATCTTTTTGAGTGCGAACCCATTGCACCTCTTTGTTTAGGATAATTAATGTAACAGGTTAGGAGAATTAGGTTAGTGTTAGCTAAAATGCAAAAAATAATTGACTTTTGCTGTTAATTTGGCAAAAGCTGGATACCATCTAGCCATGACCATGTTCTTCTGAGTCTTCCCAAGTACCCTGGTGTGGATCGGCCAGGTACCCCCATTTCTACTATTAACTCTGAGTTGAGAAACAATGCTGTAAATGACCCAGAACCAAGAGTGGCCCCGTGTAGCTCAGTTGGTAGAGCATGGCGCTTGCAACGCCAGGGTTGTGGGTTTGTTTCCCACGGGGGGCCAGTATGAAAAATGTATGTACTCACTAACTGTAAGTCGCTCTGGATAAGAGCGTCTGCTAAATGACTAAAATGTAAATGTAAAAATGTGTTAAAGTCAGTCAGTGGACGGAAGTGTTATAAATGTCAATTGAATGAAGGTACCACAGAATTAAATAGAACGGGTGAATTATTGGTTCTCTATGCTTAGTATGTTAGCCATGGCTGTGATAGCATGAATGTACTGCAGTGAAGTCTGTATGCTTTATGAGTGGTCGGAAGTGGTTGCCTTGCCAAACACACTCCCACTCTGAAAGGTAACCGTTGTTGCTGTAACTTTTGTTGTTGTGTTACCTCAGAGCAAAGACCATTAAGAACACAGTGTGTCTGAATGTGGAGCTGACGGCAGAACAGTGGAAGAAGAAGTATGAAAGAGAAAAGGTGAAGAACACGACCCTGAGGAGCACCGTCACCTGGCTGGAGAACGAACTCAACCGCTGGAGAAACGGTGAGAGAAGAAATACGTAATTATTCAGTTGGTGTTCTAGGATAATTGATTATATCATGAATAACGCTCGTGTACTATTTTAGGATTAAACAGGGTCGCGGAAACCGCGTTTAGAGTAAACTGTTTCCGTTGCAAAATAGTTTGTGACGGTGTGCACTAATAAATATGACCCAGAAAAGTGTTGTGTAGATACCACAGAAGCTGACTTTCTTCTCTAACCAGGGCCTAAAATGAACTTTTATGTCCACCAGCCACTGGCAGGTAGATGAAAAAATCCGATTTTTTAACAGCCAAAATATTTGTTTGCCGTAATTACATTAAAAAAATAAACAAAACGGATGACCATGTTTTGTAATGTTTCTAAAACAAGACAAGTAATGTGGTATATTGTTCAATTTTATAAAAATGTTTGTGATCTAAGTCTTTTAAACAAAATGTTCAGATGTCCCTTTTAAGGGCGGGAGGTTACTGTGGTAACAGGGCCACTTGAGTCGTGTCATCTGTGACTGAGATTTAGGATCTGACTAGGGCGTCTCTTCGTTATCAGTTGAAGCAGCACAATCAAACTAACGTTGAAAAACAACCGTACTTGTGAACAAAATGATGTAAATATCCAAGAAACATGAGGACAAAATCTCACTTTGTAGACTTTATAGTAAATTAGACCAACTTTTATGCCTGTGCACAGCACCTCCAAAAATGAATCTATCAGCACTTCACTCAGAGCGCACAGCTCTCCTGCCAGGCAGTGTTGCTGCCTGAGGTGGGATGTAGGATTCATATTTCTTTGTGCGATTAGCAGCTTTGAAACAAAACAGCAGAAATACTTTGAAAAAGGCTACTGCAATGGATCGCAACTCGCACGTGCTCATACTTAACTTTTGACTATTTTTATTTGCGAATGTAATGCTCGCATTGTAGAGCACTGCAAATTGACCACCCGCCAACGTGTCTGGTAAAATAGACATTCTTACCAATGCCTAAATCTACCCACATTTGGCGGGTGTTAATTTTATGCCCTGTCTCTAACCCTGTCTGCCTGTGTCCTTGTCTCCCTCCCTCAATCCCCCCTCCATCCTTGCCCCTCCTTCCTTCCCCTCCCTCCCTCCCCTTCCTCCCTCCCTCACCTCCCTCCCTCCCTCACCTCCCTCCCTTCCCCTCCCCTCCATCCCTTCCCCTCCCCTCCCTCCATCCATCCATCCCTTCCCCTCCCCTCCCTCCATCCCCTCCACCATCCCTGCCACCCCACCCCTCCCTCCCTCATCCCTCTGTGCTGCCTCCTGTAGGTGAGAGTGTGCCGGTGGAGGAGCAATTTGACAAGGAGAAGGCTAATGCTGAGGTCCAAGCTCTAGACAACGTGGTGAACAATGAGAAGATGGCCCCCTCGCCCAGCATCCCAGGGGTTAAACTGACCGATGCAGAGAAGGAGAAGTGTGAGGCTGAGCTGTCTAAACTCTACAAGCAGCTGGACGATAAGGTAAGGGAACAGAGCTTAACACTGCAACTCCCTAGATTCTATCTACAAGCAGCTGGATGATAAGGTAAGGGAGCAGAGCTTAACACTGCAACTCCCTAGATTCTATCTAGACAGTGACGTTGTACACACTGAGGTGCCACAGAGATTTCCATGAGGTAGTCATTTAAAATGTTTTATTGAGGATTTTGGTTTCCCTTGACAACAACACTTTGGTCTCAACAACACCCTTACCATCTCTCTCTCTCTCGCTCTCTCCCTCCTCTCTCTCTCTCCATCAGGATGATGAGATCAACCAGCAGAGCCAGCTGGCAGAGAAACTGAAGCAGCAGATGCTGGACCAGGAGGAGGTGAGCCCCCCCTACTGCCACACACAGACCCCTGCCGTGCCTCTACTGCCCCCTTGCCGGGCCATTCTGTTAACTAGGCCATCAGTCTGCCTGGACAGGCTCATCAGGGCCAAGAGAGGGGGTCAGACTGTTAACCCAGACACAGCCGGGTTAAAAAGGCACCTATCAGCCTACTGCTAGAGCCTGGGGAGAATCGGACATCTAAAGCATGAAACACTGATAGGTACTTATCACAGTGGGAGGCCCTTCCTTCTCTTGCTAGAACAAAAGCGGTACCTGCTGCATGCTGACCCGGTGGAGACGAACCTACCGTTTCTACTTGTCAGTTGCCAACATCTTGACTTTGAGCCAATCAGAGAGCACAAACCCCCACGTGGGGGTGCTGACAAAATAGGGGATTTTCTCCGTACATCCACGGATGAGCTAGTCACACTAAATATGCAATGTAGGCTATGGAATGGTAGCTAGCTAAGTGCACAGATGCAAAGCACAAAACACTAAATACTTCCTCCAAGCTCGCTAACCACTGTAGCTAGTATTGACATAATTAAATCACAATGGATTAGCTAGTTTCCATGAAACAGCTGCCTGTGTTAGCTGCCGAGTTAGTGCAGTGTCCTTAGCTAGCTAGCTTTCTACAAAATAGCAACATTAGCGCAGATAGCTTGGAATCCAGACCATAAGCAATACGCACGGATAAACATTGCCAAACAACGCTAGTGCCACCTTCTAGTTTGGAGTATTTTAACAAGGCTGAGTGGCTGACGACTTCCAAGGTCTTTGTGGTGTGAACACAAAAGAGATTGACAGCCGACACTCAAACACTTGACAATCCTACAGTGTATCTGAGCTTTAACACTGTCTCTGTCTCAACTCAGCCTTCAGTAGACTGGATTTTAATTACAGATGAATATTCAGAATGAGTAGGGACTTATTAATGGCTACCCCCAGCCCTGGGTTGTGTTCAGTAGGGCACAACGTAGCATAATGTTCTGCAACAAAGCATACATCTTCTTATTAGACAAGATCAGGTAATACCTCCCACCTACCTGTTTCGAAACATTTTCTCCCTACTGAACACCACCCTGTGTTCCTTCTCCAGCTGCTGGCCTCGTCACGTCGTGACCATGACAACTTGCAGGTAGAGCTGAACCGTCTGCAGTCTGAGAACGAGGCGTCCAAGGAGGAGGTGAAGGAGGTGCTGCAGGCCCTGGAGGAGCTGGCTGTTAACTATGACCAGAAGAGCCAGGAGGTGGAGGACAAGACCAAGGAGTTTGAGGCTCTCAGTGAGGAGCTCAACCAGAAATCGGTTGGTTTTATTTTCAGTTACGTGTTACACAATGTTACATGTTGGAAATTTGATAAAACTTTCATTTAAAGAAGGAGAAAACAAATTCCTTCACAAACTAAACTCACCTTGGTTGATGACTATGTGCCAACTATTGCAGGTAGAACATAAATAGATATGGAGAATAATGAATGACAATATGATATGAACTGAATATATGAAATTATATGAATTTGACGTTTGTACCTGTAACACCCCATACCCCCCATTAACCACAGCCACATAGTCAAAATGGATTATATTGTAAAAATTAATGAAAACAAAAAATCAGAAGAACATTTTTGAAATAGGTGGGGTTTATGACTTTGTGGCTGTGGTAACTAGTGACAACCAGGCACAACTCTGATATAAAGTGTTTTTTGTCAAAGTTACCGGGATGTCTTCTGTCCTACTTCTATCAGTACACACAGCCTAATCATTACCAAACTGCTATTCCATTTTTTCTGTTCATCAAATTCGACACTCAATGACCTCCATACATCCAGCTACCTGCTGGAGAAAGATTTTGGGCGTAGTTATCCCTCTTGCTTCTTCCTCTTTGGTCATTCACAAACTTAACACACCTTGGTTGATCACTATGTGCCAACTATCACAACCTAAGGGGGGGGGGGGGAGTACTGCTGGTTTTCTTTGCTCCCTGATTAATTGATTGTCACTGATTTAGCTAGAGTGTACACAGCTAGTGTCGGAGGTCAGCTGTTGAATCATTAAGTCCCTGATTTAGAAGAAAGTAACGAAACCCAGAAGTGTTTTGAAATCAACCTGTACTGTTTGTCCTCCTCAGAGTATCCTGGTGTCCATTGACTCTGAGCTGCAGAAGCTGAAGGAGATGACCAACCACCAGAAGAAGAGGGTCACTGAGATGATGTCATCGCTGCTCAAAGACCTGGTAGAGATCGGCATCGCCGTGGGCAGCAACGACATCAAGGTACGCATCATCATTCAGTGCCACGCCAGCCAGTCATGGAAGGGAAGCCTAGAATTGGGATACTTTTTGGGGATTCCAGGGAAGAGGGGGAGCCTGTGTGGCTCTTATAAGTATCATTTAACCTCATCCCAAACATATGTAACCTCATCCCAAACCATACGTAACCTCATCTCAAACCATACATAACCTCATCCCAAACATACGTAACCTCCTCCTAAACTATGCATTAGTTACATTGTCTGATGCATGTCTTTTGCACGGTGACATTTGAGTCTAACATTTGTGCCTTTACCTCGTCTCCTCCCCCTTTCCCCCCTCCCAGCAACACGAGGGCAGTGGTCTGATAGACGAGGAGTTCACGGTGGCTCGTCTGTACATCAGTAAGATGAAGTCAGAGGTGAAGACCATGGTGAAACGCAGCAAGCAGCTGGAGAGCACCCAGGCCGAGAGCAACGAGAAGATGGACGAGAACGAGAAGGAGCTGGCCGCCTGTCAGCTACGCATCTCCCAGGTAACCAACGTCACCTGGAACAAGAGGGCTCGGGAGAGGGTGTCACAGGGTGGCTGTCACTCAAATTAAAATCGAATCACTTCTATTTCAATTCAGTGAATGAAAAGCAATGAGTAACATTTGGATAGGGAATGGGGTTACAGTTTACCTCCTGAATTCACTGAATTGAAATGAAATCTACCCCAACCCTGGTTCCATGTATTGCTCCATTTTCACTTTCTCTCTCTCTCCCCCTCAAGCACGAGGCTAAGATCAAGTCCCTGACAGAGTACCTTCAGAACGTGGAGCAGAAGAAGAGACAGCTGGAGGAGAACGTAGACTCTCTGAATGAGGAGCTGGTCAAGATCAGCACTCAGGGTGACTACAACCGCTTTAATTTATAATTTATTCATCCTTTATTCAAATAGGAAGACCTGTCCCCAAGAAGGCACATCACACATTCATTATTGAAATGTGTATTTTTATATATTATTTTTACAAACCCATGGACACATTTGGCTACAGGTTGACACCCAGCTTTTCAACAGCAGGGCTCGACATTCAGGTACATTTTCCAGTGGTACATGGGTCAGTGCCAACTGAAAGCTACTGGCCCGATAATTATTTTAATAATACTGGCCCGGGTCCAGATCTGACTGGAAAGCGAATGGTGTACATCATTTCAATAGCAGGTGATTTTATCTTTCATTTGTGGGCTGAGCAAGTAGGCTATACAGGGTTCATACAGACATTGGTAAGTCAAATTCAAGGACTTTCAATAATTTTTTCAAGTACTTAATTGTAATTTTCAAGGACCTACATTTTATATGTAATTGTTGTAATAGCCTATAGAAAAAAAGTATGCATTACCACTTTAAGAATAATTAATATTTTTATAGGCCTACCCAATGGCATTATGCATTGACGTTCACGTTATTTAAACATTCTAAAATATGTCAGAATGTGGGCAATGCCTGGCTAAATAGACAGCATGCTCCCGACACAAACACTCTATGAAGCCTGTCCATGTGGTAGCTAGTCAGTCTTGCCATTTGAGATGTTGATGAGTTATTGAGGGGTTATTGTATCATGTTTTAAAATGAGAAAGCGACCCCAAAAAACGTGTTCCCTTTGTAATAGAACGCTTTGTATGGAAAACCAAGTTGAAGCCAACATTCGACGTCGTCTTGCTCATAATAACTGCAACAGGTTAGCGCAACACCCTTCAATTGAAACGGCGGAAAACAAATGAAAACGGCTACATCTCGCCGTTGAGCCCTGAAATGAAATCACAGAATAGTTATACTGAACAAAAATATAAACGCAACATTCAACGGTTTTACTGAGTTACAGTTCATTTAAGGAAATCAGTCAATTTAAATACATTCCTTAGGCCCTAATCTATGGTTTTCACATAACTGGGCAGAGGCGCAGCCATGGGTGGGCCAGGGAGAGCATAGGCACACACACTGGGAAGCCAGGCCCAGCCAATCAGAATAAGTTTTTCCCCACAAAAGGGCTTTATTACAGACCGAACTACTCCTCAATTTCATCAGCTGTCCAGGTGGCAGGTGAAAAAGCCGGATGTGAAGGTCCTGGCGTGGTTACACATGGTCTGCGTTTCTCTAAAACAAAGTTGGAGGCGGCTTATGGTAGAGAAATTAACATTAATTCTCTGGCAACAGCTCTGGTGGACATTCCTGCAGTCAGCATGCCAATTACATGCTCCCTCAAAACATGAGACATCTGTGGCATTGTGTTGTGACAAAACTGCACATTTTAGAGGGGCCTTTTATTGTCCCCAGCACAAGGTGCACCTGTGTAATGATCATGCTGTTTAATCAGCTTCTTGATATGCCACACTTGTCAGGTGGATGGATTATCTTGGCAAAGGAGAAATGCTCACTAACAGCGATCTTAACAAAATTGTGCACCAAATTTGAGAGAAATATGCTTTTTGTGCGTATGGAAAATGTCTGATCTTTTTATTTCAGCTCATGAAACATGGGATCAACACTTTACATGTTGCGTTTATATTTTTATTCCGTATATTTTGGAGCTGTAGAACTTCTAAATCGGCTACCATAACTTCAATGTCTTTTCAAGGACCCAAATAGCCTAGAGAAAATGTCAGATTTTTAAGGTAGGCTATTCCAAGATTCAACCAATATTTTTTACTTTTTAAATACCTGGTTTGCATACCCATTCTTGCCTTAGTATTTACTGGTAGATATCATAACTTGGAACATCTTTTGAATCAATTTTATATCTTAGATTACAAAACAAAAATCACTGGCCCGAGCGTGCCAAGGACTGGGATGATCGATTGGCCCGGAGGGTTTCCAAAACCTCCCCGGGCCAGCGGGCAGCCCTGTATGTCGAGCCCTGAACAGTATAGTGCTATCTAGTGGTGAAATGATTGCTGACACACATCTACTTTTCTCCCCTCACAGAGAAAGTCCAGGCTATGGAGAAGGAGAATGAGGTCCAAACTGCAACTGAAGTAAAGGTAATGACCAACAGTGGATTTCTCCTGACAGGCTATTCTTTCCTCACTTGATAACTGATAATTCCGATTATTCAAACTTTATGTGTTGGTAATCAGTTGTATTTGTGTACAAGATTCTCCATGATTGTATGTTTGAATCCTGTATGGGCCAAATATACTCAATATATATCTTTGTCAAAGGTTACTGCTATGAAAGTCCCTTTAGATAAGTGTCTGCTAAAAATACTATTATTTTGTGTTGGTACTCAGTTTTCATATATTTGTTGGTCACTAGTTGTATATGTGTCCGTTGATCCTAGGAGGCGGTTGAGCATCAGATCCAGTCTCACCGTGAGGCCCATCAGAAACAGATCAGCAGCCTGAGAGACGAGCTGGACAACAAGGAGAAACTCATCACTGAGCTCCAGGAGTAAGGGAACACGCACAATCATTCCTTGAGGCTCATCGGACACAAAAATGACATATGGAACAACTGTTCTTTTGTAGTTAGTTGCCGTCTCTGTCTCACTACGTCTGGATCTGTCTCTCTCCAGTCTGAACCAGGAGATCATGCTGGAACAGGAGCGTCTGAGGGTGGAGCACGAGAAGCTCAAGTCCACCGACCAGGAGAAGAGCCGCAAGCTGCACGAGCTCACGTACGTAAACACACATCCAGTTGCCATCGTACACACAATCGATATATACACACAAAGGTGTCCTTAGCTGATTTGCCTGCATAAATGAGAAGAAATACATGACTAATGTCTGCAGCCATATGAACAGCTGTGACGTGGCAATGGGGAATCACTGATCTGGTTTTGTGTGTGTGTTACAGGGTGATGCAGGACAGGAGAGAGCAGGCCAGACAAGACTTGAAGGGGCTGGAGGAGACTGTGGCTAAGGAGCTTCAGACGCTACACAACCTCAGAAAGCTGTTTGTTCAGGACCTGGCTACCAGAGTCAAGAAGGTAAAACGCACTGAGTTAGCTTTTTACAAGCCAGAGATGCACCTTTCCGCCCCCTCATTATCATTTTAGAAAGACCAAGAAGGAACCATATGAATCAGTTACTTTATCAGCCCTGTAATGCACAACGTTCACATATTGCCATTACATTGCAAGAGCGACCGTACCATCATCACCTGGACCGGGACAGTGCGGGACACACATCCTCGTTCAAATCAAATTTGATGTTTCATGTGCCGAATACAACCGGTGTAGACTTTTCCGTTAAATAAAACTGTTCCCTTAACCCTGGCCTGAAGCGCCCCACTTTAGTGTTACCCTGTTGAATGTTTAATGAACCTCCTCAGCAGACAAAAGAGGGAGGCATTGGTAACTAGGTCAGCCTGTAGTTCTCTTCTTCAAAGGTAAAGATTTAAATACGATGCTGTCTGTGTCCCAAATGGCACCCTATTCTCTTTATAGTGGACTACTTTTGACCAGGGCTCATAGGGTCCAAAGTAGTGCACTATATAGGGAATAGGGTGCCGTTTAGGACGCATCCGCTGTGCTGCTGTGATTCAGACCCTCAGTGACTAGTATGAGGTTCTTCACCAACCCTCGGGCTCCAGGCTGTAGCTGGCTCACATAGATACGATGGAGAGGAGAGAACGGGTGACCCTGGATCACTGCAATAAGTTAGATTAAAAGTCTCTTATCAGCTCTGAGTCACAAATGTGATATTTGTGGTATTTTATATTTGTTATAAGCTTGTGGTACCACAATTCCACCTTGAAAGTATATGGATCAGTGAAAGGCACAATGTGGTATATTAATTTACTGCTTCCCAGTGATCATTTCAAACTCTTAACTTGTGGCTTTAATGGAGCCTTTCACAGAAAATGGAGAAGCGTGTGTCTCATAAATGATAAATAAATGGAGTGATTGATAAATGTGCTATAAAAGTAAATGTTCTGTAAAATGTATGTTTTCTGCAGAGCGCTGAGATGGACTCAGATGATACAGGGGGCAGTGCTGCTCAGAAACAGAAGATCTCCTTTCTGGAGAACAACCTGGAACAGCTTACAAAGGTCCACAAACAGGTAAACAAACAAAGAAACACACACAAATACATCTGATGTTATGAGGTCTTCCATGGCAGAGAAGTATCCTGCTTTGATGGAATGGTATGGTTCACTAAAGTCAGTAAGCAGGTACAGACCATAGAATTAGAATGGTATGGTTCACTAAAGTCAGTAAGCAGGTACAGACCATATAATTAGAATGGTATGGTTCACTAAAGTCAGTAAGCAGGTACAGACCATAGAATTAGAATGGTATGGTTCACTAAAGTCAGTAAGCAGGTACAGACCATAGAATTAGACTGAGTAGAATGCACGTCCCCATTCATTTCAATGACGCCATAATGGGTTCTATGCCTGTTCATTCTGTGCCCTTTATTGTAATGGAAGGCTCTGTTACAGACATGCCAAATTACTCCAAGATACAGGTACTCTTCTGTCAACACAAATGTTCTTCACACATCAAAAAGATACCAAGGACAACTGCAATGTGACTGAAAGAAAGACCGAATTAATTAGTGTGAAACCTGTATGATTGGTCACAGTCTCTGTCTATTCCTCCCTCTCACTCACTCACTCACTCACTCACTATCCCTCCCCTCCTCTAGCTGGTGCGTGATAATGCAGACCTGCGCTGTGAGCTTCCTAAACTGGAGAAGCGCCTGCGTGCTACAGCTGAGCGAGTCAAGGCCCTGGAGTCGGCCCTGAAGGAGGCCAAAGAGAACGCCGCACGCGACCGCAAACGCTACCAGCAGGAGGTGGACCGCATCAAAGAGGCCGTCAGGGCCAAGAACATGGCCAGGAGGGGCCACTCTGCTCAGATTGGTGAGGAGCGAGGACACACATAGGCATAAACACACACATATTCATACACACGCAGTCATTAATATTCACACACACACTGATTTAAGAGTTGAATGCTTGCTTTTTATTCCGAAAGATCTGTCCTCTGTTCTGCCTGACATAATGTTTTTGTCTATAATACTATAAATACATTTACATTACATTTTGGTCTTTTCAGACGCTAAATAGTGATGCCATTAGTGTTCCTTTGATGGTATGTAACCTGTGCTGTGCCTCTGTCCTCCCCAGCCAAACCCATCCGGCCTGGCCAGCCCCCTGTGGCGTCCCCCACCCACCCCAACGTCAACCGGGCTGGGCTCTTCAACAACCAGCCCACCGCCATCAGAGGAGGAGGGGCCAAGCAATGAGGGAACAAGAAGTAAGTCGAGGCCTCTCAGAAGACTTTACTGAGCCAGTCTGATGTTCGGTTGGGTAGAAAACGTTTCGAAGCCGGGAGGCACTACCTGAATTTGTCCAATAAGAACACAGATACTCGTTTTCCGTGGCATTAATTACTACTGAACACGACCCTGTTTTATAGACAAGGCAGAGATGGCAGCAGAGCTCAAACAAGTCTTGCTTTACCTCCACTCATTTTGTCTTCTTGCTCTCTTTTTCCTTCAGTTGCTGAAGAAGATAAACATAATCACAGAAGATGCAAAGATCACCCACAGGAGCTGGCATTCCACTATACAGAACTTGTCACGTGACATGGGACGATTCTTCCAGTATCAACATTTATATATATATATATGACTATATATATGTAAGAAATAGACACAGGCTGTACAGTTCTTTTTCCTGATCCTTTTGTTTTAATGTATGAATGAAATTGATTTCCTTACAAAACAAAAGACAGAGATCAAACAATAGAATAAAAGTGCAATCTTGGCGCCTGGCGAAATTAACAACAACATGTAACTAATAACGCATACTCGTAGCTCGTCCATTTTATCTATCGCACAGCAGTTTGTCCATTAATGTCCTAATAGGTTTTAGTCTGCACTGTGCCAAGTTGAATGTATGTCGTCGCAGGTTCTCCGAAAAATAAAAATAAGACAAAGTTTGGAAGATCCGCTGAGAAGCATCCTAGCCTGATTATCCATGTACAGTATATCATCAAATTAACCCTCCTGTCTAGATTGATAAAGCTTATTTTAAAGGTATAAAAACACTACTGTCCTCTATTGTACAGTTAGGATGAGCACTAACATATTTTTTTCTTTAACGTTTGTTTCTTACGGAGCTAAAATGCTGTAGTAGAACACATCTTCAGGACCATGCACCTGCGATTGACAGAAAAGGACTCCCAAATGGCATCCTATTCCCTTTATAATGCACTACAAGAGCTTGGTCAAAAGTAGTGCACTAAATAGGGAATAGGGTGCCATTTGAGACGCACCCTGTTGGATAGAACAACTGAGGAGAATGGCAGACATGCAAAAAGAGTGAGATTTTGTCACATTAGAAAATGAAGCTGCTTCAATGTCACGCCTAAGTCCAAGATATCCAGTGGATGTTAATGTACTGTATGATGACATTATAATGGTTGAACTGCAATGTTCCCTAGTACTGTATGTATATCAATATCAGCATATGCAAGCGCTGCATATCCCGTTTGGTAAAATTGAAGAAATGCAACATCTTGGCCTACTGATGTCAATGTTATCACTGAAGAGAAAAGTATGTCAGTGGAAAGATTACTTCTTGGACCACAAAAAAATTGTTCTAGATGCTTGACTATTCTGATCATTGACTGTCCTGATGAATTTGTAAAGTTTATGATGTCACTATGCCAGCTATCCCTCCATTCCACCTATCATAAGAAAATATGAAAACGCTCTATTTGGAAGATGACGTTTAAACAAATGTCCTCAGATGAAATTATAGAAATGGGTTGACTTTATTTTCCATTGGTTAGTTTGTGAGAGAACTTGTATGAGCCCCTCATTTTAGACTATGAGTGTCATTGTTTCTTGATGTGTGCACATTTTGTTTCTGTGCCTACTGCCTATGCGTAGTTGTGTGGTTTGGGCATACATTGGAGTGATTCTGTTTTTCTCTCTGTATTCAACTTTTTTTTCTTCATCTGTGTGTCTGAATCTGTCAACAAAAGTCTTCAGCAGCCCAACTTTTTCATTTTATTACACTGCACACTTGCCTCTTGTATGCAGGCTAACAAGGCAGGGGTTTGCTTGGGGGAGTGGTGAATTGGGATCTGCGTCTACACTCACATGTCCAAACTAGCCAATGCATTGCTTCATTCTAAGTAACCTTGTCTCCTTCTAATAGTGTCTAGTGAACAAGATTACATGCTAATGTGGATATAGGAACGGTGCCTGTCTTGTCCAAGCAGTCGCCAATCTTCATAACACCATCCTCCCCTAGCTACAGTCGATAGATGGCATCTGAGTTATTTATTGCTGTGTCAGCAGGATAAACGCTTTAGACGCTGTAATTTTTTAAACTTCCTAAATGGGTTTTTTCTTTTTTTGTTTACCTTTATTGATTTGACTATTTGTATCCATCTCTATCAGAAAATGAAATGATTCAAAACGTTGTCCTTCCTTCCCCTTAATGAGTGTAAAACTCTGAAGCATCTGCAAAGAAAATACTGTCTTATAGCCCAGTGCTGTACATACCTGACTATTATGAGTGCAATATGGATCAGTTATTGTGAAGAAGGTTTAACAACACAAGGATTAAGTGAGGGAGTGGGACCTGCATTTAAAGCAAATTAAAACAAACAAAAGTCTCCTGACTTTTGGTTGATCATTATCATGATGCGTGATTGGGTTCGATCCCCGGGACCACCCATACGTAAAAATGTATGCGCACATGTCTGTAAGTCGCTTTGGATAAAAGCGTCTGCTAAATGGCATATTATTATTATATTTGAAGTTGAAATTTAGCCTGAAGCACTTTTGAAATGTATCTTGGATTATAACTGTAGCTGTCGTAACTGTACCTGCCATAAAGGACCGCTCAAATACCGATTCTGCTCTTTTTCTGCAAAAGAAAAACAAACAAGCAAAGCATAACCGGACTTGTTCTGTCTTTGGGTTGTAAACTTAAGTAATCATAATGAAATGATTGTCCGAGAACTCGTGGTCTGGCCAGGTTAGGACGGCCTGCACTGTCTGTGTAAGATGCAAATTGTGTGTGTGTATATTATATAACGGAGATCAAATTGCAGTGAACTGCACATCGTTATCCTCAAGTGCTTTCTGTAGCCTTGTTTCCCAAGATTTTACCCTAGAGATTAAACCAATAAAGTCTCAAAGAGAGAAGTCAGTGCACTACTTACTCGTTTATCGTGGTCAACTTTTTTTCATCAGGAAAGGGAAGGAAACACTCCAACCTTGCTTTCAACGGTCAATGAATTAAGCAGCGAAGTGAAGGAAATTCGGAGGCCAGTGGAAATTGATAAACATTTACATTTACCTGCTTCTTTATTAAAAGTGAATGTTTCCTCTTTGTGGTTTGAGTTTTTACTCACAGAAGGGAGATGCTTGTATTACATGGAAAGTATGGGATCCATATATCATACTGATTGGGTCACGACAACACCCTTGTCTGATAGAATAGTACACGTAGTTTAAAAATGCTTGTTGCTCATGGCAACGATTGCCCAGCCCTACCAGTAGATTACCTGCGTTCAATGGGCCGTAGGATGCACTGGCCCATTCACACCAGCAGAGCACGCTATGGTACTGTCACACGCTATCAAATAACGGAATCTGATCAGTGAAAGGCAAGCTATTGTACATTTTGGTGATATGGTTTCAGTAATTGTTTTACTTAGCTTTGCCAGGACTGGCTTTTCTTACAAAGAATAGTGATTTATTTTTGGTGAGGATAATTTGGCAAATCCTAATGTGGCAACTCCAAATCCCCCATAATCTATTATTAAATAATTAGATCATTGTTGGGCCGTCTTGAATAGTCTGTCACAGATTTGGTTTGAGATGGTAACCGATGGTGCCTCAAGAAACCGAGACGGTAAATTATGAGCTCTTTCTTTATGGAGCTCAGTCTTGATGATCACCAGACCGGTGATTTGAATTGGTATTTGTATCATCATCACCGGTATTTGAATTGTCAGATTATCATTGCAACTAAAAGATACCCATATCAACCCCATCACGTTACACATGGGATATAGTAGCCTATAGGCTAAACCAATAAACCACATTTGTTACAAATTAAACTGTAATTCGGAACAAATAACATATTTTCAAAATTAAGACTGGTAGAACAGCTTTCAAAGAAAGCCAGTGGTAGCCTATACCCACTGACTATTGACCACGAGAGGGCATGCCAGGAAGCCTATCGTCCATCATAGTTGGCAGACAGACAGACTGGCAGGGTGGGAGAACCGACCAACCCAACGCTCACAAGCGATAGCACCACCGCAGAGTGAAAACGAGGCGGGGGATTGTGAATACTGAATACAGAGTTAGCGTACTCGAGTCGCATACTATCTAGGAGCAGTTTAGACCAATGATATATCTGGAGGAAAAGTTCCGCTGAAAACAACCGCCGTTCGCCAGCTTATTATTTGAAGAGAAAGAAGATACCGTTAACAAGGTGTGTAGGCTACATCATTCATCGCAAGACCGCGGATAGCTATTGGTTACTTCCAGAGTTACCTTGTTGTAATGCATTGTTGCAAAACGACTGGCTACTTTTGATTCTTCGACCTCGAATTCCTTTACAGATGGCTGCATTAGAACCTACTGTTGTTGTGGTGTAGTAACATATAACTATATCTATAAACGTGAGCTCTGTGATATTTAGGCTACAACGCACACAATCATGGCAAAGGAGGCGGGGGATTGTTTTGTCTCTGGGTGATATTGGGGTGCCAATATTGTTTTGGTTGTACGTGGGTTTCACGTGATACATTGGCTGCATTTTTGTACAACGCATTGGTTTCTTAGCATAGGTAGCCTGCAATTGGTTGGCAAATTATTCCTAACACGTCTAATAGTTCGATATTAATCACATCTGTGTCCAAAATGTTTCATTAAGGGATCATTTTTCCTCAGCTTTGCCTGCACCACTACTAACGTTAATGGCACTTGCCAGACTTTTGTGGTTTCAGGGTCTTTTGTTGACATTGAATATGGATTAAACTCCTTTTGTTGTATTTCAATGGTGCTTTTCCATCTAGACTTACCCCCACACCAGCGGGTCGCCAGTGTTTTATGTTAATTTTAGCTCTAGCGTTATTGTTTCCATCAGGAGTGATGGATAAAAAGACTTGTGGCGAGCAGAATCAACAACCTGCATCATTCAAGACTGTTGCTTTGTGAGACGGTGTTAAAGTTCACAGTTAGCCATTGTTATGTAAATGCAAGCTGAAAAGTACCCAGGACCTTGCCTTGGCTCTAAATCAGAGCAGGTCTGCTAGAGCCTAGTTACATGCTTTTTGGTGTCCATTACTGGGCATTACAGGAAAGCCCATTACAAACCACCGCCATAGATTTTTCAACTAACCTTTTTTTCTTGGCGATACATTCTTTCTTCGTTTTTGATTCGGTGAAATGTCCGTTTCCGGTTGCAGGTGGTTCTACAAAAACCAGCGAAAACTCAGATATTTAATCCATGTTTTTGCCTTGCAAAGTTGTTGAATGCAATGCTTCTTTGCTCCATTACTTATCCCCATCCACACACGAATATACAACTAAAATTGATAACATTTGAACAGCAGTAGGCATATATGCACATGTTGTTGGCTACCGCACAGCCTTAGTGACATATGTTATTCTGTTTCCAATAGAACCACTGCGACAAAGGCATGTAGAATCTGTGTTTTGGTGCTTGCGTGGCCAGCGATGCGCAGATGTGTGAAAATAAAAGCATAGTTAATGTTACTTACATAATGATAATCCACCCATCATCGTCAGACCTTAGGAGGGGTCCCCAGTTTGCAGATTTTTTTCTTTCTAATAATAGGACATATTTTTCTACATAATAATTTTCAGTAATCCATTTAGTGTGTGGCTGTGGATGTATGGAGAGATCATCACAAAAAGCAGATGCTTTAGATCAGGGGTGTCAAACAAATTTTGCCCCTGGGGCTGCATTCACCTCTTCAACGAGGTCCGGAGGGCTGCACTGAAAACGGGTTATTTTTTCCATCCCCTTCAAAATTTGGAAAAATGGTATTTTAGCCATCGTTTTTCGAATTTTCGATTCTCCCTGACTGTCTAGCTTTCATTTCGGTGATTATTAGCGAGCTCTGGACACAGTCAATAAACTGTATGAATGTATGCCCCATGGGCCATATGTTTGACACCCCTGCTTTAGATCTTATCATGGGGCGCATACAGTGGGGAAAAAAAGTATTTAGTCAGCCACCAATTGTGCAAGTTCTCCCACTTAAAAAGATGAGAGAGGCCTTTAATTTTCATCATAGGTACACGTCAACTATGACAGACAAAATGAGAATTTTTTTTCCAGAAAATCACATTGTAGGATTTTTTATGATTTTATTTGCAAATTATGGTGGAAAATAAGTATTTGGTCAATAACAAAAGTTTCTCAATACTTTGTTATATACCCTTTGTTGGCAATGACACAGGTCAAACGTTTTCTGTAAGTCTTCACAAGGTTTTCACACACTATTTTGGCCCATTCCTCCATGCAGATCTCCTCTAGAGCAGTGATGTTTTGGGGCTGTCGCTGGGCAACACGGACTTTCAACTCCCTCAAAGATTTTCTATGGGGTTGAGATCTGGAGACTGGCTAGGCCACTCCAGGACCTTGAAATGCTTCTTACGAAGCCACTCCTTCGTTGCCCGGGCAGTGTGTTTGGGATCATTGTCATGCTGAAAGACCCAGCCACGTTTCATCTTCAATGCCCTTGCTGATGGAAGGAGGTTTTCACTCAAAATCTCACGATACATGGCCCCATTCATTCTTTCCTTTACACGGATCAGTCGTCCTGGTCCCTTTGCAGAAAAAACAGCCCCAAAGCATGATGTTTACACCCCCATGCTTCACAGTAGGTATGGTGTTCTTTGGATGCAACTCAGCATTCTTTGTCCTCCAAACACGACGAGTTGAGTTTTTACCAAAAAGTTCTATTTTGGTTTCATCTGACCACATGACATTCTCCCAATCCTCTTCTGGATCATCCAAATGCACTCTAGCAAACTTCAGACGGGCCTGGACATGTACTGGCTTAAGCAGGGGGACACGTCTGGAACTGCAGGATTTGAGTCCCTGGCGGCGTAGTGTGTTACTGATGGTAGGCTTTGTTACTTTGGTCCCAGCTCTCTGCAGGTCATTCACTAGGTCCCCCGTGTGGTTCTGGGATTTTTGCTCACCGTTCTTGTGATCATTTTGACCCCACGGGGTGAGATCTTGCGTGGAGCCCCAGATCGAGGGAGATTATCGGTGGACTTGTATGTCTTCCATTTCCTAATAATTGCTCCCACAGTTGATTTCTTCAAACCAAGCTGCTCACCTATTGCAGATTCAGTCTTCCCAGCCTGGTGCAGGTCTACAATTTTGTTTCTGGTGTCCTTTGACAGCTCTTTGGTCTTGGCCATAGTGGAGTTTGGAGTGTGACTGTTTGAGGTTGTGGACAGGTGTCTTTTATACTGATAACAAGTTCAAACAGGTGCTATTAATACAGGTAACGAGTGGAGGACAGAGGAGCCTCTTAAAGAAGAAGTTACAGGTCTGTGAGAGCCAGAAATCTTGCTTGTTTGTAGGTGACCAAATACTTATTTTCCACCATAATCTGCAAATAAATTCATTAAAAATCCTACAGTGTGATTTTCTGGATTTTTTTTTCTTAATTTGTCTGTCATAGTTGACGTGTACCTATGATGAAAATTACAGGCCTCTCTCATCTTTTTAAGTGGGAGAACCTGCACAATTGGTGGCTGACTAAATACTTTTTTTCCCCACTGTATATATCTTATTGGTGCATAGCCTACAGGGGACCTGAACATCAAGATAAGCATGAATAATTCCCTATTATATGCGGTATAAAAGAGGGTAATCAACAAGTAGCCTAGTATTTTGGAGCTCATTCAATAGGGTGAGACCTCCCAAAGGTGAGCCATTGCCATTTTGAAAGGCATTTTTACTTGTCTGCCACGTTTTGATTTTGATCAATAACAGAGCAACAAGTTGGCTCAGTGCCTATTGCTTGAGGACTGACTGTATTTTGTTCTTCTTAGAGCAGAGAGTTTATCTGAGATGGATTTTATTTCCTTGGTTCACAACCAGGCAGCCTGCCACAGAAATTAACGACACATCACAGTCGGAGGTTGCGTCCCAAATTGCACCCTATTCCCTATATACTGCACTACTTTTGACCAGGGCCCATAGGGTAAATAGGGTGCTATTTGGGATGCAGACAGAGAGAGGGGAGTCAGTAGGTTAAAGCCTTCAAAAACACTGTTACTCAAGCTGTCAGTTTGATTGTTTCTCAGAAGTCGGACGTATTTACAGTTAGCTGTAGTTTAGAATGGGGTGATTTATGTGTCGGAAGTAATGCTGTGGCTCCATCACCAGAGTTTTCTTATCTGGGTTTTGAGGTTTGTTGTGGGTTTGATTGACCCCTCTTCCATAGAAGTCATCCATTGGTTCAATTGAGTTGCCAAATGAGTTTTTATAAGAAACATTAATGTGTTGAAAATCCCTAATTGTTTGCATAGTCAACTTACACACAGCTCTGACACACACACTTACCCCACCAGACATGCCACCAGGGGTCTTTTCACAGTCCCCAAATCCAGAACAAATTCAAGAAAGCATACAGTATTATATAGAGCCATTATTGCATGGAACTCAGTTCCATCTCATATTGCTCAAATAAACAGCAAACCTTGTTTCAAAAAACAGATAACGCCTCTTCTCTATGTGACCTAGATAGTTTGTGTGTATGAATTGATATGTAGGCTACGTGTGCCTTTAAAATTGTTTTATGTAGTTCTGTCCTTGAGCTGTTCTTGTCTATTAATGTTCTGTATTTCATGTTTTGTGTCGACCCCAGGAAGAGTAGCTGCTGCTTTTGCAACAGCTAATGGGGATCCTAATAAAATACCAAATACCATGGAAATCTCAGACTAGGAATATTACTGAGAACAACATTTTTGCAACCTTTTGTTACAACTATAGATTAGTTATAAACATAATATTAACATTCACAAGGTCTTTAGAGATCTTGACACTGCCTCCTTGGGGAATAGGAGCCTACAGTTGAAGTCGGAAGTTTACATACACTTAGGTTGGAGTCATTAAAACTCGTTTTTCAACCACTCCACAAATTTCTTGTTAACAAACTATAATTTTGGCAAGTCGGTTAGGACATCTACTTTGTGCATGAGACAAGTAATTTTTCCAACAATTGTTTACAGACAGATTATTTCACTTATAATTCACTGTATCACAATTCCAGTGGGGTCAGAAGTTGACATACACTAAGTTGACTGTGCCTTTAAACAACTTGGAAAATTCCAGAAAATGATATCATGGCTTTAGAAGCTTCTGATAGGCTAATTGACATCATTTGAGTCAATTGGAGGTGTACCTGTGGATATATTTCAAGGACTACCTTCAAACTCAGTGCCTCTTTGCTTGACATCATGGGGAAATCAGCCAAGACCTCAGAAGAAAAATTGTAGACCTCCACAAGTCTGGTTCATTCTTGGGAGCAATTTCCAAATGCCTGAAGGTACCACGTTCATCTGTACAAACAAAAGTTTGCAAGTATAAACACCATGGGACCACGCAGCCATCATACCGCTCAGGAAGGAGACGCGTTCTGTCTCCTAGAGATGAACGTACTTTGGTGCGAAAAGTGCAAATAAATCCCAGAACAACAGCAAAGGACCTTGTGAAGATGCTGGAGGAAACAGGTACAAAAGTATCTATATCCACAGTAAAACGAGTCCTATATCGACATAACCTGAAAGGCCGCTTAGCAAGGAAGAAGCCACTGCTCCAAAACTGCCATAAAAAAGCCAGACTACGGTTTGCAACTGCACATGGGGACAAAGATCTTACTTTTTGGAGAAATGTCCTCTGGTCTGATGAAACAAAAATAGAACTGTTTGGCCATAATGACCATCATTATGTCTGTAGCTCAGCTGGTAGAGCACGGCGCTTGTAACGCCAAGGTAGTGGGTTCGATCCCCGGGACCACCCATACACAAAACATTTATGCACGCATGACTGTAAGTCGCTTTGGATAAAAGCGTCTGCTAAATGGCATATTATTATTATTATTATTATTATTATTATTATTATTATTATTATCTCAAGACATCAGTCAGGAAGTTAGAGCTTGGTTGCAAATGGGTCTTCCAAATGGACAATGACCCCAAGCATACTTCCAAAGTTGTGGCAAAATGGCTTAAGGACAACAAAGTCAAGGTATTAGAGTGGCCATCACAAAGCCCTGACCTCAATCCTATAGAACATTTGTGGGCAGAACTGAAAAAGCGTGTGCAAGCAAGGAGGCCTACAAACCTGACTCAGTTATACCAGCTCTGTCAGGAGGAATGGGCCAAAATTCACCCAACGTATTGTGGGAAGCTTGTGGAAGGCTATCTGAAACGTTTGACCCAAGTTAAACAATTTAAAGGCAACGCTACCAAATACTAATTGAGTGTATATAAACTTCTGACCCACTGGGAATGTGATGAAATAAATAAAAGCTGAAATAAATCATTCTCTCTACTATTATTCTGACATTTCACATTCTTAAAATAAAGTGGTGATCCTAAAACGGGGCATTTTTACTAGGATTAAATGTCAGGAATTGTGAAAAACTGAGTTCAAATGTATTTGGCCAAGGTATATGTAAACTTCCGACTTCAACTGTATGTGTAACTCCCTGGAAGGAAGCTGAGGAGAAGTACGCCCGACACAAGGTCCTTGTAAGGGTGTGAAGGAAGAAGCCACTGGTAGACTCAACAGATGGTGCTCCATTCTGCAGATAGTACAAAGGAGTATTATATACGGTCATATCACACAGACAATGTGTCACCGTGTGGTGGCGAAGTTGTCAGTCACTTACCAACACTTTGTCCTTTATCGTAGAAACATAATGCCTCGTCCCATTCTCTGTCTACTCTAACCAACACTTACTGTATATCATGCAATACATTACAAGGAAAAATATACAAGTTGGCTACAATGCGTACCGTATGGGACGAGGCTACAGAATGCCCAAACAAAATGATTAATCCATCTTAGGAGATGGTGGCATGATGAAAAGCTATGTGAGCCTGTTAGGGAGTGATTGCTGTGGGTATGCAGCACCACTCGTGTTGCGCTTATCTGTAATATGTCTCCAGTCCCACCTCTTTACACCGTATGTGTCTGTCAGTGAGTCAGTCAGGCTCCCCTCTTCACACCCCTAGATGTGCTGGGTAGTGTAAGCTGAAGAGGGTGAGCTCTGGTTCCTGTGTGTGACACGAGAGTACGTGTGACAGAAGTACACATACACTTAAGGCGTCCGCATGCTTCCCAGCCGGAACAGTTTGTGCATACAGTGGGGAGAACAAGTATTACATACACTGCCGATTTTGCAGGTTTTCCTACTTACAAAGCATGTAGAGGTCTGTAATTTTTATCATAGGTACACTTCAGCTGTGAGAGACGGAATCTAAAACAAAAATCCAGAAAATCACATTGTATGATTTTTAAGTAATTAATTTGTATTTCATTGCATGACATAAGTATTTGATACATCAGAAAAGCATAACTTAATATTTGGTACAGAAACCTTTGTTTGCAATTACAGAGATCATGCGTTTCCTGCAGGTCTTGACCAGGTTTGCACACACTGCAGCAGGGATTTTGGCCCACTCCTCCATACAGACCTTCTCCAGATCCTTCAGGTTTCGGGGCTGTCGCTGGGCAATACGGACTTTCAGCTCCCTCCAAAGATTTTCTATTGGGTTCAGGTCTGGAGACTGGCTAGGCCACTCCAGGACCTTGAGATGCTTCTTACGGAGCCACTCCTTAGTTGCCCTGGCTGTGTGTTTCGGGTCGTTGTCATGCTGGAAGACCCAGCCACGACCCATCTTCAATGCTCTTACTGAGGGAAGGAGGTTGTTGGCCAAGATCTTGCGATACATGGCCCCATCCATCCTCCCCCTCAATACGGTGCAGTCGTCCTGTCCCCTTTGCAGAAAAGCATCCCCAAAGAATTATGTTTCCACCTCCATGCTTCACGGTTGGGATGGTGTTCTTGGGGTTGTACTCATCCTTCTTCTTCCTCCAAACACGGTGAGTGGAGTTTAGACCAAAAAGCTCTATTTTTGTCTCATCAGACCACATGACCTTCTCCCATTCCTCCTCTGGATCATCCAGATGGTCATTGGCAAACTTCAGACGGGCCTGGACATGCGCTGGCTTGAGCAGGGGGACCTTGCGTGCGCTGCAGGATTTTAATCAATGACGGCGTAGTGTGTTACTAATGGTTTTCTTTGAGACTGTGGTCCCAGCTCTCTTCAGGTCATTGACCAGGCCCTGCCGTGTAGTTCTGGGCTGATCCCTCACCTTCCTCATGATCATTGATGCCCCACGAGGTGAGATCTTGCATGGAGCCCCAGACCGAGGGTGATTGACCGTCATCTTGAACTTCTTCCATTTTCTAATAATTGCGCCAACAGTTGTTGCCTTCTCACCAAGCTGCTTGCCTATTGTCCTGTAGCCCATCCCAGCCTTGTGCAGGTCTACAATTGTATCCCTGATGTCCTTACACAGCTCTCTGGTCTTGGCCATTGTGGAGAGGTTGGAGTCTGTTTGATTGAGTGTGTGGACAGGTGTCTTTTATACAGGTAACGAGTTCAGACAGGTGCAGTTAATACAGGTAATGAGTGGAGAACAGGAGGGCTTCTTAAAGAAAAACTAACAGGTCTGTGAGAGCCGGAATTCTTACTGGTTGGTAGGTGATCAAATACTTATGTCATGCAATAAAATGCAATTATTTTTTTTTTTTATCATACAATGTTATTTTCTGGATTTTTGTTTTAGATTCCGTCTCTCACAGTTGAAGTGTAGCTATGATAAAAATTACAGACCTCTACATGCTTTGTAAGTAGGAAAGATCTCCTCTGCAAAGACGTCAACATTAATAACCAATTTTTTGAGTTATCTTCGATTAATTCGGACTATTTTGAGGATGTGTATACTGGCTACGGCGTCTCAAAACGGACAAAAAGTACTATTGCTGCTTTTTTCTCATTTTTCAAGTGAAGGTCATTTAAGGGAGTGTGTGAGCACACTCGTTCGGTTCGCCTAGCCGACTTCGGCTAGCCAGCCGAACTGAAGCAGGGCTGGAGCAAAAGCCTGCATCCCCAGTAGCTCTCGTGGACTCTCCAGGAGGATGGTTGACCACCCTGAAACATTACAATTAGAGCCAAATACTTTTTATGTCTTTATAAAATAATTCCCTCATTCAATGAACCAGGGATAAAAAAATATATGCTTGTCCATTCAGACAACTTAAATGTAAAATCTGCTTGTCCAACGATTTTAATATCGAGCCTTGACCTACCAATTAGTTATAGTGATTTTACTGATATACATTTTGTTTTTGAATTAGTAAGTAATTTAAACTCGTGTTCCGTTACCAAATTGGTCATCGCGGGGGCTGCGGGTGTGCGTAGCTGCGTGCTATGCCACTGCTTATAACTAGAAGTTAAGTATAATTATAAGAAATCTAAGATGTGTCAAATAAATTATATCCAGCTCAGGGCTCCAGCTATGCATTTGGTTTGCTAACTTGCTAGCTAAGTGGCTAGATGTCAAGATCAAGCTTTTGGTTACAGCAAACCCTGTTGCCTAAATTGTTTTGTGCGTATAATAAAATACAAATATTTTTTTTTTTAGAAATAGTGCCCCTTGTGTGCACATTCGGTAATACTGTATACCCCGGTATGGTACAGAAACTGTATGACGGAATGAAGATCTGGATACCGCCCAACCCTACTGTCTCTCTTCTCTCTCCAGTTAATATCACCTCTCAACAGCTTGAGTTTAGAGTTTCAATAAACCGGTAGACCATATATGGCTAAGCTTCCAGGTGACGAACTTAACCATTACATCAGTTTTGTTGACATGAGACCACAGATACAAGTAGCTTGTTAGTGGCTGGAGTGTACAACAGGTCTTTCTCTCTTGACCTTGGGAGGAAACCTTCCCTAATTTAGACTCAATTGATTCTTACAAATATTTAATTAGTTTCAGAAACCACCTGCAGGATGACCCCATATTCTATGATAAGTCAGAGAAGTATTTTGTTTTTTGAAGGCCTGTTGGACATCACTGCTCACTGTCCATTTGAGCTTACAAATGAAACGCACAGAGGCATATTTGTATATGTTGAGAATGACAAATCATTGTGGTCTACTGCTACAGTGAGGGGAAAAAAGTATTTGATCCCCTGCTGATTTTGTACGTTTGCCCACTGACAAAGACATGATCAGTCTATAATTTTAATGGTAGATTTATTTGAACAGTGAGAGACAGAATAACAACAACAAAATCCAGAAAAACGCAAGTCAAAAAAGTTCTAAATTGATTTGCATTTTAATGAGGGAAATAAGTATTTGACCCCTCTGCAAAACATGACTTAGTACTTGGTGGCAAAACCCTTGTTGGCAATCACAGAGGTCAGACATTTCTTGTAGTTGGCCACCAGGTTTTTTATACAGGTAACAAACTGAGATTAGGAGCACTCCCTTTAAGAGTGTGTTCCTAATCTCAGCTCGTTACCTGTATAAAAGACACCTGGGAGCCAGAAATCTTTCTGATTGCGAGGGGGTCAAATACGTATTTCCCTCATTAAAATGCAAATCAATTTATAACATTTTTGACATGCATTTTTCTGGATGTTTTTGATGTTTTCTGTCTCTCACTGTTCAAATAAACCTACCATAAAAATGATAGACTGATCATTTCTTTGTCAGTGGGCCAAACGTACAAAATCAGCAGGGGATCAAAGACTTTTTTCCCTCACTGTATATGTCTATTGCTAATGCAAATCACTATGACCCCTCCTCTATGTCTAAGCCTTTATTATTCAATGGCAGCTGGGGCACCAAACTGACCTATTACTTTTCCAGACCCTTTACTATCATAGACGTACAGTGTGTTTCACAAGTTTGGACAGTACAGTACACTACTGAGTACAGTACATTACAGTACAGTGATTAGAGTACAGTACAATACAGTAGTACAGAAAAGTAGAGTATATTGTACTGTACTATAATTACATTTTACATTTTAGTCATTTAGCAGACGCTCTTATCCAGAGCGACTTACAGGAGCAATTAGGGTTAAGTGCCTTGCTCAAGGGCACATCGACAGATTTTTCACCTAGTCGGCTCTGGGATTAGAACCAGCGACCTTTCGGTTACTGGCACAACGCTCTTAACCACCAAGTTACCTGCCTCCCCATCTATTTTACTCAACTCTGCTGTGTTGCACTGTGATGTCCAAACTTGTGAAACATGATGAGGAGAATGACATTCATATCCATAATTATGCAGTTCTGTGTAGTACAGATCAGGGACTGTTAACGTAATTATGTTACTGGGTGTAAATCCATTTAACTTACTGTAGTTCAATAACCAAAATAGATTTTTTCAAACTCAAGGTGCCATGTCATAGCTGACACCCCATTATTTATGGAAAACGTGGTCGCATAAAAACCTGAGGGAGATTTTACCGTAATTCCGGTAACAAAGTTTGCGTCTGCACAGTTCTTCCACAAAATAATTTTTTGTAAAATGTTCAGTGGAAATTGTTAAAAGTACATTTTACATTTACATTTTAGTCATTTAGCAGACGCTCTTATCCAGAGCGACTTACAGTTAGTGAGTGCATACATGTTTTTTGTCTTTAGTTTTTTTCATACTGGCCCCCTGTGGGAAATGAACCCACATCCCTGCCGGCCAAACCCTCCCCTACATTGGACGACGCTGGACCAATTGTGCGCCGCCCATGGGTCTCCCGGTCGCGGCCGGCTGCGACAGAGCCTGGACTTGAACCAGGATCTCTAGTGGCACAGCTAGCACTGCGATGCAGTGCCTTAGACCACTGCGCCACTCACTCCTTTTCAAATAAAATCAAATGTTATTGGTCATGTACACATATTTTCGCAGATGTTATCGCGGGTGTAGCAAAATGCTTATGTTCCTAGCTCAAACAGTGCAGTAATACCTAACAATACAAAACAATACACTCAAATCCCAAACATTTTAAGAAAGGAATTAAGAAATATAGAAATATTAAAACGAACAATGTTGGAGTCCGGAATATACACTGAGTGTACAAAATCAATAACATTTCAATCAATCAAATTGATTTATAAAGCCCTTTTTACATCAGCAGTGCTTATACAGAAACCCAGCCTAAAACCCCAAACAGCAAGCAATGCAGATGTAGAAGCACGGTGGCTAGGAAAA
The DNA here is from genome assembly GCF_020615455.1 of Coregonus clupeaformis. Lineage (NCBI taxonomy): Eukaryota > Metazoa > Chordata > Actinopteri > Salmoniformes > Salmonidae > Coregonus > Coregonus clupeaformis. The sequence goes on along the minus strand of NC_059225.1, from coordinate 22,840,686 downwards.
ACTCCCTAGAAAGGCAGGAACTGAGGAAGAAACCTAGAGAGGAACCAGGCTCTGAGGGGTGGCCAGTCCTCTTTTGGCTGTGCAGGGTGGAGATAATAAGAGTACATGGCCATTGAGGCCAGATCGTTCTTCAAGATGTTCAAACGTTCATAGATGACCAGCAGGGTCAAATAATAATCACAGTGGTTGTAGAGGGTGCAACAGGTCAGTTGGCTTTTCATAGCCGAGCATTCAGAGGTCAAAACAGCAGGTGCAGTAGAGAGAGGGAGGGGGGAAAGAGAGAAGGAGAGAGAGGGTCGAAAACAGCAGGTCCGGGACAAGGTAGCACGTCCGGGGAACAGGTCAGGGTTCTATAGCTGCAGGCAGAACAGGCTGTGGCTCGGGGGGCTGAGGTCCTGTGCATAGTCCTGTGCATAGTCTGGATTGAGTCAAAGCGTATTCCGTTACCGTGGAATTGCCCTGTAGTAGACCATCCTGATTGGTGTACACTCACTGCTCTGTGGTATAGCCTATTCTCTGTCACTCACACTCACTCCCAGACCACTGTAAGTACCAGATATCTATTCTTGGTGGGAGGCTGTTGTGTGTGTCCACTCTGCCACAGTGGCTAAATGTTTGCGTTCTTATCCCTTTACATACGAGGGACCATCCTCTATATAGATACAGCACAGACTCACGCCTCAGAAAAGCACCTGCTTTTTCCTGCCTCTTTTTCAGGATGTCAGACAGACTGCAGCGGATGCTATTTAAAGGAGCAGAAAGATAATCTGACACGAGGGAGTCATGGATGGAAGCTACTCTGGCAGGGGAGCCCCTGAACCTTGCGTTGATGTTGATGGGTATTTATAGGTGATATGTCAGGGGATATTCCATGTCAGATACTGTAGATCACTGACAGTGCTTCCAAACCGGAGGAAGACCCAGTCCCAGTTCCCAGTCAAAATACAAGGGGAGGAAACACTAGAGGGACTTGGCTGTCACTAGATGCAGTAAAATGTGAATGAAGAAAGGGATTTTGTGTCATCTGAGAAACCGAAGGAAATAGCTAGCCTCAGTCAGAGCCTTAAATATTCCAAATAAGGATGCGGTTCCAGTAGGCTACGGTTTTGGGTATATTTCTAGTAAACCTATATGAGTAATACTATATGTAACTCTGGCCATTTCAGGCTATATTTAGGACAGTGTTTATCTCTCTCGCTGCCATTGTCATCTGATCACTAGAAGGCTCTGTATGTGTGTGGGTTCAGGTGATTGGGGTCAGGCTGGCCTCACCTGTGTTCTTCTGAGGTTAGTTGAGGTTTCCGCTGTGGATTTCCTATCCAGTCATATCTGTAACCGCAACCATCTGTTTCTGTTTCTGTGGGTTTAAAGTTCTTTTTGAAAATGAGTGAATTGGCAACTGGATGATCTTCACTTACTGACATATCTGGAAATAGCTTGTGACATGCTAGTGTTGTCTGAGAGAGACTTGTGGAATGATGTCCATAATAAAGTAGGATTTAAAGGCGAGTGTTGTTGTGGTGAGTAGTAGTGTCTGTTAGTGAGTGAGTGCCTTAAAAGTACTGTCTTTATGCAGGGTCAGGTTTGTTGGAATGGGATAGGGGGTAGAAATTAAGGCCTTAGCCTGTGATGAAAGAAGGTACCAACCTTGGAGAACAATAATAGTCTTTAGTAGGTTCAAGTTTTAACTTGATTTGTCCCAGAGGGCAATTGGCCTTGGTTTAGCATAAAACCGATAAATAATGCAGTCAAAAATGAAACCTTAACTGAAACCTTCCCCTTTCCCTCTTTTCTTCTCCTTGCAGTCTAGCTGATCCCCAGTAAGAGATGTGGATCCCCCCAGCCCTCCAATGCTGAGCACCAATAGAGGTCAAAGGTCAACGAGGTCAGAAGGGGTCAACACCATCATGGCTGACAGAGACGGGCATGGCGGCGGGGTGGATCTGCCCATCATCGCCCCGGGCCAGGTGTACGTGGAGGTGGAGTACGACTATGAGTACACGGCCAAGGATAAGATTATCTCCATCAGGCAGGGGGAGTGCTACATGCTGGTCAGGAAGACCAACGAGGACTGGTGGCAGGTGAGGAAGGAGGAGGGGATGAAAGCCTTCTATGTCCCAGCACAGTACGTCAAGGAAGTGCGCCGGGCGCTCATGCCCCCTCAGAAGCCTCTCGTGTCGGGCGGGATCGGTGGGATGAGTGGGGCGGTCCGTGTGAAGCCTACAGTTCTGGATATCTGTAGAGCGTCCAATGAGAACCTCAACAACAGGCCGCCTCAGGAGATGTCTAGTTTTGGGCGTCCGTCGCCCTCCTCCATGCAGTCGCCCTTTCCGGGGCACGTCACCCCGCCCGCTCTGCCCAAGGACGCCAACCAGAACCCAGGCAGCCCGCGGCACAGCAAGCCCCCTGGCGTAGCGGAGCTGGTGCTCCTACACAACAACAATAACCATCACCACAGCAACAACTCCACGTTACCACGGATGCGGGCGGACTCTCCGCCCCCCAGGGCCCCTTACAACCACCATAACAACCACCAGGGGAGTCATGATTCAGACCGGACCCCCTCCTCTTCTGGCGACTCCCCGGGGGAGGGGTCGGAGACGCTTCGGAACGACTCGGAGTCTGGAGATGACCTAAGTAGCAGCTCTACTGAACACATGCAGGTAAGAGACGGTATGATGCTGCTGTGGTTAAATGGGAACCGACACACCCATGATTATTACAACCCTTTCTCTATCCATCATCCTCTTTTCTCCCTGGCTCTCTTTTTCATCCATGTCCCTGGCTAGCTTGAAGACATTAGCTGATGAGTGTCCTTCCCATCCCTCTCCCCCCTCTCTCTCTCTCTCTCGCTCTCCCTCCTGTCAGATAGTGTCAGGTTAGACGTTGATTGATTGAGCGTCTCTCCTCCACTGTCTCCTGCAGAGCTGCCTTCATTCATCAGCCCTCATGGAGAACGCTGTTTTATTCCACCCCATTGCCTTGAATACTTTTGGCCTCATTTGCCAGATCTGACAAGAGCAGCAACAGTTGCTGCAGGTGCTTATTAATAAAGCGTTTTGGGCCGTTAAAGACTAAATGGGGTGTTCATAGCACCACTGTTAAATCTGAGGGTCCTGTAATTGAGTGTGGTTGTAGGACCGACACAGGGAGATATACTGGAGTGATATGCTGGTCCATCAAGCAGGTGTCTGGTTTTGGATGTAGTTGCTGATGAGGTCAGTTTTGAGAGGTAAACCTCAACAGTGGAATATAGTGCTGATGAGTTTGGAGCCTAAACATTCCTTAGTACCAACAGGTCTTTCTCTCAGCAAGAGGGTAGAATGGCTCTGGGAGCCTCCAAGTCTAGAGCAGAGGGCTATGGGAGTCTCAGTTGTGTGTCCGCCTCAGGAACAGCATGTGTGTGACTCACAGACCTCACTGCACCGAGGTTGATCATGTAGGACTCCCCCAATATCATCAGGAGGGGCCCGGATCATCCTGTCTGTCTCTGTCTGAGGTGTAAATGAATGAACCTGTGAAGTCCCTCCTGTGAAGGAGGTGGTGGTCTACAGAAGGTGCAGATGGATTGTGTAGCATTTTGTGGGTTCTTTCTAAATTCAGGCCTAGGGTAGATTATATGAAGGTTCTTTGTCGAGAAGGAGGCAGAAGGCAGCTGAGGAACAAAGAGAGGGACTGGGCTTGAATAGAAACTAGGTAATATCAGCTGAGGATCAGTCGGCTCTGCTCTGTCGCCCCGCTGGCCGTGGGGACCTGTGTGTGTGTATGCAAAGAGTGAGAGCCATGTGCTTAGGGTTAGAGGAGAGAGAGAACGGAACCAATGCAACAGACCATGACAACAAGATTGAATGTTTTTTTGTTAAAATTAGAATATGTGTAAAACAATGATGAAATCCCAACCAGCTGCATGCAAAATTATGTTCTGTGTCTAATTCACCAGAATGAATTTCATGCTTGTCAAATTGGTGACCATAATCATACACATTTACATGTTACTTGTGCATCAAGGGGTTTTTGTCGTAATTATTTTTGACAGAATGTAGTGGCAACTGAGCGTGTGCCTACCCCACGGCAGATTTGGCTCTGCTAGTTAACCGCAGAGCTTGGTCACTGTCTGGTCAGGTGAAACCCACTCCATGTCACTTTGTGGCCAGTTGCCATGCAGGTGATTGGCCCTGCAGTGCAGCCAACCAACCAACACTTTCAATTCCTGTGTCATTGCAGGGTTACAGGAAAGAGGTGTGTGCTAAGCAAATCACTTTGAGCTGAGACAGATGCCTCTCTTCCTCTTTTCTCCTTCTTCCGCCCCCCCCCCCCCCTTGCCTTTATCCTTTTCCCTCCATGGGAGAGAGAATCAGGGAATGTGTGTGAGGATTTGTCAGTGACAAGCGAGCCAGTGCCTGAGCCTGTGCCAGCGCCAGCTCGTCTCCCTAGCCTAATTGATTTGTTCAGATCAGTGAATGATAGTAAACCTCTGTGTGTTACCATATTCTCCCTACCCTAATTCCCTTCTCTGTAGGGCTCTGTCAGGCCAGTAGTAGCTATAGGATGGGGTGGCCCACTTTTCTCTGGCTGATACACAGCTTGGGTTCGATGGGTTCGATGGGTTCGTTGGCAATGTCACCTCTGAATCCCATTTAGATTCCCCCAACAACCCCCGACCCCCTCCTTGCTCTTCTAAAAGCACAGCTCCTTTGCTCTTAAAGGATTGTCAAAATAAACCTCTTTCCTTACCTCTCAAGACCCTAGACTGGCATCCGTATGGAGTGGTATTTGAGTTCTTTAAAGGACATGATGTGAGCCACCCTGTACTGCGGCCAAGCTGTACCATTTTTAAAGCTTGTTATTTTTCACTTATCCATACTCGGGTTTGTAGGTAATTTTTGTAGCACCTTGTGTATCATATACGAGACCCAATAAACATGATATATCACTATCTGTAGACAGCCTAGCGGTTAAGAGCGTAGACAGCCTAGCGGCAATTTTGAAAAATCTGCCGTTCTGCCCTTGAGCAAGGCAGTTGACCCCCAACAACAACTGCTCCCCGGGCGCCGATGACGTCGATTAAGGCAGAGGGGTTGGGGTTGGTTCAGAGGGATTAAATGTTAAATTCGGTTGAATGCATTCAGTTGTGCAACTGACTAGATATCTCCTTTCCGTTCTCTCTGGGTCTGTGAGATGAGTCATTCTGTCTCTCTCTCTCTCTGTCTCTCTCTCTCTCTCTCTCTCTCTCTCTCTCTGTCTGTCTGTCTGTCTGTCTGTCTGTCTATCTGTCTGTCTGTCTCTGTCTGTCTGTCTGTCTGTCTGTCTGTCCTCTCCTCTCTCTCAGCAATGCGTCATTGAGTAGAGAGAGAATGAGGTAGACATTGCTTCATGGCTCTGTTGTTTCTGTGGCTTTGCCTTCTGGTGCCAGCCAGGCAGTGGAACTTGTTGGCTGCTTGCCTTGCTCTGCCCAAGACAACCCCCACGCTTTTCTGCCCATCAGACAAAACAATCTCTGAGAGGTGTGAGCATATGTATGTCGTACAATGGCTAAATGTGACCACTATCTTACTCTGTAGCCCGGCTTTCTTGATTGGACTATTCTGCAAGATGCTCTTTGGTTCACAAATTCGTGATTGTATAAATCGATTTATAACTACGCATAACTCTGCGATGCTTTAGGCTAGAAACAAGTGGTCAAATGCCAGAGGAAGACACGACTCTGATGCACATAGGGATATCCTTGACCTTCTTATGTTGAGGAGTCCCATGTTGTGAATGGGAAAAGGGGGGCCCTGAGTAAATACATTTGGGAACCGCTCCTCTACTATAGAAGCCATACCCCTGCCATGTGCACCACCATGCGTATCTAATGCAGGGATAGTAAATGGACTATATTTAGAAGCATGTCTATCAACCCTGAAAAGAACCACATATCGCATGTCTTTATGACAGCGACTCCAATGGGAAAGGGCACCACCACTTTGTTGTCTACCGTATATCCTCGACTTCCAGGCTTTGCTCAGGACCACAAATAGCGTATATGACATAACTTGAATAAAACTGTATACAGGAGTAAATCTGTGGAAAAGGAACAGCTGGTGTGAGCTGACCCAAGGTCAGATCTATAAATTCCCGTCTGCCCTTATGTATGCTGTGTTAATCTGCTAGCGGCACTCTCATCTGATCTGGGTGCATCCCAAGTGGCACCCTATTCCCAGGGATCCCAGGGATGCACCCAGATCAGATTAACACAGCGTACATACTGTATGTAGTGCACTGCTTTTGACCAGAACAATATGGGTGCACTACATAGGGAAAAGGGTGCATTTCTCAGACCTAAGGCCAGACAGACACAGACATGGTTGTTTCAAGTACAGTGAAATGCCTTTCTTGTAAGCTCTTTCCCAACAGTGCAGTAATCAATATTAGTACTATAAAATAAAGTAGAACAAAAACACACAAATTATAAATAAGAAGAACACGAAGTAAGTTAGCATGGAGGTGACCAAGAACCCAATGGTCACTCTGACAGCGCTCCAGAGTTCCTCTGTGGAGATGGGAGAACCTTCCAGAAGGACAACCATCTCTGCAGCACTCCACCAATCAGGCCTTTATGGTAGAGTGACCAGACGGAAGCCACTGCTCAGTAAAAGGCACATGACAGCCCGCTTGGAGTTTGCCAAAAGGCACCTAAAGGACTCTCAGACCATGACAAACAAGATTCTCTGGTCTGATGAAACCAAGATTGAATTCCTTTGGCCTGAATGCCAAGCGTCACGTCTGGAGGAAACCAGGCACCGCTCATCACCTGGCCAATACCATCCCTACGGTGAAGCATGGTGGTGGTAGCATCATGTTGTGGGGATGTTTTTCAGAGGCAGGGACTGGGAGACTAGTCAGGATCGAGGGAAAGATGGACGGAGCAAAGTACAGAGAGGTCCTTGATTAAAACCTGCTCCAGAGCGCTCAGGACCTCGGACTGTGGTGAAGGTTCACCTTCCAACAGGACAATGGCCCTAAGCACACAGCCAAGACAACGCAGGAGTGGCTTCGGGACAAGTCTCTGAATGTCCTTGAGTGGCCCAGCCAAAGCCCAGACTTGAACCCTATCGAACATCTCTGGAGAGACCTGAAAATAGACGTGGGGATTACAGACTGGGAGAGGTTGAAAATGACCATGAATATGCCTGCCAGCTGTTCTGTGCATTCTCTGAGAACGCGCCCTGGAATACCGTCTGGCCCTGCTGCCTTGCGAGTGTTGACCTGATTAAAAACCTTATTCACGTCAGCCTCGGAGAGCGAGATCACCCAGTCCCCTGGGTCCGCGGGGGCCCTCATGCATGGCTCTATGTTGTTTTAGTCAAAGTGTGCATAAAATGCATTGAGTTTGTCTGGTAGGGAGGCATTGTTGGGCAGATCACGGTTGGGTCTTCCTTTGTAATCGGTAATGGACTGTAGCCCCTGCCACATGCAGCGGGCGTCGGAGCCTCTGTAATAGGATTCCACCTTGTTCCTATATTGTCCTTTTGCTTGTTTGATGGCTCTGCAGAGGTCGAAGCAGGACTTCCTGTACTTGTTCGTATTCTCAGTCGTAGCATCGGGTTTGGCTGCGATAGCCCTGTGTGCGATAGCCCTGTCCTTTAGCTTAGTGCCAACATTGGTGATAATCCATTTGATTGGGGAAGTAGCGAACCTTCATTAATGATGCTGGTGACCGAGTTGGTTAGCTCGTCGATGCTATTGACGGAGTCCCGGAACATATTCCAGTCAGCTCTAGCAAAGCAGTCCTGTAGCATAGCCTCCGATACGGAGGACGCTAGAGTCAGCACACCATTTGCTGTACACCTCTCTCAATTTCCCTGAATTCAATGTCCTGTCCGCTCGGTGAATGGAGAATCCATCGAGTTAGATAGCCATGTTTCAGAAAAGCAGAGAATATTGCAATTACGAGAGTCCCATTGATAGCAATTATCAAGTGACTGTACCTTCAATACACGTACATTGGCCAATAGAATGAAGGGAAGAGATGGCTGGTTTTCCCTTCGCCTTAATCTTGCAAGGACTCCCCCTCTCCTGCCTCTTTTTCGCTGTTTCCTCTTGGGTACTCTGAAACCTGGGTCAGAATTACACAAAGAGCCCAGAGGGGTATGCCACGAAGCACGTTTGAGGAGTTATCGAGGTAACTTTGGTCAACTCTGAGTTCAACTCGGCATAACCGCTGATACGAAAGTGACTCATTGTTCAGCCAGGTAAATGTCTATGGCAACGAATCTTTCAGAACGAACCTACTCCGGGGCAGGCTAACTCAGGGCTAACTCCACTTACCCTGAATAAAATTACTGAGCCGCGAGTTGAGGACCAATGAAATCAGATTCCCTCCCTCTTGCAAATATTACATCATAATCCCCTTCATTTGAGGAAGACGACTGATTTTTAATATTAAATTATATTAATCAAATCAAAATTGTAATGTTAAAATGTATCACATTACACATTTAGCAATGACAGAATGCATTTTAAACTTCACGCAATGTAACACTTTTGTATGAATAATATCGATAGGAGTGAGAAAAAAGGTGGTTGTGCATTGATTAACACATCAAAGCACACCAAAGACAGCATTAACAATAAGTAGTAAAATAAAGACGGCACTTCTAAAAGCCCGTTTCACACCACAGCCTGCTGAATTTGCAAGATAACTTTTCTTTCATTATGATTTCAAATCAAATTGTATTGGTCATGTACACATATTTTCCAGATGTTATCGTGGGTGTAGCGAAATGCGTATGTTCCTAGCTCCAACAGTGCATTAATACCTATAGAAAACAATACACGCAGCCCCCTCATAAAAAGGAATTAAGAAATATAGACATTTTAGAATGAGCAATGTCACCCGAGTCTGGAATATAAATATATATGTATATTATGATGTGTATAGACATTATGGACAGTTTAGAAAAGGTGTGTACAGTAATAGTTATATAGGATGAGCCTTGACTAGAATACAGTATTTACACTGAGTCTACAAAACATTAGGAACACCTTCCTAATATTGAGTTGCAGCCCCTTTTGCCCTCAGAATAGCCTCAATTCGTCAGGGCATGGACTACAAATTGTCAAAAGCGTTCCACAGTGATGCCGGCCCATGTTGACTTCAATGCTTCCAACAGTTGTGTCAAGTTGGCTGGATGTCCTTTGGGTGGTGGACCATTCTTGATACACAGCGTGAAACACCCAGCAGCGCGGCAGTTCTTCACACAGTCAAACCGGTGCGCCTGGAACCTACTACCATACCCCGTTTAAAGGCACTAAAATCTTTTGTCTTGCCCGTTCACCCTCTGAATGGCACACATACACAATCCGTGTCTCAATTGTCTCAAGGCTTAAAAATCCTCCCTGTCATCTACACTGATTTGAAGTGGATTTAACAAGTGACATCAATAAGGGATCATAGCTTTCACCTGGATTCACCTGGTCAGTCTATGTCATGGAAAGAGCATGTTTTTCCTAATGTTTTGTACACTCGGTATACATATAATCTGGGTAAAACAGTATGTAAATGTGAATAGTGTTCAATTACTATGTACATAGAGCAGCAGTCTCTAAGGTTTAGGGTTGAGTACCGGATGGTAGCCGGCTAGTAACCGTGACTAAAGTTCAGAGCAGGGTACAGGGCTTAGGCCGGCTAGTGGTGACTTTAACAGTCTGATGGCCTGGAAGAAGCTCTTTTTCAGTCTCTCAACTTTGCTGCACCTGTACTGTCTCCACCTTCTAGATGGGAGCAGGGTGAACAGACCGTGGATCGAGTGGCTGAGGTCCTTGATGATCTTCTTGGCCTTCCTGTGACACCAGGTGCTGTAGATGTGCCCCCGTTGATGCGTTGGGCTGACCGCACTACCCTCTGGAGAGCCCTGCGGTTGCGGACAGTGCAGTTGCCGTATCAGGTGGTGATACAGCCCGACAGGATGCTCTCAATGGTGTATCTGTAGAAGTTTGTGAGGGTATTAGGGGCCAAGATTAATTTCTACAGCCTCCTGAGATTGAAGAGTCGCTGTTGCGCCTTCTTCACCACACCGTCAGTGTGGATGGACCATTTCAGGTTGTCAGTGATGTGAACGCAGAGGAACTTGAAGCTTTTCACCCTCTCCTCTGGGCGCCCTGTGGATGTGGATGGGGGCATGCTCCCTCTGCTGTTTCCTGAAGCCCACGATCCTTCATTTTGTTGATGTTGAGGGAGAGGTTATTTTCCTGGCACCACTCCGCCAGGGCCCTCACCTCCTCCCTGTAGGCTCTCATCGTTGTTGGTAATTAGGCCTACTACTGTTGTGTCATCTGCAAACTTTATGATTGAGTTGGAGACGTGCATGGCCACGCAGTCATGGGTAAACAAGGAGTACAGGAGGGGGCTGAGCACGCAGCCTTGTGGGGCCCCCGTGTTGAGGATCAGCGTAGCGGAGGTGCTGTTGCCTACCTTCACCACCTGGGGTCGGCCCGTCAGGAAGTCCTGGACCCAGTTGCACAGGGCAGGTTCAGACCAAGGGCCCCAAGCTTAGTTATGAGCTTAGAGGGCACAATGGTGTTAAAGGCTGAGCTGTAGTCGATGTACAGCATTCTTACATAGGTATTCCTCTAGTTCAGATGGGATAGTGCAGTGTGCAGTGAGATGGCAATTGCGTCATCCGTGGATCTGTTGGTGTAGTGGGTCTAGGGTGACGGGTAAGTTGGAGGTGATATGATCCTTAACTAGCCTCTCAAAGCACTTCATGATGACAGAAGTGAGTGCTAAGGGGACGATAGTCATTTAGTTCAGTTACCTTCGCTTTCTTGGGTACAGGAACAATGGTGGACATCTTGAAGCAAGTGGGGACAACAGACTGGGATAGGGAGAGATTGAATATGTCCGTAAACACTCCAGCCAGCTGGTCTGCACATGCTCTGAAGACTTGGCTAGGGATTCCGTCTGGGCCGGCAGCCTTGCAAGGGTTAACACGCTTAAATGTCTTACTCACGTCGGCCACGGACAACGAGAGCTCACAGTCCTCGTGAGCGGCAATTACCTGTGTCGGCGACACTGTGTTTTCCTTGAAGCGGGCGAAGAAGGTGTTTAGCTTGTCCGGGAGCAAGGTGTCGGTGTCCGCGACATGGCTGGTTTTCCCTTTATAATCCGTGATTGTCTGGAGCCCCTGCCTCTTACTTACTTTCTTTATTTTTAATTTTTAGTCATTTAGCAGACGCTCTTATCCAGAGCGACTTACAGGAGCAATTAGGGTTAAGTGCCTTGCTCAAGGGCACATCGACCGATTTTTCACCTAGTCGGCTCAGGGATTAGAACCAGCAACCTTTCGGTTACTGGCACAATGCTCTTAACCACTAAGCTACCTGCCGCCATACGTCTTGTGTCTGAGCCGTTGAATTACGACTCCACTTTGTCTTTGTACGTCTTTGTTTGATTGCCTTACGGAAGGCATAGCTGGACTGTTTGTACTCGTCCATGTTCCCAGTCACCTTGCCATGGTTAAATGCGGTGGTTCGCGCTTTCAGTTTTGCGCGAATGCTGCCATCTATCCACGGTTTTTGGTTTGGATAAGTTCTAATCGTCACAGTGGGAACAACATCCTCTATGCACTTCCTGATGAACTCCGTCACCGAGTCAGTGTATACGTCAATGTTATTCTCAGAGGCTACCTGGAACATATCCTGGTCCGCGTGGTCAAAACAATCTTGAAGCATATATTCCGATTGGTCAGACCAACACGTGATCTGATTTGCCGAATGGAAGGCAGGGGAAGGCCTTGTAGCAATGGTCAAGAATTCTTGATGAGCGAGTACCGCAGGCGATGTGTTTGAAAAAACTTCGGTAGCGTTTTCCACAGATTTGCTTTATTAAAATCCCCAGCTACAATAAATGCAGCCTCAGGATATGCAGTTTCCAGTTTGCACAAAGTCCAGTGTAGTTCCTTGAGAGTCATCGCGGTGTCTGCGTAAGGGGTAATTTACACGGTCGTGATGATGACCGAAGAGAATTCTCTCAGGAGGTAATGTGGTTGGCATTTGATAGTGAGGTATTCCAGATCGGGAAAAGGACTTGATTTCCTGTATGTAACCACAATCACACCATGAGTAATTAATCATGAAACATACACCTCCGCCTTTCTTTTTCCCTGAGAATTCGTTCTGCCAAGCCGCGCGATGTACGGAGAACCCAGCTGGCTGTATGGATGGGGACAGTACATACGGAGAGAGCCATAATTCTGTGAAACAGAGTATGTTACAGTCCCGGATGTCATTCTGGAAGGAGATCTTCGCCCTGATGGTATGCACGCCTCCCAAGTCGACCTAAAAGCCCACTCCGGATTCCTCTTCTCCGTCGGCGGCATCTTGGATTATCCGGGGGTTACAAACAAAGGATGCAATTCAGGAAAGTCTAATTTCTGGTCTAAATGCTGGTGAGGGACCGCCAATCTAATATCCCAAAGTTATTTTCGGCTGTTGGTAATAATGCAAGAAACATTCTGAGCTAATAATGTAAGAAATAACAACAACAACAAAAATACTGCAAAGTTGGCTCGGAACTAGGAATAGAGCGAACATGTCTTTCGGCGCCATCTTGATTTCAGCACAAATGAAAATGTGTCACTGACTCGCCCATGGATTGATGTCTCAGCATTGTCTCAATGAATAGTTTGGCAATCGATTAGCCATGTGCGACATGCACGCGCAGTTACAATCCTGTTAGCGGCAGGCAGACGAGCAATATCCACCGTTGTAGTACGGATGAATCCTGAACTGGAATGTGAAGATAACTGAAGCTGGTTAGCTTTAGAAAACCCTGAGTAGATCTAGCTTGCTTCGTAGGATACCCCTCTGGGTAGATGAGTCGAAGTTGAAGCCAGAATTGAGGTTAGTAACTGCCGATCTGATGTTTAAAAGTTATTGTCGATCATAAGAAATGATAGCAGATACATTTAGTGCAAAAAAAGTAAAGATAAACGCCAAAAGAATCACAAAATAGCAAACTTCGGACGGAGCTCGCAAGACGGCAGCCATACAATACAGCGCCATTTCATCTTATTACATGAGATGGTTGTTTTCCTGTTTGGGTGAATCTGGAGATTAGTGGGTCTGTGAACCAATGACTTACTTACCGTCTGTCCATGAATGACTGGAAAGAGAAACATTACAACAATGTCAATTCATTAAAGATGTAGAAGAACAAAAAGCATCTTGTGAGGGGATGGAAGTCTGCTAGCTAGTGTTGTGCTCTGTCTCTCTCTCTCCCGCTCTGTCTCTCTCGCTTTCTCTCCTCTCTCTTTTTCTCTCATGTGTTATTTGGGCCTACACATTTACCTCAGTCTGTTAGTCGTTTGTTTACAAACTTGTGCAAGGGGAGGCAGGGGAGCAAAGGTTGTGAATGTGAAGCAGGGGCTTAACAGGTTACTGACCGACGTAGCTCACAATGTTGGCGGTGGTTATGGGTAACAGACAGTGCTTCATATTTCACCTTTGAAAAAATAGAACCTCAAAAATATGAATTGCTGTTGTGATAAAGGTACTGCATACTTATAGAAAGCAGGTTGTTTTGTCTGGTCTCTGTAGTAGAAGTCTCTTATAATTTGCCCACTGTTCTGTTAGCCGGCTGAAAAGGAGGCCCCTGCATGTTTTCCAGTGCATACTTGTCATTCCTGCCCCCCCACACACACACACACACTTGTAACCTGCTGTACAGACCTGGCTGTGGGTCTAGTGCATGGGTAATTCAATGAAGCCCTGCTTATACCTATGATGTGAAGCAGCTAATCTAATATTTGAAGAACAGTGCCGATGCAAAGTTTGGTAACAGACTGACGGCACAAACAGCACAAACCGTCATTATGTTACCAAACTTTCAAGTAAATATGTTTTCGTAAAATTTTCGGAGGAAATTGTTAAAAGGAGTCCTTGTGCATAGAGTTGTATGGATTGTTTGACTTTGCAATCATTGTTTTGTCTTCGCATCACTCTGTTACTGTGGAATTGACCCTGAGCAAATAGTACATAAAAGTCTACAGCTTTTGCTGCTCTTTTTCTCTTTCTTTCTCTCACCCTCTGGTTCTCTTTCTTTCTCTCTCCCTCTGGTTCTCTTACTTTCTCTCTCCCTCTGGTTCTCTTTCTTTCTCTCTCCCTCTGGCTCTCTTTGTCTACTCTCTCTGTGGTTCTCTCTTTTCTATTTCTCTCTCTTTCTCTTCATCTCTATTTCAATTGATATTTTTATTCTCTCTCTCTCTCTCTCTCTCTCTCTCTCTCTCTCTCTCTCTCTCTCTCTCTCTCTCTCTCTCTCTCTCTCTCTCTCTCTCTCTCTCTCTCTCTCTCTCTCTCTCTCTCTCTCTCTCTCGATGATGAATGCTGTTGATAGAGGGTTGTCAGAGGTACTATATGTGAAGGACATGATGCTACTCATAGTAACTGAAAACACCTCCGGCTCCAGGCAGCCTTTATAGTAGGTAGCTAACCTGTTTGGACTTTACTTCATCCTCTCCCAGAGATTTGTGGTTCTGTGCTGAGACAATAGGATTATAGTCTACAGCGCCCTGGGGGGGTTGAGCCTTTCCTCTCCTTTTGTGTGTGTGTGTGTGCGCCTCCTAGAAGTGAAGCTGATGTATAGATTTCCAGTTTAGCAAGAATCGTGTCTGTTTCATAATGCCTGGGATTTCTGGTAATCCTTTGGTAAGGGAAAGGTTGTAGAGGAGGAGAAAACGCTAGCACCGCTGTGGGGCATTTATTCACCTTTGAATGATTGCAGCGATGAATCTCTTTCACTCATTCTCTCTCTCCCCTACACTCCCTCACTTTCTCCTGTTCGGTTATTCACTCCCTCTCACTCCCTTCATTTTCTCTGTCTGTGTGTGTGTGTGTGTTTGGAGCTGTGCTGGACTGACTGGGACAGCATGTACCCAGAGGACAAGGTAAGCACCAGAACGAATGAATGAGTGAAAGAGAGTCATCCCTGCTTTTGTCTTTGAATGCTTTTTCCTCACCCCTCTTTCCCTCCCGCCTTCCTCCCCACCTCACCTTCCATCCCTTCATCTGCCTCAGCCACACACCTGATTAAACTAGCTGAGACTAGTGTGTCAACTAGCTAGCATTTGAAAATCAACGCACTGCCTTGCCTTTGTGCCACTGCTGAAATCCTGCTTGCTACTAGTGTTGTTATTTTGGTTGTTGTGGTGTTAGGAAGACTAGTTTCCCTCATCTGTGCAGATTGATAGCCACCGGTTGCTTTTGAGTGTGTGTTTACTGTTTAGTGATGGTGTGAGAAACTGACCCGTACTTTGGCGAGTGAGCAGAGCGGAAGGTAGACTGTGTGTAACTGTGTATGAGAGGATCTCATCTCTCAGGACCCTGTTACATAACCTAGACTTTGTCTGGAACCGTTTGAACAGCTGGTTGTAGTTTCTCTCTCAGAGGCCCATCGTACTGGATCAGTGGACAGGCTACAGGTAGATTCAAGATGCTGCCTGGAGGAGGCTCTATGTTAAAGGGATAGTGGTCCCAACAAATATTACACATTTCTGTTGCGATGGACAATATAGCTAGTTGTATGTATGTATGTATGTATGTATGTATGTATTTATGTATGTAAATACAATGTATTCTTCTTTTTATGGGGTGCACCAGCATATTACCTTGATGTCAGAATTCAGGAGAGTCAATCAGAGATTGGGTTCCTGTCCGGGCGGAGTTAAAAGGTGTTTTGGCTCTGTCAGATGTAGTGTGGCAAGCGAGAGGTGTTGTGGTATCGTAGCTACGTTTTCTGATTCCTCACATTACAGCTGAATGTACCTGGAGGGATCAGAGCAAGCAGAGCGTTCAACAGGAACACTGTCTGTCACTCCCCACAGAGATAGTCTTTGCGTTTCTCTCTATGATATCACTCCAGGTTTCAGAATGGGTAAAGGTTTCCCCCACAAATGATCCTCTTGCCTGATTAATATCTGGCACTAAAATCCTGGACTTCCTATCCAATCATTTTAAATGAATGAATCAGCCCAGGGCATGAATAATGTGAATAATATCTGGTGATTTACAATAGATGCGTCCCAAATGGCACCCTATTCCCTATGGGCCCTACATAGGGAATAGGGTGCCATTTGGGACACAACCTATATTACATGTAAAGTCATTTTCCTTCCTAATCTGCCTTGTTCATCCTCTGTCTCAGGATTCAGTCTCCTGTGGGTGGAACTATTTGTCATTTATTTTTTATGTCTGAGCTCTGTTCAGTCCAGGGGTGTGGATGCTGTTTAAAAAAAGAAGAGTATAGTTCGGGTATCCATCCATGTTTTTAATTTCTTATATAAACACACAGTGGTGTGTGTGTCAGTGTTTTATCTTTTGATAGGGTTGTTTTAGCCAGATTGTTCTTTTGTAGGCAACATTTAAACATTTAATAGAATTGACACTTTATTGCCAATCAATCAACAACAAAATACATTTTCCCTCAGCAGCACAACACAGTGTACCAGTTAGCCCCTGAGGTTTCCATGCTGTAGGCTGCCTGCCAGTAGGTAGGTAGGTGCGTGGGCGTCTAGCGTCGAGGGCACATTGTCATTGTCATATGCCAGCGCTAATGGTAATTACTGAACATGGCTGCCAAGGAGAGCCAGTCAGAGGGTTAATGTGCTATTTTGTTCTGTATGTGGATGGAAATGAGTCGGTGTTGGATTTATCCCGGCATTGAGATGGCTGTTGATTTTAATGCTCTGAACTTGAAATGTATTGTGTTACTCTAGTAGTACTATACAGTAAAAAAATAAAGATGTATAGATGCGTTTCCAAAAGAGACTGACAATTCAGAAGGTGTATCAAGGTCTCTTTCATGTACAAACACACACAGACATGTTATGAGGTTAGCCAACTCTTCTACTGTGCCATACATGTATGCATATCCAGTGTGGGACCAGGCTATATGTTAGGAGGTGTGGATCTGCTGCTCAGCGGTTCTGTGGTCCAGCTGGTCCCGTGACAGACCAGGCAGCATTATGCTCTGCTGGTCAATCAATGGACCTTCCAGAGAGACTCAGCCCTTTGTCCTTAGAACTTTCCACAACAAGCCACTGTTACTGTTGATGAAGAGAGAGAGACATATTGCATGGCATGGACAAAATGTTCAGAGAGGGTCACTGTCGAATGTTCCAGCGCCTTCTAGTTGCTCTGTGTATAAACAAACTTTCAAACATCACCTAGCTACAACAATCCACATTAAGGTTAACACAACAGTACAGTGCCTAAATAATTGTTACCCAAATGAGGCTGGGGCACAGCAAGGGGTCCAAAAAATAACTTGTGCATACTCACGCACAGACACGCACAGACACACACACACCTCTGTGCCTTCTGGGAATGCCCTGTCAATAAACCTTGTGTAGGCTTCAGGGTAACTCCAATATTTTTTTGTCATTTAGCAGACGCTCTTATCCAGAGCGACTTACAGGAGCAATTAGGGTTAAGTGCCTTGCTCAAGGGCACATCGACAGATTTTTCACCTAGTCGGCTCGGGGATTAGAACCAGCGACCTTTCGGTTACTGGCACAACGCTCTTAACGACTAAGCTACCTGCCGCCCTGGAAGGTGAAGCTGAGGTGGTTTATCTGTCCCATGTGCGTCCCAAATGGCACCCTATTCCACATGTAGTGGACTTCTTTTGACCAGGGCCCATAGTACACTATATAGGGAATAGGGTGCCATTTGGGGCACAGCCCTTGCTTTCCCCCTGGCAGCAGAGAGAGGAGGAAAGCAAGGCCAAAGGCTGCAAGTGTCCTTGCCTCTTGATTGGAGAAGAGCCACTAACTAGTGTCCATTCACGAAATGGATATTCCCGTGGTAACAGATGTCTCAATGTTCTGTTCACGCTCTGCCGGGCCCTGGAACACCATTGGTTGTTTGATCACCTTGTTGCTGCAGTGATTGACATGTTGTTGATTACCCCTGTCAGAATGATTAAAGAGTTTTAGTCTTAATGGCTAGACCACCAGCCTTCTACTCATGCACTACTAATAATAGTAGCAGCCTCCTTATGCACTACTAGCACTGTACTATAGTATGTTGATGAAACATCCATAATAGTCTGTCCTCGGTGTCTCTAAAAGCCAATTTATGCTTGATCCTAAAATGTGGTCGAAGGCTCCGTATGGAGGGTGTGACGCGATTGCGGAGCCTCCGGAGGCACGCAGCGGCCAAATTGTGCTCCGTACTGCATCGCCGTGCGCCTCCCAAATTTGTTAACAATGCGGAGGGTTCCATATAGCACCATTTTAGCTTCTCATTGACATGATTGGTTGAAGGTAGGTGGGGGCGGGAGGTCCTGTATAAACACAAACTCACTTCCTTGACAACTTTCTTCACAACAGCTCTACTCAACAGTGCTGCACTGCTCCGCAAAGCGCAATAAGTATGAATGCCCTGACTTCTGCAGAGGCCGAATCACCATAAATGCTGCATGGCCAATGCAGACTTTAAATGTACTTATGCCTTCGTGACATAAGAAGTTCTGTATTAGAGTCTCAAGAATGTTTTTGCTGTCCCCTGTTTAGTGAGCTCAATCTTCCTGAGCTTTCCATAGCGGTCAGGCTCAGTGGATCGGTATGTTTTCTTTTGCGGAGACGATGTCTCTTCAGCTTGTGACAGTAACATAGGTCCTGTGACCCATTTGGCGTTGGTCGAGAAAGCTGCAGGTGTGTGGGTAGTACCTGAGCTGGTGTCTCCTACGACGACCCATCCAAAGTCCAGTCGCTGTGTGTAGTGGGCGTTGTCAGGACTGTTGCGCTGCTCCTGCACTTTGTGGACTTGGAGGATGTCACATCCGAGTAAGAGAAGTATTTGGGCGTTGAGATTCAAAGCTTGTATGTGGTGAGCCATGAACTTGAGGTGACTGTGATACTGCGCATCCTCTGGGGTCTGTATCACAGCTTTGTTGTCTGGCATGTTGTTGCACTTGATGAGTGTGGGCAGTGTCACTTGTGTCTCTCTGTCTAGAGACTCGGCCAATAATCCTGTTGCTGTTCTTCCTGAATCCTGTTGCTCCAGCACAGGTTTGAAGGGTGTAAGGTGAGTCTGCTCCTTTGATGTGGAAGAGATCAAATAACTCAGACCTGACCAGGGACCTGTTGCATACACCTTTTCTGCTTTGTCTGGGTGGGCTTCTGGGTAGATCTTGACTAGGCAGATTTGGGGCTTTTACCATCTCCACAGACTTCGGTACAAGACGAGGTGACTGCAGGTTGAGTTGTTTCTCCTTGCTCCTCGCCATTCTCTGACAAGGTCCATGGGGCTGGTCAGGTAGAGTGCTGTGACGTGGCTGTCACTCTCGCATTCTCTGCACTTCACGTTTGCCTGACAGCTCTTTGCCAGGTGCTTCAACTCGCAGCATCTAAAGCAGGTGCCATTGTGTTTTAGATACGATTTGCGCTCGTCAAGGGGCTTCATTCTAAATCGTTTCAGAGGATGAGACCGTTGACATTTACATTTACATTTTAGTAATTTAGCAGACGCTCTTATCCAGAGCGACTTACAGTTAGTGAATACATATATATATATATTTTTTTTTCATACTGGTCCCCCGTGGGAATCGAACCCACAACCCTGGCATTGCAAACGCCATGCTCTATCAACTGAGCTACATCCCTGCCGGCCATTCCCTCCCCTACCCTAGACAACGCTAGGCCAATTGTGCGCTGCCCATGAGTCTCCCGGTCGCGGCCGGCTGCGACAGAGCCTGGATTCGAACCAGGATCTCTAGTGGCACAGCTAGCACTGCAATGCAGTGCCTTAGACCACTGCGCCACTCAGGAGACTACACGTCACCTGACTCATTGCTTGAACCGTCTGAGTTGTGGGGTTTGGCGAGACTTCTGTCTTGTGAGTGGAGATGTGACCCTTAGTGTAACCCTGTCTCTTAGCTGGCTGCTCCATTTCTGATGGAACTGTGTGAGCTGATGGAAGGATGAAGCTTGGGTCATTCCTCGTGCGTGCGTCTTTGCAGATGAAGTCAGTAAAACATTTAAATGATGGAAAGGCGACCTTGTGTTGTTCTTTTTACTGGGAGCCCTGTGCCAGCAACTTCTCCTGCAGTCTATAGGGCAGTTTCTCAACGATGGGGCAGACACCTCTCTCAGGTATCCAAGTAGCTGACTCCAGGCAGGTAGTCCTCTTTCTTTGCAGACTCTCGTTCCTGTAGTAGATCCCCAAGCTCTCTGTTTCAAGGGGTCTTAGATGTGGATCTTTAGAAAGTTCTCAATCTTGTCAAAAAGAGCTCTCTATGACTTCCGGAGAGCCGTAGCACTCACATTTAGGCCTTATTTAGGCCAAGAGCTGGTTATTTGATGTGTATGGATCTTATTCGCCTTACGGATTCTGTAGACTGGTCTCCTAACCATTTGGGCTCCTCGCTGGTCGTTAGCTGCAGCCCTTTAATGGTGTTGGTGAATGAGGACTTCCAGGCCCAGTAGTTCTCAGCACGATTGTCAAACTTAATGAGCCCAGAGTTCTCGAGTTCGACATACTAAGTACCTTGCGATTTCACTCATGTCTGTTCTGTTGTTAGAGGATGTGTGCGGTTGAGCAGGAGGATGATGAACTGCTGGTGTGGGCCTCCCAGGTGGCTGTGCCTTCTGGTCTTCTTCGCCCATTGCGTGTGAAGCTTTTGTATCAGGGGATTGCTCTTGTCCAGTGGAAGAGCTGGGATGTTGTGGCCTATCAGGTGTGGGATCTATGTCGAGATTGCAGAGAGGCTGTAGAGGTGGTGTGTAAGACTCAAGACCTGGAGGTGACCGAGCGCTGTTGGGATTTACGTTCTATATAGTCATGAGTATGCTGCATGGCTTCATGGGTGGTGGAGAGAGTTCTGTCTACTGCCTTGTTCGATCTCTGCTGCTGCGTCATAAACTTGAGCCTCAGCGATAGCTGCAGCCAACTCCTTATCTTGCTTTAAAACCATAAACTTAGCTTCCAATTGGGCCTTTCCTACCATAACTACAGATTCTTTGCTGACAAAGGCGATCCGAGCGTGAGAAGACCATGCTTGCAGATGACTCTTGACCCCCTAGATGACTCTTGACCCCCAGGCTACTGATCTTGTCACAAATGCTTGGTCCAGCTCTGTGAAGTCTTCAGCATCAATTGTTCTCGTGTTCCTGTTGTCTGCCATCATGTAATGCCGAACCCAACCCAGGTGTGTGAAGCGTGATGATGGAGGTAGAGGGATAGAGGTGCTTGATCTGAAGCTTGCTTTCCTGTATCGCAGTGTCCATACAAGGGACGGGACGATACCAGTATCGTGATACTCATTTTGTGTCGTGGCAAGGAAACAAAACACGAAGCGAATTTAACTTCTGTAGGAGAACAGCCCTAATGTTGGAAACAAACATTATTATGTTGTCATCCAGAGTCACATTTATTTATTTTCCAAGCTATGCTATAGCACACAATATTTTACACACAGCAGGTTTTTAAAGGACCAAAGAGTTCGGCCTGCTTCGTGTTATCATTTTTGCCAAGGAAAAAATATTGCGATACTGGTATCATCCTGTGCCTCAGTGTGTCTAACACAAATTAACAGATTGCGAACATTGACTGGTGTTTTCATTGCCTTCATTTCTCCAAAGACTTAATTGTTAATAACTGGCTAGAAAGTGTCAATTCCTTGTATAAATGGCTCAAAATAGCATTAGTTAGCATGAACAGACTGTTATATAGCTAGCCAGCATGAAATGGAGCTATACATTAGCACACAATTAGCCTCCTAACATTAGCCAAAAACAGACTCTATTTATATAAGGTATATGAAATGTAAGCTAATTAAATGCACACTTGTATGTAGTAAGTGATGAACATTGTAAAAACTTACAAGCAAAGCTTTTCCAAGGCACAAAACGGGAGAATCTGTCTTGACCTCATGGGGGTTTAGAATGAATTACTTCCTGCTAAGTTACAGTTCAACTATGACCTCTGACAGTCATGTGACATGAAAGGCCAATCACAATGTTCTTAGAAATAAAATGAATTATAATGCAGTGATACAAACACGAATGTCAGAATAATGTGTGACAACATAATGCTGTGTGATGTGTGTCTGTACACTACGCAAATGTGACATGAGAGGTTGTATTAAGCGTTTCTGGTGTTGTTATGAAAGCTTATGAGTAGTAGGGATGGAAGGTATCCAGATTTTCATACCGTTTCTGTACCATACCGGGGTATAAATGCACACAAGGGGCGCCATATCAAAACAATTTCAGGCAACCAGGATCTTGATCCAAGAGGGAATTGAATGTTTCTAGTCTGGGTACCAGTCTTTTTTAGTTAACATTCCACTCCTTGCCACTCAATGTCATTGCCAAAGAGACTGGCCTTTTGGCAACCTCAACGTTCAATATGCAGCTGGATTTACAGCGTAGTTGCTCCATGGTTGTTGGAAATAGCATAACTATTTTCCATGACAACATGTGGAGCCTCAAATAGAATATGAATTATAACAAAGTCAAAAACAAACATTTAGCTGTTAGCAAAGAGGTTTTGTGGTTGGAATTGCAGTATGCATTTAGGGTGTGTTCGTAAATTCACTCTGGAGTGCCAGAGTGTGCTCTGGGCGTTCGTAAATTCAGAGCTTTGTCAGATTGTCCATTGTACTCTGAGCTTTCAAAGCGCACACTGGACGCTCTGGCCGAGGAGTAGGGTTGATCTCACAACTGCAGTCAAGCACCCAAGCTAACTGGCTAAAGTTGGCTAGCTTGCTAGCTACTTCTAGACACAAATGAGAGAACACCTAATTTTACTCGCCCTAGCAGAGCTGGTTAGGCTGTTTTCATGTTATCTAGAGCGTTGGTGACTGTAACTGTGCTATTGGTAACATTTATTTTTATTTATTTTTGCCGGTCAGACCGTTCATATTAAACTGGTTTTTGCCGGTCATCAGTTGTTCTTCGCTCTGGCAGACTCGGAGTAGATAGCCAGAGTGAATTTACGAATGCACCCTTAGTTTGAGATTTTAGCAACTTTTGACAGACTGATTTCGTCTGGACAAACAAAATGGTTGCTTAGCAATCGGATACCAAACATAAAAAACAAGTGAGTTCCAATATTTGGTTAATTGTTGTGATAGGAGGATAGCTGTGAGGGTTATCGAATCAGGATCAACTCCTGTGTTCTCCTCACTCATTAATTATATAATGTTCATATTTGAAGATTTCAGAAAGGCCAGTCTCTTTGGTAATGACAAGGAGTGGAATGTTAACTAAAGAGACTGGTACTCGGGCTAGAATGTCTCTGCTGTAACTAAGAAGCTTGATCATGACATTTAGCCACTTAGCTACTAGCAAGTTAGCAAACCAAATGCAAAGCTGGAGCCCTGAGCTGGATATAATTTATTTGACACATCTTAGATTTCTTATAGTTATACTTAACTTCTAGTTATAAGCAGTGGCGTAGCGCGCAGCCCCAGTCGGTATTTCGAAATACCTCGGTATACGGTATATCGCCCAAGCCTAATGAGCAGTGAAATTGTAAACAATCCAAGGTCCTTCCTTTAGGCGGTTGTGTTGATGTGTTTTCACACACACTCTCTCTTGTCTTGCTGTTGCGTGGGCCTTGCACAAGGCCAATATTGGGCAGGTCAGCTTAGTCTGTGCTGAAGTACAGAGGAACCATATGTATTAGGAAATGGATGTGATTCCCCAAATTCATTTGACATAATTAATTAATGGCATGATTAAAACATAATTGCCTCAATCTGTCACTGTTCCCGTAGGCTGTTGCTAGTCTCTCTCTCTCGCTCACTCGCTCTCTGATTTCCTTGGTAACATAGTTTTTCTCATCACAAGCAATACATAC
Source organism: Coregonus clupeaformis (assembly GCF_020615455.1). Classification (NCBI taxonomy): domain Eukaryota; kingdom Metazoa; phylum Chordata; class Actinopteri; order Salmoniformes; family Salmonidae; genus Coregonus; species Coregonus clupeaformis. The sequence continues at coordinate 22,816,839 of NC_059225.1, read as the reverse complement.
TTGAAGGAAAGTGGGGTCGTTGTTTGGGGTTTGATCTCAATATTGCAGTAGCCTACATTTTTCAGGGATTACACTGTCCTCACAGTTCACTGCTTGACTGATTTGATTGATTCTAGCAGCTCTTCTTAGAGCAGTTATCTGTGTGTGTGTTACTGGTTGGGGACTTTGTTTGTGTTGATTAGGGCTGGTAAAACTAGGGAGGGAGTGGTCTAATCTACTGAAAAGAGCTGGCTGGTATTACTGGGTGGTTAGGTTCAGGGTAAGCTACTCCCCCAGTCAGTCAGTGTAGGACAGGGGCTTACAGGTCTGCTGCTATGTGCTGGGGCCTAGCCCAGACACCCCAACCCCCACACCCCTCCCTGCCCCCTGCACCCTGGATCCAATCTTCTTACATCTCTGACAGTGGCTACATAGATAAACCAAAACTGGATTAATGGGTAGGGCTTTGTAGCTCCCTGCCTCACCCGACCCCCCACCTCTCTTTCAGTCTCCTCCAGCCCATTCCCTTTGAGTTTATGTTGTTTTAGTATTCCTCATCTCATGTCTTTGACAATGTCTTTGTCCCAAATTACACCATATTCCCTTTATAGTGCACTACTTTTGACCAGGGCCCAAATGGCACCCTATTCCCTAAAGTAGTACATTATATAGGGACACTATTTGGGACACATACAATGGCTGTGATCTCAGATTTGTTTGACCCCCGAAGGAGATAATAAATCTCTCTGCTCCTCTTTCTGTACATTCACTCTCCTCCCTCTCTTCTCCAAAGCCCCCAGTCTTTCGGGTGCCAGATCAGTTGCCAGTCTGTAAATGTTTATTTTAGTCAGATTGCGAGAGGGCATTGGAGGTCTCCTGGCTGCATAGCAGTCTTCCTGACTTCCATGTCTTCATTGAATTACTTCACTCACAGCACCCTTTTATTCATTCTCTTCCCTCCTTTCTCTTGTGTCTCTTCTTACGGTAATTGAAAGGGGGATAATCTTTCTTTCTCTCGGCTGGCAGGGCCAGAACCCCTCATGATGGCCAATGGAAGAGCTTGTTGTTGGCCAGGACCCCTCCTGGTAGCCAATAGAGTAGTTGTAGCCGGCCAGTGAATCCCCAGGGTCTTAAGAGCCCCCATTGATGTGAATGCAGGGAGGCAGAAACCATGACAGTAAGTGTGTTTAACCACCATTTCTCTCTGTAGAGGCAACATAGGCTAACTTCAGTTGATTATCAGCTAGCTACAGTTGAGAACAGTGGAACTCCAACTAACTTTGGCTGGTGGCATTCCACCCAGCTAGCCCTCGTCCTTTGCCATCCCCTCCCTACAGTAGAGATGCAGTAGAACTCAAACTGCTGGCTGGCTTCTTCAGACCTGGTCCAAGAAAGGAAATAGATTACTGTCACTGCACCTTTAATCTCTTCCCTCTCTACACTCCCTAGGAGTTCTCTGGTCCAAGGTGACAGGTTACCGGGTGGCCTGGTTCCTGCGCCAGCGGGCACAGAGCCTGCATCCCCAATGGCACCCTATTTCCTATATAGTGCACTACATTCAACCAGAGCCCTGTGGTCACTGAATAGGGATATGTTGCCATTTGGGACGCAGACCCAACTGACTGGTTCCCAGTGCATTGTGGGATGGTACTTGGTAGGGCTGGGAATTGCCAGGGACCTCAAGATATGATATTGTTACGATACTTAGGTGCCGATGCGATATGTATTGCAATTTGATACAGCTATTTGATGTTACAAACATATTGCTGTAGAGAGACGAGAGGATCATGTTGGCTCACTATTTAAGAAGAAGATGGAGAACAAGCTATAGGATAAAAAATACCTACGTTTTGACGCAGGTAGAGCCGACTATCGCTAGCTAACGCTACCTAGCAAAAAAATACATGTATTTCTTTCAAGTCAATACTTGGAATCAAAGTATCGATATAATATAGTCAAAAAATTATATTGCGATATGCAACGTTATTGATCCCCCATCACTAGTACTTGGCCCAAAAATGTGGATATGTCTGTACGTGCTGCTGTGTTGGACCGGTCGGGACAAAATGAGCCATTCTAGCTGATGTGGCAGGACGTCCCCACCTGGCCGGTGGAAATGGAATTGGTCCGTACAGAAAGGCTCTCTGTGTCGATCAATTATCCACCCAGGACTGCTCACACGCAGGTCACTTAAAGGACGAGGGAGAGAGAGAGTAGAGAGAGATGCTTGGAGAAGTGCGCGGGAAAAGTGTGTTTGTGAGTTGGAAAATGTGTGTGTACTGTCAGATAGTTGGAGAATGGTGTGTGTGTGTGTGTGTGTGTGTGTGTGTGTGTGTATCTAACTGTTTAGAAAACGGCAAAGAAATAGCCTTGTGTATCTTTTTTATATGGTCCTGGCTATCCTTCTACATCAATGGTTTGATTTCCAAAATGTGATATCACTGGATTGGTCTGAGCTTGAGCTTTGTGTCACTGACAAAGTAACAGTACAGCGTTTTATCAAGGCTACGGGGTTCAGCTTGTGGTCATGTTATTGTGGGTTTTCTGTATGACATGCATTGCAGCTGTGTTTGCTCACTCGCTCGCACCCGTTTGTGTGTGTGTGTGTGACAGGCAGGGCAGGCCGGCCTTACAGCTGATGATGTCGTTCCCTTTTGAACAAGCCTCCCATGTGACTGCAGCAGCACAGTATGGATGACAGGACAACACTGCTCTGGCCCTAGACTGGGTCTGTACACAGCAGAACAATGGCCTCTCTCTCTCTCTGTTCTCTCTCATCGCTCTGCGTGGAGGGATGGATGGATGGATGGATGGAGGGAGTGCTGGTGGCGGCTGGGCCGTGGGACGACTGGATGACCTATGGCCCAGATGAGCAGGACACTGTGCCTTCCTCCATCAGCACAATGCACCTCTGTCACACACACCCTGAGTCATGCTAGGGGGTAACGTTGTAGCAGCCAAGGACAGACTGAAGCATTCGGGGACAGGACAGGGGGGTCCATTCTTCCTCAAAAAGCCTTTTTCCTGTAGGATGCCTAGAACTATAGAACTATAAGCTACAATGTTTCATAAGGCATCATGTTTCAGTTGAGAATCCATTATTAAGGAACATCCATCAGTTTTGAGTTTGTAAATCTAATATAAATCATGTAGTGTTAGAGTAGAGCATTTTAACACTCCCATTATACCAATTTGACAAAATATGGCAAGATGGAATTGTGTTGTATTGTACAAGCTTGAAAATCTCATTTCCCCAGCATGTCCTAAACCGCGTGTCCTGGAATCACACTGGCTCCCTCCCTCTGTCCATCTCTCCCTCCATCGTGATAATTCCATTTTCTGTCTGTAAAGGGCAGAGCTGAATGTGTCTGTCGGCTCTGCGACGGCTCTCTGCTATCTGCCTGCGCCAAAAACAGATGCGTGGCTTTAGTCTTCAGTCTGCTGTTCTCTACCAACTAACGCTTTGTCTATCCATCTTCTCCTCCATCCTCACTCCCTCCTCTCATCCTTTCCCAGTCACCGACATCCGTGATATCTAGTCTAAATGCCATTGCCCAAGCTTGTGAATGTTCATAGATAACCTTTTATGGCATTTATGTTCATGTCTGGGTTGAACTGGTAAAGTGAAAGCACAGAGCTTTTTAACATCCTCTTGATTAGTCATTTTTTTAATCATTTGAAACATCACTTATCAGAATAAGGTTTCCTCTGCCTTTCTTCTTTTAAAACCCTTCCTGGTTTGCTGGCTGAAGGCATTCTTCTTCTGTTTTCCTATACTAAAATAATAATAAATAATATGCCATTTAGCAGACTACTAGTGTCTAGTAAATATGCTAAGTAACTAATGCAACAGGAAACAGCTTTAACCAGTCTCTCGCCTCTACTCTACTCTAGACATCAAATGCTGTATCACTTCCTGTCTGAGCTAAAAAAGACTGTGCCACAGTGGCAGTTTGGGGTTTTGTCTCGCCAGATGTTGCCATTTCCCTTTGGGGTGTCTCTCTCATGTTCAAAGTAGCCCAGACCTAGCCTAGTCCCAATACTGTCAACAAAACAACGAGAAGAGTTAGTTACAACACATACCGTATGGAACCAGGTAAGATCAGGTCTGACTGGCCACCTGATGTGCCCACCATCTCCATTGTCTGTCAATGTATGAGCCTCATAGGAAAATCATTGGCTCAGTCAGGTTTTCCAGGTACGAAACCTCTTTGTGGCCGAGCCCTAACTCTAGTGGGGATTCAGCCAGCACCGTGGGGATGTACTCAGAGGGTTAATACCAACCAGAGAGCTGTGAATAATTCAGTCAGTTTGGAGGAGCTGTTGCCACATACCCTTACTGAGGGATCCTATAGCACTATGCGGAGGGTGAAGAGGGCCTCTGTGTGTGTGTGTGTGTGTGTGTGTGTGTGTGTGTGAGAATGTGCCACTTCAACCTCACACAGGCACCAGGGTGGTAGTTATCTGGGTCACACTGGAAGAGGATCATTCAAATCTGTCATCGGAATCCACACACACACATAATTCACCCAATCTGTGGCGTGCCATCCTCTCAGGTATTTCCTGCCTGTACTTAAAACTGAAATTAAATTGTAAGAGATAAAAGCACAATATTCTCAAAGTGTGTTTGTGTCTGCAGCCGCTCCTAAGCTCTTCTGAGGTAATGACTCGTGTGTGAGAGAGAGAGAGAGAGAGAGAGAGAGAGAGAGAGAGAGAGAGAGAGAGAGAGAGAGAGAGAGAGAGAGAGAGAGAGAGAGAGAGACCGACCATTGTCCAGCCACATCAAACACAACCACACTGACAGTTAGTACTGCATTTGTCTCTGCCATAGACAATATTATGAAAAATTGAACTGGATGAATGTAGGCCTACTCTCTCCTACTCCAACACTGCTTAATGTAGACCAGGATTGAGATATCCTCACCCCAAGGCTCCCTAAGACTGGGTAAACATAGAGGTGAGGTGTGCTAGTACTGACAGAAAGACGCACCCTCCCTGGCGGGTAAAGAGAGCAGGAGTAGAACCCTTTGTGGCTAAAGCCTTGTCCAGTCCTGCCCTGTTCAACAGAGAGGGTGTGGTGGGGTGAGCATCAGCCTGGCCGGGTATCCAGACATCTACTGAGGGAAGAGGTTTCTTTAATAGGACCTCTCCCTACCTGAATCAGACATACAGTGGGGCAAAAAAGTATTTAGTCAGCCACCAATTGTGCAAGTTCTCCCACTTAAAAAGATGAGAGAGGCCTGTAATTTTCATCATAGGTACACGTCAACTATGACAGACAAATTGAGAAAAAAAAATCCAGAAAATCCCATTGTAGGATTTTTAATGAATTTATTTGCAAATTATGGTGGAAAATAAGTATTTGGTCACCTACAAACAAGCAAGATTTCTGGCTCTCACAGACCTGTAACTTCTTCTTTAAGAGGCTCCTCTGTCCTCCACTCGTTACCTGTATTAATGGCACCTGTTTGAACTTGTTATCAGTATAAAAGACACCTGTCCACAACCTCAAACAGTCACACTCCAAACTTCACAATGGCCAAGACCAAAGAGCTGTCAAAGGACACCAAAAACAAAATTGTAGACCTGCACCAGGCTGGGAAGACTGAATCTGCAACAGGTAAGCAGCTTGGTTTGAAGAAATCAACTGTGGGAGCAATTATTAGGAAATGGAAGACATACAAGACCACTGATAATCTCCCTCGATCTGGGGCTCCATGCAAGATCTCACCCCGTGGGGTCAAAATGATCACAAGAACGGTGAGCAAAAATCCCAGAACCACACGGGGGGGACCTAGTGAATGACCTGCTGAGAGCTGGGACCAAAGTAACAAAGCCAACCATCAGTAACACACTACGCCGCCAGGGACTCAAATCCTGCAGTGCGAGACGTGTCCCCCTGCTTAAGCCAGTACATGTCCAGGCCCGTCTGAAGTGCATTTGGATGATCCAGAAGAGGATTGGGAGAATGTCATATGGTCAGATGAAACCAAAATATAACTTTTTTGGTAAAAACTATACTCGTCATGTTTGGAGGACAAAGAATGCTGAGTTGCAGCCAAAGAACACCATACCTACTGTGAAGCATGGGGTTGGAAACATCATGCTTTGGGGCTGTTTTTCTGCAAAGGGACCAGGACGACTGATCCGTGTAAAGGAAAGAATGAATGGGGCCATGTATCGTGAGATTTTGAGTGAAACCCTCCTTCCATCAGCAAGGGCATTGAAGATGAAACGTGGCTGGGTCTTTCAGCATGACAATGATCCCAAACACACCACCCGGGCAACGAAGGAGTGGCTTCGTAAGAAGCATTTCAAGGTCCTGGAGTGGCCTAGCCAGTCTCCAGATCTCAACCCCATAGAAAATCTTTGGAGGGAGTTGAAAGTCTGTGTTGCCCAGCGACAGCCCCAAAACATCACTGCTCTAGAGGAGATCTGCATGGAGGAATGGGCCAAAATACCAGCAACAGTGTGTGAAAACCTTGTGAAGACTTACAGAAAACGTTTGACCTGTGTCATTGCCAACAAAGGGTATATAACAAAGTATTGAGAAACTTTTGTTATTGACCAAATACTTATTTTCCACCATCATATGCCAATAAATTCATTAAAAATCCTACAATGTGATTTTCTGGAATTTTTTTTCTAATTTTGTCTGTCATAGTTGACGTGTACCTGTGATGAAAATTACAGGCCTCTCTCATCTTTTTAAGTGGGAGAACTTGCACAATTGGTGGCTGACTAAATACTTTTTTTCCCCACTGTAATTACCTTTTTAGCACTCTTATAGTTGCCTTCCTTTTTTCTGCTCAGTATTCATGTTTCAATAGCTTTGAAGGAGTCATGAATCCTAAATGAATCCACAATGTGCTGTCCATCAAACATTCACTCTAGCTGTCAAATCCACATTATGTGCTGGTTAAAAGTTTGACTGGTGGTTTGGTGTATTCTATTAGATACTTCCTGTTTTGTATGTTGACTAAGGCTAGAGGGAGGGTGTGTGGGAGTGTAACAGTGGTCTCAATGTCCTTTCGGGTACTTCGGAATTTCCGGTTTCCCACCTCCGGATTGTGACCAACATTCCAAAGATGGACAGGGATAGAACCTGGGAATGGCAAGTGTCACAGTCGGGATGTTCAGATGTCATTTTCCTGAGTGGACATAGTTTGATTGACTAACCAGACTGTCTATCTGTCAGATAAGCTTAACTGTTTAGTAAATGTTGATAATGAATGTAATCTATCATCACAGTTCTCAGTGTGTTGGTCTTTTTTCTGGACAGATGATCCATTTAAATGGGTGTCAAGCTCAGCCACATGCTTTTGTTTTCATGGCTGGTGCACAGTTGGCAGTAGTATTACACAAATTCCAATGGTAATCTTGATAAGCTTCTCCAACATAAAACCACTGGATTTCTGCCCAATTTGAGGATTGCTGTTTCTGGATGTTATTTGTTAGAAAGGGATAGAAAAGGAGTGAAATGAATAACTTGTTTTTGTGACTACAATTTTTTATGATTGTGGAAACACCTTTAGAGGAGGATTGATGAGAGAGCTATTATTGTTTATCAAAGTTGTTCAACAAAAGTTTAATTGAAGAGATTATAAGACATATTCCTGGAGTAACATTAGCAGCATGTACGACCACACCCTTAGATTAGGCCTTTTGAGCTATTTCTATTTTGTTGAATTGGAAGAAATAACAATAAATAATTGAACAGATTATTCCCAGTTACATTAGGAGGAGCATGTAGTTGTGTGCAGGTGATCAAATGTCCTTCTGTATAACTAAAGCATGTGAACCAGTATCTTTTACCACCTAGGGGTCATAACCTCTGACCTTTGTGGCCTGCTGGCAGACCCCACAATATGACCACCCGTTCAGCTTCTCTCTCTCTCTCACCTCCTCTCTCTCTCTCTCTCTCTCTCTCTCTCTCTCTCTCTCTCTCTCTCTCTCTCTCTCTCTCTCTCTCTCACCTCCTCTCTCTCTCTCTCTCTCACCTCCTCTCTCTCTCACCTCCTCTCTCTCTCTCTCACACACCTCCTCTCTCTTTCTCTCTCACACCTCCTCTCACGCTATCTCTCTCACCTCCTCTCTCGCTCTCTCTCTCTCTCTCTCTCTCTCTCTCTCTCTCTCTCTCTCTCTCTCCCCCTCTCGCTCTCTCACCCCCCTCTCTCTCTCTCTCTCTCACCTTCTCTCTCTCTCTCTCTCTCTCTCTCTCTCTCTCTCTCTCTCTCTCTCTCTCTCTCTCTCTCTCTCTCTCTCTCTCTCTCTCTCTCTCTCTCTCTCTCTCTCTCTCTCACCTCCTCGCTCTCTCTCTCTCTCTCTCTCTCTCTCTCTCTCTCCCCCCTCTCGCTCTCTCTCACCCCCCTCGCTCTCTCACCCCCCTCTCTATCTCTCTCTCTCACCTTCTCTCTCTCTCTCTCTCTCTCTCTCTCTCTCTCTCTCTCTCTCTCTCTCTCTCTCTCTCTCTCTCTCTCTCTCTCTCTCTCTCTCTCTCTCTCTCTCTCTCTCTCTCTCTCTCTCTCTCTCTCTCTCTCTCTCTCTCTCTCTCTCTCTCTCTCTCTCTCTCTCTCTCTCTCTCTCTCTCTCTCTCTCTCTCTCTCACCTTCTCTGTTTCTTACACAAACCCCTGTGGTGACTGAGGTCATTTTGCTAATGAGAGCTCCTATTTAAAGAGAACACAGTGGCTGTAAATAGAAATCTTAAAATCCTTTAATCGGTGGCCGACAGAGGCCCCTTCAGTCTCTGGAACAGTACGACACGCTGGTTGCATGCAGGACTGACCGGGACTGGAGTACTGTTACTGGACTGTGCGAAACAAAGCTGCTGCCTTGGACTTGGACCCAAAAAAGTCTGTTTCTATGTTCGAAACCATGTTCTCCTACCTGAGGACTCCACACTACGTAGTGAGTACATACTATATGCTTTCAGCTGTACCTCTGTAGGCAATGTACACGTTTCTGATCCGTTGGGGCTTAGATGGTGGAGGGGAACGAGAGTGAATTACTTTGTTTTTGCTATAGGGCTGGCCATTGCATTGCAAGCCTATAGGGCTGTTTTGTGTGTTGACAGTGATAGGTATAGGATGTTTCCATTGATATTTGAATACTTTTTGAATCCTTTTCTGAGGATATGATAGCTCTTGTTCTGGTATGCTCATGATGAATAAGACTGAGTCATGCAACGGCTGTGTTATTTAACCAGACCAGGGCTATCTGAGGTGAGACTTTATTGTCAGAATCCTTCTCAACTTCAAAAGGAATCCATGTATGATACAAAGAGAGTGGAAGAGAAGAATGGGGGCCCAATGCACTTCAACCTCCAGTAGCTCACTGACATGGATAGGTTTTGTCAGTGGGCAGAGTTGCTGTGTGATATGACTGTGTCTCAAGGTGGCGAGTGTGTGTGTGTGTGTGTGTGTGTGTGTGTTCATTCAGAAGATTCTCAGTTTCCTTTCCTCCACACTGACACACCTGCCATGTGAATACGGATTGAGGAGAGAGTCTATAAATGTTTGTGTCCGTAGATGTCTATAGATGTATCTACATAGTATAAAGGCAGTCTTTGGTCCCCTGGTCCTAGCAGCTGTGAATGAAAACTAGCAGTGCACCCACTGTGGCTTGATAATACCACCCCCCCTTACACACACACACTCCTCTATTCTCTCCAATTAGGAACAAAGTGACTGAATTAATGCGTGACACTTTCTCCTGACACCTCTCCTTTAACAATACCCCTCTCCTCCCTCCATCTCTCTTCTCTCCCTTGTCATTGTCACGCTTTCTCTCTCTCCTGTCATGGGCAGCTGTTCCTCTAGGCAGTCAGGGCTGAATGGCCATTGTTTCCTCTGTACCAAGAGCCCTTGTTATCCAGAACGTAGTTGATGTGCCACACAATCAATAGACTTCTGCCCTATTGTCATAATATCACCATTCCCTCACCGTTACCTCATCACTCCCCCAGTGTCTACTCGGACTGCACCCCTGGTCCCCTGCCACCCACCTCCACAGCCCGCCTTCGGATCTGTCAAAACGGCCAGCATTTTGGGATGCTGAGGAACTGTAACTCACATCAACAGATGTCTCCGACAGGCTCAATAAAGATACAATTATTTAGCAGCAACTAGTAGGCACACCAGAGTCTCTGTGAGAAAATAGTCGTTTTACTCTGCATTTACCATTTTGCCACTTTGAGTGTTTGTTTACATGGTGAGGAATGTGGCTGGATGTAGACCTGTAATAAGGGGTGGAGGTTAGGTTACCAGATACCACAACCCTGGTCTGGTGATTCACCACACTACTGGTGGAAGCTGTTTTACTAACCTCACCTTTGTTTGTTGTGATGCCACATCTGACACTGATGTAGAGTCATTCAGTAGGCCTCAATGTCAGGCTACACATCCTCAGGGTACAGTTAGACTACTGGCTCAACCAACCCAACAACTATAAACAGCCAGAGTCATGGAGGGGAGGAATGCCAAGCCTCAATATTGTGCTACACAGTCGCAAATCTCTTTATGCAGAGAGTTCCATGTATACAGCGAAATTGATACATAGAACACGAGACACAGGCACAACCAAATGCTGCCATTTGTTGAGACTTGTTTGATGTTTAAAGTGGAACTGACAGCGTTTTAGCAAAATTAAATCGTATGAAAATCTGTTCCTATACACCCCTAGGAAGAATATGATGCCATTGTTTTACATTTTCTGACAAGCGAGCACATAGATATGTTAATTTTCATGTTTTCATACTTTCATAGAATGTTTGGAAAGGACGTAGAGTAAAGCAGTTGTGAAAATTCTATAGCAATATAGAATGGGAAAACGGCCGTGCATTTGGACAATTAATAGACACTGCAGTAAATAAAACCTAATAAAACGTGTTAGTCTTGTCCAGGCCCCGACTCTACACACACCTGTGCGCCATAGCCAATCAGAGCTACAGTAGGCCTATATGCAGATAAGCCATTTGCCACAAGGGCATACCATCATTCACTTTGAACTGGACATTGGTTTACAGACCGTAGCAACAGCACGACTTTAGATAATTAGAAAGCATTCGCCAAAAGCCACAAAATACACCTGAATGGATTTCTGTAAATAACCTGATCAAACAATCAAATCAAATCAAATCAAATTTTATTGGTCACATGCGCCGAATACAACAGGTGCAGACATTACAGTGAAATGCTTACTTACAGCCCTTAACCAACAGTGCATTTATTTTAAACAAAAAAGTAAGAATAAAACAACAACAAAAAAGTGTTGAGAAAAAAAGAGCAGAAGTAAAAATAAAGTGACAGTAGGGAGGCTATATATACAATAGAATAAAGTGACAGTAGGGAGGCTATATATACAGGGGGGTACCGTTGCATAGTCAATGTGCGGGGGCACCGGCTAGTTGAGGTAGTTGAGGTAATATGTACATGTGGGTAGAGTTAAAGTGACTATGCATAAATACTTAACAGAGTAGCAGCAGCGTAAAAAGTATGGGGTGGGGGGGCAGTGCAAATAGTCCGGGTAGCCATGATTAGCTGTTCAGGAGTCTTATGGCTTGGGGGTAGAAGCTGTTGAGAAGTCTTTTGGACCTAGACTTGGCACTCCGGTACCGCTTGCCGTGCGGTAGCAGAGAGAACAGTCTATGACTAGGGTGACTGGAGTCTTTGACAATTTTGAGGGCCTTCCTCTGACACCGCCTGGTATAGAGGTCCTGGATGGCAGGGAGCTTTGCCCCTGTGATGTACTGGGCCGTACGCACTACCCTCTGTAGTGCCTTTGCGGTCAGAGGCCAAGCAGTTGCCATACCAGGCGGTGATGCAACCAGTCAGGATGCTCTCGATGGTGCAGCTGTAGAATTTTTTGAGGATCTGAGGACCCATGCCAAATCTTTTTAGTCTCCTGAGGGGGAATAGGCTTTGTCGTGCCCTCTTCACGACTGTCTTGGTGTGTTTGGACCATGATAGTTCGTTGGTGATGTGGACACCAAGGAACTTGAAGCTCTCAACCTGTTCCACTACAGCCCCGTCGATGAGAATGGGGGCGTGCTCAGTCCTCTTTTTTTTTCCTGTAGTCCACAATCATCTCCTTTGTCTTGGTCACGTTGAGGGAGAGGTTGTTGTCCTGGCACCACACGGCCAGATCTCTGACCTCCTCCCTATAGGCTGTCTCATCGTTGTCGGTGATCAGGCCTACCACTGTTGTGTCGTCGGCAAACTTAATGATGGTGTTGGAGTCGTGCCTGGCCATGCAGTCATGGGTGAACAGAGAGTACAGGAGGGGACTGAGCACGCACCCCTGAGGGGCCCCCCGTGTTGAGGATCAGTGTGGCAGATGTGTTGTTACCTACCCTTACCACCTGGGGGCGGCCCGTCAGGAAGTCCAGGATCCAGTTGCAGAGGGAGGTGTTTAGTCCCAGGATCCTTAGCTTAGTGATGAGCTTTGAGGGCACTATGGTGTTGAATGCTGAGCTGTAGTCAATGAATAGCATTCTCACGTAGGTGTTCCTCTTGTCCAGGTGGGAAAGGGCAGTGTGGAGTGCGATAGAGATTGCATCATCTGTGGATCTGTTGGGGGCGGTATGCAAATTGGAGTGGGTCTAGGGTTTCTGGGATTATGCTGTTGATGTGAGCCATGACCAGTCTTTCAAAGCACTTCATGGCTACAGACGTCAGTGCCACGGGTCGGTAGTCATTTAGGCAGGTTATCTTAGAGTTCTTGGGCACGGGGACTATGGTGGTCTGCTTGAAACATGTTGGTATTACAGACTCAGTCAGGGACATGTTGAAAATGTCAGTGAAGACACTTGCCAGTTGGTCAGCACATGCTCGGAGTACACGTCCCTGGTAATCCGTCTGGCCCTGCGGCCTTGTGAATGTTGACCTGCTTAAAAGTCTTACTCACATCGGCTACGGAGAGCGTGATCACATAGTCGTCCCGGAACAGCTGGTGCTCTCATGCATGCTTCAGTGTTGCTTGCCTCAAGCGAGCATAGAAGTGGTTTAGCTCGTCTGGTAGGCTTGTGTCACTGGGCAGCTCGCGGCTGTGCTTCCCTTTGTAGTCTGTAATAGTTTTCAAGCCCTGCCACATCCGACGAGCGTCAGAGCCAGTGTAGTATGATTCAATCTTAGACCTGTATTGACTCTTTGCCTGTTTGATGGTTCGTCGGAGGTCATAGCGGGATTTCTTATAAGCGTCCGGGTTAGAGTCCCGTTCCTTGAAAGCGGCAGCTCTACCCTTTAGCTCAGTGCGGATGTTTCCTGTAATCCATGGCTTCTGGTTGGGGTATGTACGTACGGTCACTGTGGGGACGACATCATCGATGCACTTATTGATGAAGCCAGTGACTGATGTGGTGTACTCCTCAATGCTGTCTGAAGAATCCCGGAACATGTTCCAGTCTGTGCTAGCAAAACAGTCCTGTAGCTTAGCATCTGCGTCATCTGACCACTTTTTTATTAGCCGAATCACTGGTGCTTCCTGCTTCAGTTTTTGCTTATAAGCAGGAATCAGGAGGATAGAGTTATGGTCAGATTTGCCAAATGGAGGGCGAGGGAGAGCTTTGTATGCGTCTCTGTGTGTGGAGTAAAGGTGGTCTAGAGTTTTTTCCCCTCTGGTTGCACATTTAACATGCTGGTAGAAATTAGGTAGAACGGATTTAAGTTTCCCTGCATTAAAGTCCCCTGCTACTAGGAGCGCTGCATCTGGATGAGCGTTTTCCTGTTGATTAATGGCCTTGTACAACTCATTCAGTGCAATCTTAATGCCAGCATTGGTTTGTGGTGGTAAATAGACAGCTATGAAAAATATAGATGAAAACTCTCTTGGTAAATAGTGTGGTCTGCAGCTTATCATAAGATACTCTACCTCAGGCGAGCAAAACCTTGAGACTTCCATAGACGGGTAGGCTCAGTTGCCTATGCACATCAACAACAACTGTTAGCCAGAGCGAGATGAGCTAAAATCTAACAAGCCAACAGTAGATCAAACCTTTTGAGCTTGTAGATGGTTGTAAAAATTGCACTTATAAACGATGTGAGAATAGGAGCCTGCTTGCCCTTCTGCAGCTTGCCTGCTGATAACAGTCGTTCAAGTTCACCATAGCTAGCTATAGCAAAGTGATTGACATTTCTTGCTAACTAACCAAATGACACCTGAATCTTTAGCTGTAGCCACCAAAAAACAATATGGGGGGGAAGTCGGCCAATCACCCACTCGTCCAATGAAATCCCAAATAAAGTTGGTTTTGTTGTATCTGGGAATTTGATATTTTTTACTAATATTATGATTGTCTGTTAGTTTCATATCTGCAAAGTAGTTAAATTGCTGTCAGTTCGACTTTAACTGAAAAATAATCAGAGCTTTATCTCATAGTACAATGTAAAGGAAGTCACGATATCAGTGCTTGTTTACTTTTAATCTCTTGGATCACTGTTCGACTCGGTCAAAGCCAAGAATTCTGTTGTAGCATGTCATGTGTTTGTGTTGATTTTATATTTGATAAGACTTCAGCCAGATGAAGATGAGAAGCATCAGTTCCCATCTGAGTCTACCCCGCTCATTCTTGGTTTTTAAGGGATACTTTGGTACTTTTATCAACTTTCCCAGAGTCAGATGAACTAGTGGATACCATTTTTATGTCTCTGCGTCCAGTATGAAGGAAGTTAGAGGTAGTTCCGCAAGCCAATGCTAACTAGCGTTAGTGCATGACTGGAAGTGTATGGCATGCTAGTAGATGCCCATCGACTTCCAGTCGTTGTGTTAACGCTAGTTAGCAGTGGCTCGCATAACTTCCTTCATACTGGACACATACAAAAATGGTATCCACTAGTTCATCTGACTCTGGGGAAGTAGATAAAGGGCCTAATTACCAAAATACCAAAGTATCCCTTTATCGCTGATGGATTATAGGAGCTAAGAGTTTCAGCATAGGGAATCATCACACTGTTGACTGGAGTCAAACATCTGAATGACCTTAAGATGAATGCACTAACTGTAAGTCGCTCTGGATAAGAGCGTCTGCTAAATCACAAATGTAAAATGTAAAAATGTACGGACAAGGAGGTCTATGGACACATTCACAAGTAGACAAGAAAAATAGTGTGTGTGTGTGGAGGATGTGCGGACGTGCCCGGATCCTTCCATCTGTTCCGAGCCAAAGGGGTTCTGGGAAATCCTTTTGATGTATGTACAGAGCAGATGGAGCTCACAGGACCGATTTAGGATAAAACAGATCGGTAGCACATTATTGTAACAAATACTTTTCTAACTGTCCTAGAAAATGGAAAGGATTGCTTGTGTTAGGGGGCTGTGGTTAGCTTCTAGATTAGGCTATGGTTATGGGATCTTCTGAAGGGCAATAACACGGTAACAGAATTATGCTTTGACTCAGTTATTTCACTTAAAAATTGATAAGTTTAACAAACCATACAACTCTATTCACAAAGACTACTTTTACCAATTTCCACTGAATAATTTACAAAAACTAATTTAGTGGAAGAACTGTGCAGATGCAAACTTTGGTAACTACGGTAAAATCTCCCTCAGGTTTTTGTGTGACCACGTTTTCCAAAAACTCTGATGTCTGCAGAAATAATGGGGTGTCAGCTATGACATGGCACCCTGAGTTTGAAAAAAAAGTAATGAAGTGGATTTACACCCGGTAACGGAATTACTGTAAAGGAATTACATCATGGGTCCCTGATATGTTTGGACATCACAGCGAAGCACAGTAGAGTGCAGTACAATACAGCAGAGCAGAGTAGGATAAAGTAGAATTCAGTGCAGTACAGTAAAGTAGTGTAGAGTACAGTACAATATACTGTACTCTACTTTTCTTTACTATACTGTATTGTACTGTATTGTGCTGTGCTGTACTGCACTACTGTATTGTATTGGACTGTACTTACTGTGCTCTAGTCACTGTACTATATTGTACTGTACTGTGCTCTACTCACTGTACTGCACTGTGCTATCCAAACTTGTGAAACATACGTTTATGATATACACCTTTCAAGCCAAGATGTTTTTTCTGGCAACTTCAGCATCCTGACAACTTTTTGCCATCTTTTCTTTATATATGAAAGGTATTGCCGGCGACAAAGCCTCTACTTTTATTTCAGCCAACCGACCTAGTCATGATTGTGTTAAAGTTCTGCCTACAGCTTAGTATGAAATGTAGCCGTAATGCTAAGGCAGCATTGGCACGCACTACGCTCTTAAGCTCTTGATGGTTGCTAGGCAGCGTTGGTTACTACTATCCTCCTGGCAGTTCTAAACTTTGCAAGGAATGTCACTTCACCCATCTCTTCGCGTAGCCCACCACATGCACTGTTTTCTTAACCACAACTGCATGGATCCATAAAGAATTACTGTGGGAATAAATATCACTGAATATCACTGAATGGCGAAAATATTGGAATAAAGTATGAAGCAATTGAAAGCATGAAATTGTTGCTTACTGAAACTCCCAAGTCATCCAATTGTTATAATACATTTGAATCAATAGCCTACAAGTGTGTGGTCAACTACACTGAACAAAATTATAAGTGCAACATGCAATAATGTTGTCCCACTCCTCTTCAATGGCTGTGCGAAGCTGATGGATATTGGCAGGAACTGAAACGCTGTCGTACGGGTCGACACAGAGCATCCCAAACATGCTCAATGGGTGAGTATCTGGTGAGTATGCAGGCCATGGAAGAACTGGGACATTTTCAGCTTCCAGGAATTGTGTACAGATCCTTGCGACATGGGGCCGTGTATTATCATGCTGAAAAATGAGGTGATGTCGGCGGATGAATGGCACGACAATGGGCCTCAGGATCTCCTCACGGTATATCTGTGCATTCAAATTGCCATCGATTTAAAATTCAATTGTGTTCGTTGTCCGTAGTTTATGCCTGCCCATACCGTAACCCCACAGCCACCATGGGGCACTCTGTTCACAACGCTGACATCAGCAAACTCGCCCACACGACGCCATACATGCTGTCTGCCATCTGCCCGGTACAGTTGAAACCGGGATTCATCCGTGAAGAGCACACTTCTCCAGCGTGCCAGTGGCTATCGAAGGTGAGCATTTTCCCACTGAAGTCGGTTACTACGCCGAAAAGTCAGGTCAAGACCCTGGTGAGGACGATGAGTACGCAGATGAGCTTCCCTGAGACGGTTTCTGACAGTTTGTGCAGAAATTCTTCGGTTATGCAAACCCACAGTTTCATCAGCTGTCCGGTGGCTGGTCTCAGACGATCCGCAGGTGAAGAAGCCGGATATGGAGTTCCTGGGCTGGCATGGTTACATGTGGTCTGCGGTTGTGAGACCGGTTGGACGTACTGCCAAATTCTCTAAAACGACATTGGAGGTGGGTTATGGTAGAGAAATTAACATTAAACTATCTGGCAACAGCTCTGGTGGACATTCGTGCAGTCAGCATTCCAATTGCATGCTCCCTCAAAATTTTAGACATCTGTGGCATTGTGTTGTGGGACAAAACTGCACATTTTAGAGTGGCCTTTCATTGTCCCCAGCACAAGGCTGTGTAATGATCATGCTGTTTAATCAGCTTCTTGATATGCCACACCAGTCAGGTGGATGGATTATCTTGGCATAGGAGAAATGCTCACTAACAGGGATGTAAACACATTTGTGAATGAAATGTTAGAGAAATAAGCTTTTTGTGCATATGGAACATTTCAGGGATCTTTTATTTCAGCTCATGTAACATGGGACCAACACTTTCATGTTGCGTTTATATCTCTGTTCAGTATGTGTCGTTTAACAAGTGGATTATTTTGCTCTTCAGTCGCTTAGTACCCTAGGCCTACTCCCGACCAAAAGCCTGTGACTTGTCCTAATCAATCATTCAATCAATGTGATTCTATCTTTATTTTTATATTGAGTTAATTCTCTTGCTGGGCAAATAAGTGGAGATGGTATAGCTCATCTATTAGTTTGCTCATCTATAACTGATCAGAAACATTTAACATGCAATGTAGTCTATATTAAGTATAGTCCTATTATTTTGCTCGATCACGTAAAGGCAACTCTAAAAGCCCACGGAGGTTGGGAAATATGAACACGAGACTTGCATGCTTTTGAAAATATAGATTGCTATTATTTTCTATCGGTATCATGATGAAGATATTCTCAATGTAAGATCCTAGGCCTGTTCCCTAACAAAGCAGAGTTAGGGTAAGAAAAATATGAAATGTGGATCAAAAAAGCATGGGCTTGCCTTGGGCTCGGTTTCAAAATATCAAATGATTTATATGACAGCGGTTCCACACGTTGCCGTGAAAATAAAATATTATTTGTATTTTATTCTGTTATATTTCATTATATTCTATAGCCTATTATAAACTGGGTGGTTCGAACCCTGAATGCTGATTGTCTGAAGTTGTTGGGGCATGGACTCTACAAGGTGTCGAAAGCGTCCCACAGGGATGCTGGCCCATGTTGACTCCAATGCTTCCCACAGTTGTGTCAAGTTGGCTGGATGTCCTTTGGGTGGTGGACCATTCTTGATACACACACGAAACTGTTGAGCGTGAAAAGCCCAGCAGCATTGCAGTTCTTGACCCACTCAAACCGGTGTGCCTGGCACCTACTACCATACCCCGTTCAAAGGCACTTAAATCTTTTGTCTTTCCCATTCACACTCAATGGCACACATACTCAATTTATGTCTCAATTGTCTTAAGGCTTAAAAATCCTTCTGTAATCTGTCTCCTCCCCGTCATCTACACTGATTGAAGTGGATTTAACAGGTGACATCAATAAGGATCATAGCTTTCACCTGGTCAGTCTGTCATGGTAAGAGAAAGTGTTCCTAATGTTTTGTACACTCGTGTATGTGTGTTGATTGTGATCAGGGTAGCCTAAGTGTGTCTATTGATTTCATGTGCATATATGCTGCACAGACCAGTAACATAATTGAACTCAAAATATGCCGTTCTGTTCTTTTGAAAATAAATTGTATTTGTCTTATAATGTTTCTTAGGGACCTGCCTAAAACAAATGAATAATGTTTTCTTTGTGATGGTGTATATTCAATGGATTTATTCAAATAGATGTCCAACCACATCGGCCCACGTCTACTCCCACTCCTAAACTTGCCGGCATGTGCACGGGAGATATAAAAGGCTTATCCCGGCAAGAATGTGGTAAAAATGGGACTGTATGAATTGGGTTCTAAAAACATTGGCAGATTATTATTATTTTTTACAGGCAACATACCGTAAAAATCTGTCTGTAAAGGGTATATGATAGACTGGACTGGACCAAATCTGAACCTGTCTGTGGAGAGAGAGAGTGCGAGAGAGAGACTGTTTTAACACTCTAGGTTTGACCACCAGACAACACAAAGACAAAGAAAACAGTTATCAGCTGAACATAACAGTATGCCAGTGGAAGGGAAGACAGTAGCAGGTTTTTATTTAACCTTTATTTAACCAGGTAAGCCAGTTGAGAACAAGTTCTCATTTACAACTGCGACCTGGCCAAGATAAAGCAAAGCAGTGCGATAAAAACAACAACAACACAGTGTTACATATGGGGTAAACAAAACGTACAGTCAATAACACATTAGAAAATCTATATACAGTGTGTGCAAATGTAGTAAATTATGGAGGTAAGGCAATAAATAGGCCATTAGTGCAAAATAATGTATTAACACTGGAATGATAGATGTGCAGAAGATGATGTGCAAATAGAGATACTGGGGTGCAAATGAGCAAAATAAATAACAATATGGGGATGAGGTAGTTGGGTGGGCTAATGACAACTGCTCTAACAACTGATGCTTAAAGTTAGTGAGGGAGATAAGAGTCTCCAGCTTCAGAGATTTTTGCAGTTTGTTCCAGTCATTGGCAGCAGAGAAATGGAAGGAATGGCGGCCAAAGGAGGTGTTGGCTTTGGGGATGACCAGATATACCTGCTGGAGCGCATACTACAGGTGGGTGTTGATATGGTGACCAATGAGCTAAGATAAGGCGGAGATTTGCCTAGCAGTGATTTATAGATGACCTGGAGCCAGTGGGTTTGGCGACGAATATGTAGTGAGGGCCAGCCAACAAGAGCGTACAGGTCACAATGGTGGGTAGTATATGGGGCTTTGATGACTAAACGGATGGCACTGTGATCGACTACATCCAGTTTGCTGAGTAGAGTGTTGGAGGCTATTTTGTAAATGACATCGCTGAAGTCAAGGATCGGTAGGCTAGTCAGTTTTACGAGGGCATGTTTGGCAGCATGAGTGAAGGAGGCTTTGTTGCGAAATAGGAAGCCACATAACTGTGGTTTGTAACTATTATGATTTCCCATTGTAGCCAATGATTTCCCATTGTGGTGTCCTGAATCACTGTGGTCACTAAAGATCCCATGGCACTTATCGTAAGAGTAGGGGTGTTAACCCCGGTGTCATGGCTAAATTCCCAATCTGGCCCTCATACCATCATGGCAGCCTAATCATCCCCAGCTTCCAATTGGCTCATTCATCCCCCCTCCTCTCCCCTGTAACTATTCCCCAGGTCGTTGCTGTAAATGAGAATGTGTTCTCAGGCAACTTAACTGGTAAAATAAGGGTTATATATTTATTTATGTTGTCTTATTTATGTTTTAATTACATATTTGTTTTGGTAATTACAAGTTTTTATCACTTAATAATTCATAAACAAAATTGATATCAGTAAAATCACTAACTAATTGGTAGGTCTACCATTACTTGTTACTTCTGTGAACTTTCATTATATTCCCTCCTCATGAGGGAGAGTAATTAGAAAATGTCTTAGATATTTGGGATTTTGGTAACTGAATTACAAGGCACAAGGCTATATTTCTTAAACTTACAGAAGGTAAACAATTTCTCCAAAACTAAATATGTGTTGATATTAGTTGGCAAGGGTCTTTATGTCAACATTATTGTGTTTTGATGTATTTTTAATAGTTTTTCTGGTAGATGTTTTCTAAGACCCCTTTTTCATCTGTTTATCCAAAAATCCTTTACTTAAGCCACATTTTTAAGATGGTTGAAACATGTATCTATGCTGTCATTTCCCAAAAATATAGACTCTTAAGGCATCCCCATGCTTCCCATCCAAAACAGTTTGTGCATATATTATGATGCCATTTTGTTACGTTTTTATTCGTATTTTCAACTAGGAACTAACACTGATAAAACATTTTTCACACTTTTCATCAGCTGTTGTACCATATGAAACAAAACACAGGAAAAACACATTTTGACTGCACTGGGCCTATAAGCAAATCCTATTGACATATTTTCAAAGATAGGAAGTGCTTTTCTAGAGTACATCACAATGTTCTATCCCGCTGGGCACAGACGTCATCGTTGAAATGACGTGGAAACAACATTGATTCCCATTGGGATGTTCCATTATTACCACTGAGAGAGAGAAACTATCAGAGACATTAAAGGGGCTTCGGGGGTGTGCTCTTGGAAAAGAGTTGGAAATTGGGGCTCTGCCTCACTCTTCTCTCTCAAACCCCTTCAGAGTGTCGTTACTCTCTGTGGGTCTTCATAAACTGGCTAGATTACCATAGAAGACTGTGTGCATGTGCGTGTGTGCTGTGTCTGTCTGTAAACCGGCTATATTAGAACAGAAGATCAGTGAGGATATTCATAACAGAGTTAAACCAGGGCCAGATGCCAGCAGCAGATATCTCTAAT
The DNA here is from genome assembly GCF_020615455.1 of Coregonus clupeaformis. NCBI lineage: Eukaryota > Metazoa > Chordata > Actinopteri > Salmoniformes > Salmonidae > Coregonus > Coregonus clupeaformis. The sequence continues at coordinate 22,795,170 of NC_059225.1, read as the reverse complement.
AATAATATTATACAGCCAGACTGGAACTGTGCCTTCATATAGGCTAGGTCTCAAATGGCAGCCTATTCCTATATAGTGCACTACTTTTGACAAGGGCCCATATGGCTTAGGTCAAAAGTAGTGCACTATAGGAAATAGGGTGCCATTTGGGGCGCAACCCTAGTTGCTGTTCATGTGTTGTTTTGTGCATGTGTTCTCCATGTGTTCTGTAGTCTGCACTGCAGGTGTGTACTGGATGTATATGCATTGTATAACCTCAACCTACGAAGATTTGAATTGAGTTGATCTACCACCAAGCTAATGCAAAATGTACCAAAAAATGACTAGTTAAATTACATGTAGTGGAACTGTTGGTCACCATGCTGACCCCTGGTTGATCAATGGGGGACCTGGGCCGGTAATCATAAATTGTCTGAGAGTAGGAGTGCTGATCTGTGACCAGGTCCTTCCTGTCCATATAATCTTATTCATTATTATCTAAAAGGCTAAACTGATCCTAGTTCAGTACTCCTACTCTGAGACCCTTTGTGAATACAGGCCCTGATATCATTACATAAACCTGATCGGCCATGTCACCAAATAACCGCCCGCCATTCTGCCCTGCCCCTCGACAGAAGCCCCAGATTGGCCTAGCTGAAACAGTGTAATTAGCCTGAACCAATCACAGCAAGGGCATTAAGGGCGGATTACCCATTAGCTAGCAGCTTAGCTGTCAGCTGTCTGCCTACCCTGACTGGGAGGAATGCTGGTAATTCCAGCTGAAGGCTTTCCTCCTCATGTAGTTAGAGAAAAAATGTGCACGACCGGGAGAAATATCCAGGCTTAAAGAATTTAGTGGCACTAGCTATATCCGGACTGGGTGGATAGGATCACTGTGTTCTGTTGGCACATATAGGCGGCATCCCAAATGGTACCCTATTCCCTACATAGTGCAATACTTTTGACCAGAGCCGTATCGGCCCTGGTCAAACTTAGTGCACTATATAGGGAATAGGGTGCCATTGGGGACATAGACTTAATAAAGGCTATCATGAGCCGTCCAATCTCTCAGTTCTGAATGTGTCCATGTGTTGTGTGGCCTATAGATGTACATTCCTCAGCATTAGCTTCTTCAATCTGGTTCTGTGTGTGGTGTGCAGACTGAACCGCAGACCTAGGCCCGACGGTTGTGTGGTTTAAATGGTCTGTACTTTGTACATGGAAACTTGAGGTGGGGAGAGAGAGAGAGCTTTGGCTATACACTAAATCCATTAAAGAAATTGGATTATTTGTCCCTGTACCATCAGTTCTCAATGTTCTCTCCTCTTGTAAGAAAAAAGAAGAAGACAATGTCACCGAGCTGGAATTGCAAAAGCAAAACAAATTGATCTTGTCATGGTTGTGGCAGGTCATCTGACTCATTGAGCCAGTAGCCATTTATTAGCCCCTGTCCTGTCTGACCCTTTTAAGGAATTCAACCTTAATCCATCATATATTCCTGATAGCTCAGTACATGTGTGAGTAACAGATATTGGCGTGTGTATCTCTGTACTGTCTGTACCTACAGTATATGTCCGTCCGTCCGTCCGATGGGCATTATGGAGGAGTTATGGTCAGAAGATGCAGGGTAGATCACGGAGGCCATTGCCTGGGTCATGTTCATTAGACACCAAATGAAATAAAAGAACAGGAACTAGTTTTGCTACGTTGTGCCCAAATACAACCATGGTTCAAAGTGCAGTGGATGGATAGGACCTATGGATCCTGGTATCGTGACAAGCACAATAGGCTTGTCACGATACCAACATTTTATAAACAATATGTTACCAGGCCAAGTATCACGATACCGAGTAGTATCGCGATACCGCGGTGGAAAAAAATCAGTGGCCAAGGATCCTTGTTCACGTTTTGTAAACGTTCTCTAAAAACCTGTCACTGAAATTCACACTTCTACTCAATACCACACATTGAATTCAACTTCACACTGTTCAGTGTATAATAGAATACTGCATAGAATGGCTGATTTACTCATATTTACAAAGGCCTACCTGTGAATTGGCTGAAGGAATGGGAGGAAGGAATATACATCAGTGGAGGCTGCTGAACAGAGGACGGCTCATCAAATGGCTAGAACGGCGCAAATGGAATGGCATCAAACACATAGAACACATTCCACTGATTCCGCAACAGCCATTACCACGAGCCCGTCCTCCCAAATGAAGGTGCCACCAGCCTCCTGTGATATACATGCATAATGATCTGTATGTCATTGTGTCAGTAAGGGGAAACACAGCATGAAACCTCCTTCAGTTAACAGACACCCACACTCTCCCTTCCTCACACACTCTCATAAACACACACACCACTCTCTCTCTCCCACAAACACACATACACACACTGCTCCCAACTTTTAAAAAGTTAGGCACTAAACAGAATTTAAGGAGCACCAGAAATAAATGTGTTTTTGATATAGTTTAGTCTACCATTAGGCCTATGTGAATCCTACCTTTTGAAGCACATCTCATGAGTAGCAGACCCTTTTCCTTTCTTCCTGTGCCAATCAAATTAGCCTAAACCTACTGTCAAGTTACCAGGTTGTTAGCTAGCTAGATAACATGACTGAACAACGTTGTTTGTTATCAAACCAATAATTAGCTACCGGGATTAGTTTCAAACGGCCGGTGACATGGTTTGTGCAATAATATCAAATGCGCACGAATCCCGATAGAAAGAAAATAAGGCACCTCCGGTAATATGGGTCATTAAAAAAAAAAAACGTTTAGGCTAGAGACAAGCCGTAACAAATGTACAAATCTAACAACAGAAGACTCATCAGGGTCTGGGTCTGCATCCTCGCTCGCCACCACGGCAAAATTATATATCCATTTTTTTACTGATGGAGGAAAAGACGTGTATAAAGAGCAGACAGAGAGAAGCAGGTGAGTGAGGGCTGGTAGGGGATGCTGCTGGCTGAGGGCTGGTAGGGGATGCTGCTGGCTGAGGGCTGGTAGGGGATGCTGCTGGCTGAGGGCTGGTAGGGGATGCTGCTGGCTGAGGGCTGGTAGGGGATGCTGCTGGCTGAGGGCTGGTAGGGGATGCTGCTGGCTGAGGGCTGGTAGGGGATGCTGCTGGCTGAGGGCTGGTAGGGGATGCTGCTGGCTGATTCCTGCTGCCACACTTGATATGCGCATGAAAGTGAAGTGGATATTATTGGACCTGCGCATATAAGAGACTAGTGGCTGTTAAATTCAACTGAATTTATAAACCAAACTGACTTTATAAACATTTTAAAACAGGCGCCAGCGGGTTCTTTAGCTCGGTAGGGTAGGTAAAGTCAGTAGGATCATATGAAATGGTACTACTTATTCTAAAATTTTGGTATCATAAGTATCATGACGTTTTGGCACCTTCATATTACCGTGGTTCCGGTATACTGTGCAACACTAATGCACTATATAGGGAATAGGGTGCCATCGCTGAAGGGACCCAGGCAGACTCTCTGGCCTGCAGCGAGTTGGGTACCATACAAGTGAGGACTTTATGGGGACCACAATTGATTCCCATTCAAAATCCTATTTTACCTAACCCTATTCTAACCATAACCCTAAACCCGAACCTCTAAGCCTAAAATAGCCTTTTTCCTAATTAGGACCGGCCAAATGTCCTCACTTGTCCTAATTCTAGTATAGTATAGAACAAGTATAGTAAAACAAAAAAACACACACACACACATTCCTCCAGGGTTGTGGGTTCGATTCCCACGGGGGGCCAGTATGAAAAATGTATGCACTCACTAACTGTAAGTCGCTCTGGATAAGAGCGTCTGCTAAATGACTAAAATGTAAAATTTAGTAAGCTCTTTCTGTGTATAAAGTAGCATGGACGTGTTGTCCCAGAAATGAATGCAATGCTTCTTTCTCTAGTTAAGCATGTGCACTACTGGCACACACACACACACACACACACCACAAGGCTCTCGTTAGCAGCCTAGTAACAGGGACTGGTTTGGTTTTTGGAAGGCACCACTGTTCCCAATGCACACAAGCACATATGAGCCAGGACAGAATGGGGGGAATTTCGCTCCAGGCATTCCTCCATCCCTCACTCCATCCTTCATTAATGTTTCACTACATGGCTTTTGAGAAGTGAAGTGAAAAGCCCAATGATCAGACAGACAGAGTGGGGTTTAGACTCACTGGTTAAATGGATCATTGTTCATCGTGTCATGTTGAGAAACCATTACTGGGGGGTCTCTTAAAGCAACACAACGACAAATAGCATCCTATTCCCTATGTAGTAGACTACATTAGACCTGGGCCCATAGGTATATTCACTATGTAAGGTATAGGGTGCTATTTGGGATGTGACCAGTGTGATGAGAGAGCGCTGCTCTTTTTAACGACAGCTCGTTGAATTCAGTTGTTGTTGGAATTATCATTGGAAATACAATTACATTGCCCTGTTCAGACAGCCAATACTTACATGCTTTCATTTCAAACCTCAAACAGCCAAGGCTGAAATGAATTGACTGTGCCACATTCTCTGGTTGGGTTGTGTTCCAGACGGGTTATTATGGATATCTTGGCTTTAGTCTCTCTGAGGCTAGACTCTTGCTGACAGACATTGTGTACGCATGGACGGATGTATTGTATGTAGCACCCTATTCCCTATATAGTACACTACTTTTGACCAGGCTCTGGGTATATAGGGAGTAGGGAACCATTTGGGACGGACCTTGTTCTCTACTAGCAGTAGTTATGAGCGGGGTTGGGGGAGACGTTTGTGGAGTTAGTATTTCTGCAGACAGACAGTGATTTCATTTCCTGTGAGGACTATCAGCTCAGGTTTTAAAGGTGAATTGGCTGCTTGTCTGTAAGGACGTGAGACTAGCTAGACTCAATGATCTGTGAAATGGAAAGAAATGAAAGTCTTCGTCCCAACACGGAAAAACACACAGACTCACTTATATCCCCAGATGGGTTCCTCAGAACTTTCCCTTTTAAAATCCCACCAACCTTGGTACATTAGGTCAAATATTCTCTAGCCCGCTCTCTCACTCTCTAGCCCGCGCTCTGTAGCGCGCTCTCTCTCGCACACACGCTCGCTCTCTCTAGCCCGCTCTCTCTCTCTCTGTGTCTGATAGGATTTTCTACAAATTATTAACACCATTTAACATGGTGACCTTTTTAAAAATACTTTCCATGTTTTTAACTTCCTAAGCTGGACAAGTTGCATGGTGTATTACAGGGTTCCCCAACTGGCAGGTGGCCCGCAGGAGATTTTATTTGAGATTCAGAGAGGGGGAGAGAGAGCGCGATTGAGGGGGGTAAAGAGGAGGTTGGTGGGGGTAAAGAGGAGGTGGGTGGGGGTGTAATGTGAAAATGGTCTGACTGATACCCAGTGAGGTGGAAATGTAGGTTCATCTGGTCATATGGCACCGTACCTCCGTACAGTCCTGTGTGTGTGTCCGTAGCATGGGAAAAGGGGCAGAACAGAGGGGCGTTGGCTGAGCATTTTATTGAAGGAGGGAATGAATGGGGAAAAAGGTGATGGTGGGGAGGAAGAATGAATGAGAGATGGAGGAGAAAGGAGAAAGGGAGTGGATGGATGTGCAGTCAGCAGAGAGAAGATTGGATCAATGAATAGGAGGTGTGGGGGGGTGACATCACCCATCAAACCATGCTCTACTACTCTACTCATCCTTGGGATTTAGTACTAGGTGTGTGCACGCGCATGCGTTCGATGTGTGTGCGTGTGCTTGCTGGTGTGTGTCTGTATCGTCATGGCCACCGAGCGAGAAGCAAATCAGCAGCCCACTCCTCTCTCCACTCTGTCCTCTCCACCTCAGTGACTTTAACCTGCTTTAGTCTAATTGAAAGACCTAGTGTGTCTCGTAACCCGCGTCACAAAGACTTACGGCAACATGCTGAGCTAGTCCCGCTTTACATTAGCTGTTCCTGTGGGACTGATTACAATACACACTGAACGTCTGATATGGGTTACGCCATACCCCCATTTTGCACCAATGAGATTATTTGATACTCTCTCTAAGGGATGGAGTGTATCTGGGTATTGAAATGGAATGGAATGGACTCACTTCTTGTTCATCGGTGTGTGTGTGTGTCTTCCCTCGTGTGTCCAGTCCACGTTTGTCTCTGTGAGTAGACATTAATAGGGGGTGACTGGAGCGTTATGTTGGGGGGGGCGCAGCCCGGAAGCGTTGCAATCAGAGGTGTGGGTGGATGATGTGCAACAGAGAGGAAAGAATGTGCTGGAGTGGGTTGCCATGTGTTCAGCCTGCCAGTGATAGACCCTTCCCCCTTCCCCTCAAGCTGCCTTCCTCATGGTGCTAGCTGTGATTGACAGATAGCCCCCCTCCTCATAACCCACCCTTGGCTCCTCTGTAGCCTGAGGAAGACACCAAGTGGTCACAGAGGAGAACTGCAAGAGGGTCTCTCACTGGTCTCTGCTCTTACGCTGACCTGCACGGCATGTCAGTGAGATTGATGACTTCATTTTTATTTAAAGATTACATAGGCTACTACAAGGCAAAGTGATTGGAACAGCACACAGTACACTGTTTCAGCTGTAAAGGTTGGGGAGAGAGATGGAGAGAGACACCTAACTGGAAGTCCCTCTGGATAAGATCTGCTAAATGACTACAATATCAATGGAGATGAGAAAAGGATATATGGATGGAGATGAGAGGGAGGAAGAGTGAAAGGAAATGTAGACTGACATCATGCTGTACCTAAGTGGTCTTTATTAGGCAGATATTGCCCCTAACTCCATATAGGCTACCATATTGCAACATATTGCCAAATTCTCAATTAACCTCTGACCTCAGAATGAATGTATCATCCCATATCTCCTCCCAGGTGCACCTAGCTACAGGTTGCATCCCAAAAGGGCACCCTATTCCCTACATAGTGCAATACTTTTGACCAGAGTCCTATGGGCCCTGGTCAAATGTAGTGCACTATAAAGGGAATAGGGTGCCATTTGGAATGCAACTACCGTCTGCTACAGCTACAGGGCTGCATAATGCATTCTAATCTGCCTTTCTGGGCCGGTACTGTTACTCACCCTGAGTGGAGAAGAACTCATTTATCAGGGTCTGGGCTGGCGGACAGAGACAAGCCTAGCAAAGACCACTCTGCATAAACGGCAGAACAGTCAGCTTGACTAAAGACCTTGTCAGACCAGTCATGAGAGTTAGAGGTGGCCATAGAGGTCCTATTAAATTACTAGTATTCTAATTCTATGGCAGTGGACCACACCTCCTAGGTCCCTCTAGCAGTAAATGACCCCTTATATATCCACACGTGCTGTCTGTCACATCTCATTCATTTCATATTAATCTAGCTTGGAGGAATCCGAGTCTGCGACAAGCTGTTAGAGAAGCTAACTCTGAATATGTACAGACAGAACAGTGAGACCTGGCTTGACTCCCTTCAATGTGGTTCAAAAGAAAATGAGTGGATTGTCTTCCTCACAAAGGATAGAGATTCTAAATGAAATGTGGTGGTGGTCATCAATGATTGTAGTTGCCTTGATCCTATCACTAGGGGCCATAATCTCACTAAGCACCAGGGGCGGAACAGCTAGGCTACTTCAGGTTAACTGACTGCACTCTGCGGACATATCAGTCTCTCAATCTACCTCTTAATTGGCTGAAAAGGTGAATACCTGAACTCTCTCTCACTCTGACCCACTCCATAGAGGAGCTATGGGGGACTGACTGACTGGCTGGGAAATATCAGCTCAATGGATGGTGATCAGGGTCTTTATCTCCCCTCTGCACATGTTGTTTCTATCACACTGTTGTGAATGTAGAGAGCAGGATAAATATAGTGTCTATATACTCACACCCCGTCCTCAGTCCCTCCCTAACGACTAGTTCATCTGTCAAAACTCAACACTGTGACCTCTCTGGACTCATTGTGACCCAACGTCAGGGCATCGAGACCCTGTTTAATTATGCGCACACACACACACACACACACACACACACACACGCTGTCTGCTAGGAAAGGGAACTCTCACCACCACTTCCTTTTGTGGTCGTGTGTGCGCGTGCAATCATGTGTGTCCGTCTGGCAGAGGGAGAGATCCTATTTCCTCTGGCTTTCTGACCCTGCCAGTATCTCAAGTACCTCTACCTTGCGGGACAGACTTATAGAGCAAGGGAATGAGATAGCAAGCGGGGATAGACTGATAGAGAAAGAGAGGGACAGGAAGAGAGGGGTAACCAAGGGGGTCACTGTATTTGGAGGGCTGCAGCCGTCAGCCATGGTCCCTTTCAGTACGTTTAAAGGCTGCAGCAGGACAGAGGAGGAGGATGATGAGGTGTTTGTCTGCAGCCAAGGAAATAAGGTAACAGACGTATCAGAGATATCTGACAAGGTCTTTAGTTTGTCATGGTTGTGATATAGTAGGTCATACTTGATATCCACTGTCAGCTTTTACTTCAAAATGTAAGATGAAAATGTTTGCATGTTAAAAAATATACATAGGCTATTGTCTATTGCTTCATAAAGTATCTTCTTTCATTTGGCTTAAATTGCCTATTTCAGCACTGTGTGGCAAACCTGCCAAGAGCTAAAAACTTGACAGAACTTTATTTAACTCTTACTTCATCCAGTCCATCCCATTTAGCAAATGAGGCCACCTCGTTTCTCTTTGCCTTCACTCTAGTAGTCGGTCTATTTCTGAGTTTGCTTGCTGTAGAGAGAGACCTCTTATTTTACTTCTCAACAGAACAGTGGAGAGAAGGGTAATTAGAATGCAAACAACTTCTTAGGGGAGTGTGTGTGTGTGTGTGTTAAGTACATTTCTGGAGTCCTTCCCTGCGGATGTGGACTTAATAATATGAACTCTCAAAATGTTGTGGAGGAGAGAAATACATTCCGTTTAGAAATCACATTGATGTGGTATAGCAGTGAGCACTCTCCAAAAATGTTATTGATTTCTTCCATCCATGGACAAAACGCTGTCTGCATGCTCAAGCTTCCGCCTTCCCTCGCTAAAACATTCCTTCTCAGGAAAACACTACAGTTTGTCATTTAACACAGACGGTATTATCCAGCGCGACCTACAGTTAGTGCGTTCATCTTAAGATAGCTAGGTGAGACAACCACATATCTCAGTCATCGTAAGTACAATTTCCTTCAATAAAGTAATTATCATAATAAGTCAGTGCTAGTAGGAAAGACAAGTGCAGGTAAATGGGGGTGGCACCATGGGGTTTATTTAATATACATTTTGACCCCTTAACCTTTCCTTGGGGTACTTCATATCACTTTTGGCAGTTGATTTACATAGACTCTTATCATTCAATTCTCATTCTAATTCTCAGTTTCCCTGCTGAGTTTGGCCTTTGACAGCTGAGTTTCAATGTAAAATGTGCCTTACTATTATTTGTGCCTTGGGGCTCTTTGACTGACACCCAGCTGCTGGAAATATAGTAGGTCCCCACACGATGTAGCAAATTATTTTTACTGTACTTCACTAGAATCATACACAGACGTTTCGGTTAAGAGCCTTCTTCAGTGCGTCTTAACCCCCAGCTGCCAATGTCTTCTACCAATGCCACAGTCAGAACACTGGATAAGAATGGACAAATAACGGGGCCTCTCCTGGTGCAAACTTCACTCTGTTCCAGCGCAGCTCTACAGGATATTAAATAATTATTTTGGATGATATTCCTATTTTTCCAGGCCCAGCAGGAAGCCCCATCTGTTTCCATTCTAGGGAATGTCTGTCTGGCTGTGCTGTCCGGTGTTTTTACTCAAACTCCCTCCCTCCCTCCTCCCTGTCGCATTTCCTCTTGCATTCTTCACCTGCCAGGCTCTGCTTGTCTTCAATAAAAAGATAATCCAGAACTAGGCAGCCAGCCTATGGCACTGAGTGCAATATGATGCATCTGTATTGGTCAGGTGCAGACATGGGTCCAAATACATAGGCCTACTGTGTTTAAGGTGTGCTCGATTTAACTTGGGAGTTTGCACTTTTGGAACTATTCTATTGGTTCCATTGTACAGTACACACGAAATCAAACACAGCTCAAATATTTGACACTGACAGTATGTGTTTGACCCATGGGGTCTAGTCAGGCGCTTTTCTATCGAGGTCTAGCTACGACCTATGTGATTAATACGGCCACTTTACACAATGTTAGTTTGACCCTTGGCCCACACCAGAGATGGCAGTCTGGTTACCACTACTGTACCTCAACCTCACTATTCTATTCCGAAACCATCATATTTTAGTACATTTGATTCTCAGTAGTCATGGAAATCCTGTCTGTGTTGTTGTATGGGCCAGACTGAGTGGCATGTGAAACTGTTGACGGAGCCAACTTTCAGTTTCCCCCTAACCTTAATATACTAGCGTTTTGTAAATTTCCTCAAAATATAGGTTCACCAGCACTAGGCCAGCACTATGGCAACACTATTATGCAACATGCCTTCTTTCGTTTCTTGTCTTGACAATATATATCATAAACGACAGCTCAGCCAAAAGCCTTGTTTAGAGTCCAATGTTTCCAATGTTTAGAGTCTGAAGGTAGTTTTTAGAGCTTTTGTAGCCTGGAATCCAAATGGAATATCACTCTTTTTAACTATTGTTTCAACTGAGCAATATTCCGTAAAAATTCTAGGCTGAGAGGATTGTTTGTCTCCTTTCTGTCAGTGGGTACTTTGGTTTAGAGATTGACGCTTAGCTACTTAAGTGATAGGAAACCCTCCTTCTAGTGCTCTGTATCTTATCTGCCTACACTTCCTCTTTTAAACACCCCTTCAATTCCTCTCACCAGGGTAAGGACCCTCTGTTTTTTCTTCTTGAAATCATTCTCTCGATCTCCTAATGTGGGCATTGTATTTAATCCAATTATGGCCCATCAATGTCCAGTAATGATAAATCTTGAATCTTGTTGTATTGCACAGTAGTTTTTATTTTGAATGTCATGAAAAAAGTCAAGTTTATGCACAGGTGTGTGTGTATGGATTTTGCAACAAAATAAGGCATTTGACTGGCCTAACAAAGGATAGCTTGACTATAGTTGAAGTATGTAGGATAGATATTGGATACCATGCAGCATTGTTTTGAACAGATGGATAGAGTATGTTTCAACGTCCATCCGTACCACATGTCTGACTGCCAAAGCTGCCCATGCGTCCTCTTTCTACTTCATGCTTTGCTGTTGAGATTATATCACTGTATCTGTGGTCTGAAACTACCCTCTCCCATATTTCTCGCTCTGTAATGTACCTCCATAGTTCTCCATAAACTTCACCTCTCCGGTCAGTGCGTGCTGGGCATGCTACTTTGTTCGAGTTTTTCACAAGCGACTAACCTTTCCTCTCTATCCCTCTCCCCCTTCCAGACGACGTCTCCGGCGGGGCAGGGCCGGCCTGAGTCTCCTGTCTACACCAACCTCCAGGAGCTGAAGATCTCCCAGTCCAGCCTGCCCCCCCTTCCTTCCAGCTCTCCACTGCACATCCTCTGGGACTGGGAGACCCACAAGGACCTCACCGGCAGACACTTCTACTATAACAGAGCCACCGGAGAGCGCACGTGGAAACCGCCCCGCGCACGGGATGCTAGTGGCACTTCCAGTAGTAGTCGGGGAGACCCCCACGGCACTGGAGAGATGGAGGTAGGTAACACACCTCTTGTGCGCCCCATCAAAACAGACCCACATTCCATTGACTGTCATGCTGTAGCATACTGTCGACACAGTCAGAGCTGAAGTTGAGCTGTAAGGAGAGAGAGAAAAGAGTTTGGTTTGGATCAAACTGAGGAAGTTCAACCCAGCATGTTGACCCCTGCCACTGATCTACAGTCTACCTAATATATCTGGCCCCCTAACGTATCAACAACTGCTCTGAAAGGTGGCCCTGGGTCCTACTGTTTACATTTACATTTTAGACATTTAGCAGACGCTCTTATCCAGAGCGACTTACAATTAGTGCATTCATCTTAAGATAGCTAGGTGGGACAACCACATCACAGTCGTAGTAAGTGTGTGGAGCAGCGGGGTGACAAGGGAGAGGAGAACTTGGGAAGGTTGAACACCAGGCGGGCTGCGGCGTTCTGGATAAGTTGCAGGGGTGGACAAGCGGGGACCCCAGCCAACAGAGTTGCAGTAGTCTAGACGGGATATGACAAGTGCCTGGATTAGGACCTGTGCAGCTTCCTGTGTGAGGAAGGGTCTACTATACGGCTGTTGTAGAGAATGAACCTGCAGGAGCGAGTCACTGCTTTGATGTTGGCAGAGAACAACAGGGTGTTGTCCAGGGTCACGCCAAGCTTCTTTGCGCTCTGGGAGGGGGGACACCATGAAGTTATCTACCGTGATGGAGAAGTCTTTGAGCAGGCAGGCCTTCCCTGGGAGGAAGAGCATCTCCGTCTTGTTCGAGGTTGAGCTTGACGTGCTGGGCTGTCATCCAAGCTGAAAGGGGAAGGAGTTCAGGTGTTGAGGCTAAAGGGAGCGGTCTCGTGACTGGTTTGGTCTGGCCCAGTGGTAGTCCAGGTCCTATTACAGCTCTCCCTATGTTTTTGAAACGGGGTGAGTGTGACTCTGTGTTAAATGAAACCAGGTCAGGACTGAAGTAGGTTTCAGGCCGACGAGGCCGTACTATATTTAAGTACCAGTTAGAGAGACGCTCTCCAAATATTTATGATTCATCCGATGTAATGCCACAGCTGACAGAAGCACAGATGGAATGCGTTCCAAATGCCACCCTATTCCCAATATAGTGCTATACTTTTGACCAAGGTCTATAGGGCTCTGGTTAAAATTAGTGCACTAAAAAGGGAATAGGGTGACATCTGGGACATAATATGTGTCTACTCTGCATGTCACTTTCATATGATACTAATGTGGGAAACCTGAGGGAGAATGTACGGAGAGGAATAGATGATTTCCAACGACTGTAGAAGTTATGTTGTGGTAACTGTGGGCAGTGAAACAAGCTGGTGCTATTTTCATGAGGGCTAGGTAGTAAAATATACCAAGTCAGTAAAATATACCAAATCAGTAAGAGTATCCTCAGTTTGGGTTTCATGTAGTGTTAGTGGTACAACACTGCCACCATGAGGTGGTTGAGTGTATTGCAACCAGGCAGGAAATATTAGAGTTGTAAATACACACTTATTTCCATAGTTGATCAAGTTCTCCTTTTCCTGGGGATTTAAGCCTTTATGGTGGTGGGATGCATGAATGCATAGTTGGATGTTTTCCTTTTTCAATAAATGTTCTTATTATGGGTACTTGGGCATCATTGATCATTCACTACTAAATCAAATAAATTGGTTCCGTACATATATTTTGCAGATATTTTTGTGGGTGTAGCGAAATGCTTATGTTCCTAGCTCCAACAGTGCAGTAATACCTAACAATACAAAACAATACACGCAAATCCCAAAAATAAAAAGGAATTAAGAAATATCCAGAATATATATATATATATATATATATATATATATATGTATGATGGTGTGTATAGATATTATGGACCGTATATGAATAGAAAAGGTGTGTCCAGCAGTAGTTATATAGGATGAGCTTTGACTAGAATACAGTGTATACATATGAAGTGGGTACTAGCTTCTCTAAAGGCTCAACTAGAGCCATAGAGATATCAATCTATCTATCAGTCTACAGTGCATTCGGAAAGTATTCAGACCCCTTGACTTTTTCCACATTTTGTTACGTTACAGCCTTATTCTAAAATTGATTACATTGTTTTTTTCCCTCATCAATACCCCATAATGACAAAGCTAAAACTGTTTTTTAGAAATGTTTGCAATTAAAATAAATAAATATATATATATATATATATATATATATATATATATATATATATATATATACTGAAATATCACACTTAAGTATTCAGACCCTTTACTCAGTATGTTGTTGAAGCACCTTTGGCAGCAATTACAGCCTCAAGTCTTCTTGGGTATGACGCTACAAGCTTGGCACACCTGTATTTGGGGAGTTTCTCCCATTCTTCTCTGCAGATCCTCGCAAGCTTTGTCAGGTTGGATGGGGAGCGTCGCTGCACAACTATTTTCAGGTCTCTGGGCTCTGGCTGGGCCACTCAAGGACATTCAGAGACTTGTCCCAAAGCCACTCCTGCATTGTCTTGGCTGTGTGCTTAGGGTCGTTGTCCTGTTGGAAGGTGAACCTTCGCCCCAGTCTGAGGTCCTGAGCGCTCTGGAGCAGGTTTTTATCAAGGATCTCTCTGTACTTTGCTCCGTTCATCTTTCCCTCGATCCTGACTAGTCTCCCAGTCCCTGCCGCTGAAAAACATCCCCACAGCATGATGCTGCCACCACCATGCTTCACCGTAGGGATGGTGCCAGGTTTCCTCCAGACGTGACGCTTGGCATTCAGGCCAAAGAGTTCAATCTTGGTTTCGTCAGACCAGAGAATCTTGTTTCATTTGGTCTGAGAGTCTTTAGGTGCCTTTTGGCAAACTCCAAGCAGACTGTCATGTGCCTTTTACTGAGGAGTGGCTTCCGTCTGGCCACTCTACCATAAAGGCCTGATTGGTGGAGTGCTGCAGAGATGGTTGTCCTTCTGGAAGGTTCTCCCATCTCCACAGAGGAACTCTGGAGCTCTGTCAGAGTGACCATCGGATTCTTGGTCACCTCCCTGACCAAGGCCCTTCTCCCCCGATTGCTCAGTTTGGCCGGACAGCTCTAGGAAGAGTCTTGGTGATTCCAAACTTCTTCCATTTAAGAGTGATGGAGGCCACAGTGTTCTTGGGGACCTTCAATGCTGCAGACATATTTTTGGTACCCTTCCCCAGATCTCTGCCTTGACACAATCCTGTCTTGGAGCTCAATTCCTTCGACCTCATGGCTTGGTTTTTGCTCTGACATGCACTGTCAACTGTGGGACCTTATATAGACAGGTGTGTGTCTTTCCAAATCATGTCCAATCAATTGAATTTACCACAGGTGGACTCCAAGTTGTAGAAACATTTAAAGGAAGATCAATGGAAACAGGATGGACCTGAGCTAAATTTTGAGTCTCATAGCAAAGGGTCTGAATACTTATGTAAAATTTTTATTTATTTAATCCATTTTAGAATAAGGCTATAACGTAACAAACTGTGGAAAAAGTAAAGGGGTCTGAATATTTCCGAATGCACTGTACATATGAAACTGGAAAAAAACCTCTGTTCTCCCCGAATCACAATGGTCTCTTTCTCTCCCTTTCTCCCATCTTTTGTTCCGCCTCCTCCTCTCCTCCTCCTCCTCCCTGCTGCCCCATGCAGCCCCTGTCTTCCGAGGAGAACTGTCACAGCAGCACCTACTCCAGTCAGTCAGACAGTCAGTACGGCTCGCCCCCTAGAGGCTGGTCAGAGGAACTGGACGAACACGGACACACCCTCTATGTCTGTGAATATACTCATGAGAAGGTACTGGGGCTCTCCTTTCTGGGGCTCTCCTCCTCTCTGTTTCTCTGTCACTTCTCCCAGGGCTCTGGGTATTGTCACTGGTTCATGGGGTGATGGATCCTAAATCAATAAATTATGCATGTCTATGTACCCATGGCAGGACTGGCTTTGGGACTTTTGGTTGAGAGAAGTTGTTTTTGTTAGTTTCTTTACCTTTATTCGTGAACATTTTACCCTGCTGTTATCTGTGACAAGTAGTGTATTAGCAGTGTATTTCTGAAACTGTGATCAGTGCTGACTAGTGTTTGTGTTTGTAGTGGATAAAGCACGTGGACGAGCAGGGAAGGCCATACTACTACAGCGCTGATGGCTCCAGGTCCGAATGGGAGCTACCCAAAGTAAGTCAACATATCAATGTGTTGTGTTGTGCTGGCTCTGGTTCTGGTTTGACCTCCTATGCAGTGTTTTCCGTAAGCACATGGAGTAGCCAGACAAATAGAAAAAGTAGCCAGCAAGGGAGTTCCGGGTTGGGAGGGTCCGGGGGGGCATGCCCCCCGCAAATTTGTTTTGCAGAATGAGCTCTATTTTGATTCCATCCGAAATCCACAGCTAAAGTATTGAATACTTTAATGACTTTACCTCCCAGTTTGGTAAAAATGTGTTGTGGTATTGAGTAGAAAGACATGACTTTACAATAAAAATGACTGAAAATGTATAAATTCAGTGTGTTGGTGTTTTGGATATCGTCTAGGCCGATATGATCAGGACTATTTTCTAAGTAAGAGAACCTTTTTTAACAGTAAACCCGTAATTCTCTTAAACCGTAATTAAAGTCATATTCACAGTTTTACTGGAAAATATGATTTTTGTTCTTCAAATTACTGCAACGCTGCTGGGCTTTTCACGCTCAACAGTTTCCTGTGTGTATCAAGAATGGACTACCACCCAAAGGGCATCCAGCCAACTTGACACGACTTCGGGAAGCATTGGAGTCAACATGGGCCACCATCTCTGTGGAACGCTTTCGACACCTTGTAGGGTCCATGCCCCGACGAATTGAGGCTGTTCTGAGGGCAAAAAGGGGGTGCAACTCAATATTAGGAACGTTTTCCTAATGTTTTATACACTCAGTGTAACTATGTTGTATGATTTATAAATAGCAAAGGGATATAGGAGATGTACTTTATTCAGTCAGTTCGACACCTTTTTATAAACTAGTCAACACTTGCTGTTCGGTCATCAATCAAAGCACGGTAGCCTAAATAGCCTATACGCCCCCACTCTGTGGCTTTATAGGCCTATGAAACACGCAAAATAAAATAAATGAATGTGCCACAAAACAATAATTAAGTGGATTTCAACTCATCGTTACCACTTCCATTGCATGGGACATGTACATTCGCTCACAAGGTGATGATGAAGAAGCATCATGCTCTCGCTCCTCCGTGAAAATACATTTGACCACAGCGCACAAAAATAACACTGATACCGAGAGGCAGGACAGACAGCAGACTGACAAACCAGCAGTCTTTCCCTGTCATCGCTCACTTTGTGACTGACAGGCGCCTGTCCTATGAATAGATCACTAGAAGATGCATATCGTTCATTCTAGCTGGGGAAGGCTATGCGAAGGCTTTTCTGACAAGCGAATTGAAACTTTTAAGTGAAAAGAAGCCTAGTTAATTTATGAAGTGGAAAAAGTAGCCTGCTTACAATGAGTCTGTTATCAGCTTTTTAGCCGACGGTCGGCGCTTATGGAAAACACTGCTATGACACTACGACCTGATGGCACACTTCTTAGTGCCTCAGTCTATTTCCTCCCCGATGATCTACAGTAGTCTTCAGTCTCTGTCACCTGTGGTCCATTGACGGCGTGGAGGTTGTGCACTAATGTACTTGACAGGGACTATTAGTAGCTAGTGACTTTCCTGTAATCTTGTAGGTTTAGCAGGGATCAGACAGGTAGAGAATAGGCATTAGCTTTCGTTTGGCTGGCCAACCGGCGGGCTGAGTGGACGCACACAGGGATACAGAGAGACAGACACACATACTGTAGATACAGATAAGCTGGGTGAAATGGTATCCTTTAGCAATCCTGGATTAATACACATGCGGGGAGCTCCTTCTCTCAGAGTAGGGTCCTACTGATGGGTGACTGATGATACGCTGGGCCATGAGAGGAGAGGTATGAAGAGGAGATACTGGATACATGCCAAGCCAGAGATCTTCTGGGACCTTTACTTTGTCATCTGATCAGTGGAGGATAACGAGTTAACCCTGGACCACTATTTCTCTCACCCTCACCCACCCCCCCTCTCTCTCTTTCTCTCTCTCTCTCGCTCGCTCGCTCTCTTTCTGTCCTCCTCTGACGTTCTCCACGGTCTCGCTCCCCTGTCTCCCTCCCTCTCTCCCTCCCTCCAGTACAACGTGTCTCCTCCCCAGCCAGGCGATCCCCCCAAAAGTCGTAGTCTGGAGCGGAAACAGCCAGACCCCATCGTCCTGACCAAGTGGAGACACAGCACCTACGTACTAGACCTCAATGACAAGGTAAGACCACATGCTCTCTGTCTATGTGTACAGTAACCTTCTTTCAGCAACTCCATGTTTACTGTTGTCAATTCGGGTCAATTCCATTTCAATTGAGTCAATTCCGTAACTAAATTGAAATTCCAATTTTCCTCATTGATTTTCAATGAATTGAATGAATTGAATGGAACGGCCCCCAACCCTGGTTGTCACCAGTCACCACTTGTTTTGATGCTGTAAATAAGTTTGACGCTTCTCTGTAAGACTGTTCTTGAACCCTATCGAAGCCGTCTGGTCAGTAGTTATTCTGGTCAGTACAACAGGTGGTCAGTCTGGCCAGCATGTGGTGACTTCACATCCTCTTGGCCTTCTTTGGGTCTCAGTGAGTTTAATCCCTGAATACCTCATTGACAAATCCCAGTCACGTGATGTAGGCTAAACCATGCTCTCCAAACATTCTCCTTGGGACTAGTCCATTTGTTCCATTGTACCTGGAAAAGTGAATCAGGTGCAGCCTTAGTATTTGAACATATTTGACGGATGTATTTGACCCAGGTCTTTGTGGTTCTGTTCCAGTTCTCTTTCAAAAAATGCAGGCGCTTTGACTCAAGCCATCACATGGGGAGAGCTGGTCGCACTCTTTACCGTGGTAAAGTTAGTATCCCCCGCTCTCACGCCTCCCCTCTTACCCCGCTTCCACCAATCCAGAGCGGAAATTATCAGATACCTACCTAATTGATGATTTAAACCAAAAAAGCAGTGTATGAGGTTGCCTCGCTAAATCTTGATCCTGAATCAATTCCTTTACTCAATAAAATATGCTGTGTTGATCTCTGTCTGTCTGTGAGTCAAACCAAATCATTTAGAGAATACCTTTGACTATACCTTGAAAGTGAAACAAAGCCTTTAACTAACATATTTCCTTTTTTTTTTTTTTTTAACACAACCACTTCACAATAGCCTTTGCCAGTTTGACATCAGACAATCTGCCTTAAGTATCCAAGGGTGCATCACTCTAGCTCACAGGTGTCAAACTCATTCCACGGCGGGACGAGTGTCTGTGAGTTTTCGCTACTCCCTTGTACTAGATTGATTAATTAAGGTCACTAATTAGTAAGGAACTCCCCACACCTGGTTGTCTAGGGCTTAATTGAACATAAAAACCACAAACCTGCAGACACTAGGCCCTCCATGGAATGATTTTGTCACCCCTGCTCTAGCTACTATGGAAGATTTCTGCTCCAGGTTCTTGATACATTTTCTCTTCCTCACCAACTAACCATAATCTAACCAGCCTCTTCATCCTACCTTCTCTAGTCTCCATCATCATCATGTTGACCTTGTTCTTTATCACTCTGTCTGTAGGAGTGTGGCCCTACAGCCCCCAAGCAGAGTTCTCCTGACTTTGACTCCTGTTAGTTTTCCCTGGCTTTGACTCCACAACATGCAACATCCATCTAACATTTGATATCTCCTCTCTCTGGACACAATTGGTGCGTTCGTAATTTCACTCTGGCCATCTCCTCCGATTTCAGAGCACTCTCGTCCGAGTGTGCCAGAGCACAGAATAACTGATGAATTTACGAATGCTCAACACCCGTTGAATATGGCTGGTGTTGGCAAAAAAGCGTAATTAAATTGTTGCCAGCAGCACAGCTACAGTCACCAACACTCTGGTTAACATGAAAACAACCTAACCAGCTCTGCAAGGGCAAGTAAAATGTTCAGAGTGAGGTGTCTGGAAGTAGCTAGCAAACTAGCCAATGTTAGCAAGTTCGCTTGGGTGCTTGACTGCAGTTGTAAGGTCAGAACGCTCGGATCAACCCTACTCCTCGGCCAGAGCGTCCAGTGTGCGCTCTGAATGCTCCGAGAGCAAAACGCTATGAATTTACGAACTGACAATCTGACAACACTCTGAATTTACGAATGCCCAGAGCGCACTCTGGCACTCCAGATTGAATTTACAAACACATCCAATGTCTCACCAATGTGACATCACCATGTAACTGAACAGCAGCAGTTAGGATTATTTTGTTTTTAGTGAACAGTTTGGTTGTTTCAATACAGTGCTGTGTTCTCCACATCTGTTTTTCCTTTGAGAAGATTGTTTGATTTTTATATTTTGAGAGATTGATCAACCTGGATCTGAAAGCAAACTAGTCTACTAAAGCCTTGTTCACATTGGCAGTTTGAAGTGAATCTGTTATTTTTCCTGCAGTCTGAACAGCCAAAAAGCACATGGAATCAGATATTTCAAGCCACATTTCAAACCACCTTCGTAGGTGGTTTCAAATCAGATACAAATCTGATTCCTGGCCATGTGACTTGTGTCTGAACGGTCAAATCTGATTTATTTGCCATCAAGTGGTTTTTAGACTGTTATTCAGCATATCTGGTTGCTTGCTAGCTACTCTTCTGACAGCTTGACAAGAACATGTGGTAGCTAACTAGCTTTAGTGAATGTGCTAGAAAGCTAAACTTCTACCTAGCTAGCTACTTGACTGCTGTGGCTAGCAGTTGGATCATGTTATCCTTTGAGGCTTTTAAAGTGTTCTTACCCTATGATTTTGAACATTCAAAGCAAATGGGAAACGTCCATGGCAGGCATTGTTGTCACCTTAGGTTGCTACATAACTTCTGAGTGATAGGAAGCACGAGCACCACCACCGACAGTCAGTAGTCCAAAACTGATTTAAAAAACGAAACTGATTTGAGCATCAAGGCCTGCAGTGTGAACAGGTTTAAGAAACAAGAAGCAGCAAGGGCAGGGTTGAGGGGCTAGGACATAAGGACAACAAGGAGGAAAAATAGAGGATAAAACCAACAGATATATATATATATATATATATACACTGCTCAAAAAAATAAAGGGAACACTAAAATAACACATCCTAGATCTGAATGAATGAAATAATCTTATTAAATACTTTTTTCTTTACATAGTTGAATGTGCTGACAACAAAATCACACAAAAATTATCAATGGAAATCAAATGTATCAACCCATGGAGGTCTGGATTTGGAGTCACCCTCAAAATTAAAGTGGAAAACCACACTACAGGCTGATCCAACTTTGGTGTAATGTCCTTAAAACAAGTCAAAATGAGGCTCAGTAGTGTGTGTGGCCTCCACGTGCCTGTATGACCTCCCTACAACGCCTGGGCATGCTCCTGATGAGGTGGCGGATGGTCTCCTGAGGGATCTCCTCCCAGACCTGGACTAAAGCATCCGCCAACTCCTGGACAGTCTGTGGTGCAATGTGGCGTTGGTGGATGGAGCGAGACATGATGTCCCAGATGTGCTCAATTGGATTCAGGTCTGGGGAACGGGCGGGCCAGTCCATAGCATCAATGCCTTCCTCTTGCAGGAACTGCTGACACACTCCAGCCACATGAGGTCTAGCATTGTCTTGCATTAGGAGGAACCCAGGGCCAACCGCACCAGCATATGGTCTCACAAGGGGTCTAAGGATCTCATCTCGGTACCTAATGGCAGTCAGGCTACCTCTGGCAAGCACATGGAGGGCTGTGCGGCCCCCCAAAGAAATGCCACCCCACACCATGACTGATCCACCGCCAAACCGGTCATGCTGGAGGATGTTGCAGGCAGCAGAACTTTCTCCACGGCGTCTCCAGACTCTGTCACGTCTGTCACGTGCTCAGTGTGAACCTGCTTTCATCTGTGAAGAGCACAGGGCGCCAGTGGCGAATTTGCCAATCTTGGTGTTCTCTGGGAAATGCCAAACGTCCTGCACGGTGTTGGGCTGTAAGCACAACCCCCACCTGTGGACGTCGGGCCCTCATACCACCCTCATGGAGTCTGTTTCTGACCGTTTGAGCAGACACATGCACATTTGTGGCCTGCTGGAGGTCATTTTGCAGGGCTCTGGCAGTGCTCCCCCTGCTCCTCCTTGCACAAAGGCGGAGGTAGCAGTCCTGCTGCTGGGTTGTTGCCCTCCTACGGCCTCCTCCACATCTCCTGATGTACTGGCCTGTCTCCTGGTAGTGCCTCCATGCTCTGGACACTACGCTGACAGACAGAGCAAACCTTCTTGCCACAGCTCGCATTGATGTGCCATCCTGGATGAGCTGCACTACCTGAGCCACTTGTGTGGGTTGTAGACTCCGTCTCATGCTACCACTAGAGTGAAAGCACCGCCAGCATTCAAAAGTGACCAAAACATCAGCCAGGAAGCATAGGAACTGAGAAGTGGTCTGTGGTCACCACCTGCAAAACAGTCCTTTATTGGGGGTGTCTTGCTAATTGCCTATAATTTCCACCTGTTGTCTATTCCATTTGCACAACAGCATGTGAAATGTATTGTCAATCAGTGTTGCTTCCTAAGTGGACAGTTTGATTTCACAGAAGTGTGATTGACTTGGAGTTACATTGTGTTGTTTAAGTGTTCCCTTTATTTTTTTGAGCAGTGTATATATATGTACACTACCGTTCAAAAGTTGCAATTTCTTTGTCCATTAAAATAACATCAAATTTAACCGAAATACAGTGTACAGAGGGGAAAAAAAGTATTTAGTCAGCCACCAATTGTGCAAGTTCTCCCACTTAAAAAGATGAGAGAGGCCTGTAATTTTCATCATAGGTACACTTCAACTATGACAGACAAAATGAGAAAAATAAATCCTGAAAATCACATTGTAGGATTTTTAATGAATTTATTTGCAAATTATGGTGGAAAATAAGTATTTGGTCAATAACAAAAGTTTCTCAATACTTTGTTATATACCCTTTGTTGGCAATGACACAGGTCAAACGTTTTCTGTAAGTCTTCACAAGGTTTTCACACACTGTTGCTGGTATTTTGGCCCATTCCTCCATGCAGATCTCCTCTAGAGCAGTGATGTTTTGGGGCTGTCGCTGGGCAACACGGACTTTCAACTCCCTCCAAAGATTTTCTATGGGGTTGAGATCTGGAGACTGGCTAGGCCACTCCAGGACCTTGAAATGCTTCTTATGAAGCCACTCCTTCGTTGCCCGGGCGGTGTGTTTGGGATCATTGTCATGCTGAAAGACCCAGCCACGTTTCATCTTCAATGCCCTTGCTGATGGAAGGAGGTTTTCACTCAAAATCTCACGATACATGGCCCCATTCATTCTTTCCTTTACACGGATCAGTCGTCCTGGTCCCTTTGCAGAAAAACAGCCCCAAAGCATGATGTTTTCACCCCAATGCTTCACAGTAGGTATGGTGTTCTTTGGATGCAACTCAGCATTCTTTGTCCTCCAAACACAACGAGTTGAGTTTTTACCAAAAAGTTATATTTTGGTTTCATCTGACCATATGACATTCTCCCAATCCTCTTCTGGATCATCCAAATGCACTCTAGCAAACTTCAGACGGGCCTGGACATGTACTGGCTTAAGCAGGGGGGCACTGCAGGATTTGAGTCCCTGGCGGCGTAGTGTGTTACTGATGGATCGGCTTCGTTACTTTGGTCCCAGCTCTCTGCAGGTCATTCACTAGGTCCCCCCGTGTGGTTCTGGGATTTTTGCTCACCGTTCTTGTGATCATTTTGACCCCACAGGGTGAGATCTTGCGTGGAGCCCCAGATCGAGGGAGATTATCGGTCTTGTATGTCTTCCATTTCCTAATAATTGCTCCCACAGTTGATTTCTTCAAACCAAGCTGCTTACCTATTGCAGATTCAGTCTTCCCAGCCTGGTGCAGGTCTACAATTTTGTTTCTGGTGTCCTTTGACAGCTCTTTGGTCTTGGCCATAGTGGAGTTTGGAGTGTGACTGTTTGAGGTTGTGGACAGGTGTCTTTTATACTGATAACAAGTTCAAACAGGTGCCATTAATACAGGTAACGAGTGGAGGACAGAGGAGCCTCTTAAAGAAGAAGTTACAGGTCTGTGAGAGCCAGAAATCTTGCTTGTTTGTAGGTGACCAAATACTTATTTTCCACCATAATTTGCAAATAAATTCATTAAAAATCCTACAATGTGATTTTCTGGAGAAAAAAAATGCTCAATTTGTCTGTCATAGTTGACGTGAACCTATGATGAAAATTACAGGCCTCTCTCATCTTTTTAAGTGGGAGAACTTGCACAATTGGTGGCTGACTAAATACTTTTTTTCCCCACTGTACATTTACATTTACATTTTAGTCATTTAGCAGACGCTCTTATCCAGAGCGACTTACAGTTAGTGAATACATATTTTTTTTATACTGGCCCCCCGTGGGAATCGAACCCACAACCCCTGGCGTTGCAAACGCCATGCTCTATCAACTGAGCTACATCCCTGCCGGCCATTCCCTCCCCTACCCTGGATGACGCTGGGCCAATTGTGCGGCGCCCATGAGTCTCCCGGTCGCGGCCGGCTGCGACAGAGCCTGTAGACATTGTTAATGTTGTAAATGGCTATTGTAGCTGAAAACAGTTTATTTTTAATGGAATATCTATATAGACGTACAGAGGCCCATTATCAGCAACCATCAGTCCTGTGGTCCAATGGCATGTTGTGTTTGCTAATCCATGCTTATCATTTAAAAAGGCAAATTGATCATTAGAAAACCCTTTTGCAATTATGTTAGCACAGCTGAAAACTATTTCTAATCCTGGAGTCGCCTCTTCACTGTTGACGTTGAGACTGGTGTTTTGCGGGTACTATTTAATGAAGCTGCCAGTTGAAGACCTGTGAGGAATCTGTTTCTCAAACTAGACACTCTAATGTATTTGTCCTCTTGCTCAGTTGTGCACCGGGGCCTCCCACTCCACTTTCTATTCTGGTTAGAGACAGTTTGCGCTGTTCTGTGAAGGGAGTAGTACACAGCGTTGTACGAGATCTTCCGTTTCTTGGCAATTTCTCGCATGGAATAGCCTTCATTTCTCAGAACAAGAATAGACTGATGAGTTTCAGAAGAAAGTTCTTTGTTTCTGGCCATTTTGAGCCTGTAATCGAACCCACAATTGCTGATGCTCCAGATACTCAACTAGTCTCAAGAAGGCCAGTTTTATTGCTTCTTTAATCAGCACAACAGTTTTCAGCTGTGCTAACATAATTGCAAAAGGGTTTTCTAATGATCAATTAGCCTTTTAAAATAATAAACTTGGATTAGCAAACACAACGTGCCATTGGAACACAGGACTGATGGTTGCTGATAATGGGCCTCTGTACGCCTATGTAGATATTACATTAAAAATCAGCCGTTTACAGCTACAATAGACATTTACAACATTAACAATGTCTACACTGTATTTCTGATCTATTTGATGTTATTTTAATGGACAAAATAAAATTGCTTTTCTTTCGAAATCAAGGAAATGTCTAAGTGATCCCAAAAAGTGACAAAACTTTACGAACTTAAATATAAATTTAACGGTATTGAAATCATACCGTTGGTAATTTGAAAAACCCTGGTATGCGGTATAAAAGATATATCGCCCAAACCTCTTTCTTTCTCTCCTGCATGTGTTCTTTCTGTCTCTATCTGCTACCGTAGCCAACTTCCTTTTCTAATGTCCAATCTCCTTTAGTTTATGTTGTGTTTCTCTGTTACGGTAATGTCTGTCACCTTGTGGGATGATTGATCACGAACCGTTTGAATCAGTAGATTGTATGTCTGTGTCAAACCATGTCTGTTTGCATGGGCATCACACCCATTTCACTGCCCCATTTCTTCTAGGACTTTTTGTGTGTGTGTGTGTGTGTGTGAGTGAGTGTCTTTGTGTCATTGTGTTTGCATGTGTGTACATCAGTACATGTGTGTGTTAGTGTGTGCTCAAGGCATGAGTCTCATTATGTTGTTATAATCTTTTTTCTGTATCTCACGGCCGCTGGCTGTGTTTTCCTTCTCCCCTGCTGTGTGGGTGTGGGTGTGGGTGTGGGTGTGTGGTGTGTGTGTGTGTGTGTGTGTGTGTGTGTGTGTGTGTGTGTGTGTGTGTGTGTGTGTGTGTGTGCGTGTGTGCGTGCGTGCGTGCGTGCGTGCGTGCGTGCGTGCGTGCGTGCGTGCGTGCGTGCGTGCGTGCGTGCGTGCGTGCGTGCGTGCGTGCGTGCGTGCGTAAACCTCCTGGGTCTGACTGTGTTAATGTCTCCTGTCTGTCTCCCTCCACAGCCCTCTGAGAAGTGTGGAGTCCTCAACGTCACCAAAATCACTGAGAATGGCAAGAAAGTCCGGTAAGCCATATTGTACAAAGATCATGTAGATTAGATTAGAAAAACATTATAATTATCTTATGAGGAAGTTAGAGGACAATACAGCATCATACAGACAAACAAAACATTGTCATTGATTAATTTTTTGAAATAATGGACAGACTGATGGTTGATAAATGGTTGTGTTGGGGCTAGAGTTGCAAATGGTGGGTATATTATTCGAAACTTTAAGTTTACCAGTAAACTACCAGAATTTTGGTATCTTTCAAAGATTGTATGTAATCTATTACAAGACATCTAGTGGCTGTTTGGGGTAATTTAGATTATCACAGGTGTCTGTAATAATCTCTGGCCCTCTGTGTGGCCTTATCACATAAAATAATTAAATAACACATTTGAATGACAAAGCTGTAAAGCATCCTAATTATTAGGGCTGACACCATTTAGTCGACTGGCCGATTGTTTGGTCGATAGGCTGTTGGTTGACCAAGATTTTTATAGACGAGCAGTAGCAAAAAAAATTATATATATATATATATATATATATATATATATATATATATATATATATAATGGTGTACAAGAAACCTGTCTGATTCACGCCTGTCTGAGTGGACTGATCCATTGTGGATTCCCTGGGGATGGCACAGTCCATCAGTCCAAGACATGTGCTACTTAAATTGTATATGGTTATATTATGTAAGAACAATGGTGAAACACAAAACATATATATATTATATAATTTTATAACAAATGCGCTTTCTCTCGCGTTGGATAGTGGTCACTGTCCGCAGTTCTGAAACACATCAGTGCGCTGTTGAATTGGCGCCTTTTCCTAGACCATGTTGCTATGTGCATAATAGCAAAGTTAACCAGCATATTGGTGTTGAGAACAATGCGGCAGAGGCAGCAGCAGAGTTAGGAGACGAGAAAACAGCCCTTGCCTTAATTGTCTAAGAAAAGTGAGGCGAGAGGAAACCCCAACTTAATTAGGTCTATAATCAATAGCCTAACTGTTAAATGTGCCTGCTTTATAAATCATCCATATATATCTACAGAAATAAGACAGATCCTGCTTCTGTTGCCTGTTTGAGTGTTTGGTTGATAGCCTACTGATTCCGTGAGCACCAATACTCACGCAACAATTTCACAAATTCTGCTGTTTTTTATTGGCTATGCTGTAATAAAGGCTTTACACTTTATTTCGTTAGACCAGCCTCTGATATTATTTGTAATTTATTTAGTGTTGGTCGAAAGAACAGACGACTCTTTTTTAGTCAGGGACAGCCCTACTAAATATAAACCATCAACTTAGTGAATACCATTGTTGTTAATATGAGGGTTTCAGCATGAAATATCTGTATTATTATTTTATTTTTTTAAATTTACACACGTATTTATTTTACTATGTCAGTATGTATGTGTTGTCAATGTTTTAGCGTCAAACTAGTGGCAGTTGTGAAAATAAATCTATAGTTGGGATTGTTGGAGAGTTCATTTAAAATAATGCCATTGTTGATTAGATGCTTTTTTCATTAATTAGCTATTTTCTCTTGAAACATATGGTATATCGCAGGTTTTCCCAAACTAGGGTTCGCCTGATATGAAAATGGGGTTGCGAGAGATAGTTTGAGCTTGGTTCATAGAACCGTGGTTACCTCAGTAACCTCCGGTAGCCGCTCGATGCGGTTGTAATAAACAGTTCGGTTTCTTTTTTCTTCCTACAAATACAAATTCAGTGACCCCATCACTGAAAGATAAGACTCTCAGGAACACGTACGTACGTACTGTTTCCCTCTACTATACATTAGAACCTAGTGGACAAGACCAGGCACTAAATCAGACTAGGGGGAAAATAACATATTTTCTACACAGAAGATCATACAGCATTATTGCCTGATGATCATCTGAACTTCCCAGTACCTTTCTGATGCATTTCAGTCACTTCAAATCATACTTTCTTCAGATTGAAATACTGTTAAAAAAAAAATACTGTCAGACTGATTTGTAATAGACTGTCATAGGCCAAATTTAAAAAAGTAAACATTTGCCGTCCTGTGTGGCTCCGTTGGTAAAGCATGGTGCATGCAACGCCAGGGTTGTGGGTTTGATTTCCACGGGGGACCAGTACGGGAAAAAGTACAAAAATGTATGCACTCACTACTGTAAGTCACTCTGGATAAGAGCGTCTACTAAATGACTAAAATGTAAAAATAAATAAAAATGGAAATGATTACATAACTTTCTTTACATGGTGGGGTCGAAAAATGTTTTTATCTCAAAACGGGGTCGCGGGCCAAAAAAGTTTGGGAACCCCTGGTCTATCTACTAGAAACTCATGGACAATATGTTCACAGATATACAAACTGAATACTATATATGATTTTTTTTTTTACAAGTTATTCAAGTAAACATTACCAAAGTAACAATAGATTATCATATATTTTCTTTTAATTACCAAAATTACTGAAGATTCCGGTAACTTTGGTAAATTACCAGTAGCTTTGCAACCCAAGTTGGGACTGGTTGATAAATGGTTGTTCTGACGTGGTTGATGGTTTTATAAATGGTTGTGTTGTGACATGGTTCTAACAGGAAGAACTGGACATCTTCGTGGACAGTATTACAGGGCTCCTCACTGCTCTTCGCTAAAGGACAGGGGAGTGGCACCAGCTGGGTACGTACCCCATCAGCCGCCTTGTTAGGAACCGTCTTGTGTTAAAAAATGTGGCAGAGTTTGTAAAGTTGACGTCAGTTAATTTTTTCTAAAATCAAATTAGAGCTGAATACCTCCCCTACTTTTCCAATAACCTGCAGGAGTTTTTAGTGCCTAAGAACTACCTGGTTGGCTGTCTATCTCCATTTAGTAGTAGTGCACCATACCTCTCTCTATCTGCTCTTTAGTTTCCCTTGTCCCTTCTTCTCTCATCTGTCTGTGACTCTTTATTTCTCATTTGCCGTTCTTCCCTCACCTTCTCCTCTCTTACTCTCTCGTTTTCCTCTCCTTCCTCCTCTCCTCTTTCCTCTCCTCATCCAAAGCCGTCCTACCGTAGTGGCTCCATCCCTGAGCTGCTGCTCACTCTGCTGGCCAACTGGAAGCGTTCGGTCAAGCCCCGCCCAGCTGTCTCCTATGTCCACTCTGTCCATGGGCGTGCCCCAGCTGCCACTGTATGTCTCCTCTGTCCCTGTGCATTTGTTCCATTTGTCCCTCTGCCTGTCCGTCATGCTCACACTATCCCCCCGCCCTATCCCCTGCCTGCTGCTCATAACCTAACCTGATTGGTTGACCAAGGGATTTCGGAAGGAACTTTGAGTTTGAGGCATGCGTTTCCTCTGGGTTATTCCCCCCCCCCCCCGCCACATCTATTTCTATGGGCACAAGCACTGTTCATGACACAAACTGTTCACACCCCTCTTGTTGGTGGAGATAATTTTGCAGGTTGAAAGCTTATTTCCTGCAATTCTACACATTTTGTCATGGGGTGCAAAGAACATTTTGCAGTTGTAAAACAAATTTTCTTGCCATTCTATACATTTTGCCATGTCTAATGTGTATTCATGTGATATTTGAGTGACAAAAAATTACAACAATATCTGTGGGCTAAAAAACCTAAATATAAAAACTTTAGCTGACATGGGCTAGTTGATCTGAACATTTCTGACAAGTTCTAAATAGCTCTCTAAGGTATGCAATGACTAACATGACAACTTTCAAAGCCGGACTGAGTTCCTTAAAATGAAACATATTGTTGTTATTATTATTATAATATTTATTTATTTTAAAAATGGGGGGGGGACCCCGCCCCCCCCTTGCTGACCCCTCTGGGGGTTTGGCCTAGATAAAGGTGTTGTTGATATGCATACAATACTAACCTACTGAGTACAAAAAAATGAGATAACAGTTGAACTTCCTCATAATACTGTACTAAATGTCCAGCTTGCAACACAGTGGTGTGAATACGATCACCCGTGTTTATCTTCAAGTCAACGTAGCACTTAATAACTACGTATAACTATAACACAGTAACTTGTAACAACACTGCTTTGGTTGTTTTTAATGCGTCTTGAAATAACTGTGAAAAATATTCATTAAAGATTTACCACTATTACTATCCTTGAGCTGGAAACCCAGCTCTCATCTGATTTGTCTGAATGTTGAATTATTTCCTTGTAGAAGTTTGTGGGTAACCAGTCAAAGCCGGAGTTCACTGTGGATCTCAGAGGGGGGTCAGTGGATTGGGCATCCAAGGATAAGTCCAGCAAGAAGCACGTTATTGAACTGAAGACCCGTCAGGGGACAGAGCTGCTGATCCAATCAGAAATCGACAGCGTCATCAACGACTGGTACCGAACCCTGACAGACACCATCAGCACACATGTGAGTGGACCTCTCTCTCTTCAGTCCAGAGCGTAGTAACTACCACACCTTTATTTCCCAAGTCATAATCAAATCCTGCGCTAGCTTGCTCGGTTTAGATGTCCGTCAGAGGGACTAGTAAAGTACAGTACAAGCCAATTACGCTCTATAATCTCTGTAATGAGGGTCTTCTGAAAATGCATTTAGTTTTTATCTGTTTAGGTCCAGGTTGACTTCCCTAACGGATGTTGTTTGTGTGTGTGTGTGTGTGTGTGTGTGTGTGTGTGTGTGTGTGTGTGTGTGTGTGTGTGTGTGTGTGTGTGTGTGTGTGTGTGTGTGTGTGTGTGTGTGTGTGTGTGTGTGTGTGTGTGTGTGTGTGTGTGTGTGTGTGTGTGTGTGTGTGTGTGGGGGGGGGCAGGCATGGGAGTCAGATGAGGCCATAGAGGAGGACATGCCTGAGTCCCCGGGGGCAGAGAAACAAGACAAGGAGAAAGACCACCGAGACGCCAAGAAAAACAGAGGTGCCTTGACTAAATACGCTGTGTGTGGGTGTCTTTGTGCGTTTTAGTGATCTAAGAAGGTATTGTCACCAAATTCCCTCTTTAGTACCCATTTAGTCATTTTCCCTCCATATGGTTTCAGCGATGAAGACGTCTATCAGTATGGACTCCTCTGACCAGAAGAAGACTAGAGTGAAGCTGAAGAAGTTCCTGACCCGCCGACCCACCTACCAGGCCGTCAAGGACAAGGGCTACATTAAAGGTATGGATGGAGATTTGGTTATGGGTTCCGAGAATGGACTTACAGCTGTCCTCAACTAGAGGAAGCTAAGCGTAGTGATAAAACCCTTGATAACGAGAAACATTGTCATTTGACGTCGCTCTGTGTTGTCTCTCAGACCAGGTGTTTGGCTGCAGTCTGAGCAGCCTGTGTCAGAGGGAGAACACGTCCGTGCCCAGCTTTGTCACCACGTGCATCGACCACGTGGAGAACACAGGTACGAGCCATCCATCTCTGTCCCTTTACCTGTTCCCTCTCTCTGTCTTTTTAATTGTGATTAGAATTTTTCCAGAGAAAGATGTCAAGATTTGTGTATTGATATTTGTGTGCTCAGTCACAAACATGAATTATAATGCTGTTTCTCTGTCTGTCTCTCTCTGTCTCTCCATCTCCCTCTACCTTCTTCTACAGGTCTGAGTATAGATGGCATATACAGAGTGAGTGGGAACCTAGCGGTGATACAGAAGCTGCGCTTCGCTGTGAATCACGGTAGGGCTTTTCTCCCTTCAATGATATAATATGATGTTATAGCTTTTTACAGTAGCTTTAGTACATGGTTAGTGACGAAGTAACTGGAGATATAGTCATTTTGTAAAGAAGTTTCGTGTGAGTCAGTCCAACAGTAACTTGTGTTGTGATACTCGATTCTTGAACAGACCATGATATCTTGTCTTAAAGCTTGCCTGACTGTGTCTCTGTTTCCCAGATGAAAAGTTAGAGCTGGATGACAGTAAGTGGGAGGACATCCACGTCACCACGGGAGCCCTGAAGATGTTCTTCAGAGAGCTGCCTGAACCACTCTTCACCTACGACTCCTTCAACGACTTTATCAATGCCATCAGTGAGTAGTAACATACTTAACTACACTGTAACACACTTTACTGTGCTGTATAACACTGTACTTTACTGTATGCTTGTCCTACTGAGACACTGTTTCTAATAGTTAAATTAAGGTTTGATGGTTTGCCTAAAGACAATGGCCATTAAGACATTGACTTCATGCTCAATTTACCACTTGGTTTAGGTGATTCCAAATATTTGCTGTTTGAAATGTGTCCACAAGATGGCGCCCTAGTCAATTAGGATAATGTAAATCAGGGGTTATTTCTATTTTTGGGGGACACACACACACACACACACACACAAAATACCATAAAAACACCAGCAAATCAGCTCCAAGTGATTTTAATTTTGGAAATCTGTTCCAAAGTATTCCTATGCATAATTAAGCAATAAGGCACAAGGGGCAGTGCTGTATCATGAATACAGTCACAGGTAAATGGCGTTGTTTTATTTACCTGTGACTGTCTGTATTCATGATACAGCACTGCCTCACGTGACTTATTGGTTTTACAAAACTGTTACCAACATATTAAAATAACAATGAATTAAACATTTTCATTAAAACGTTATTTTGATAAGTAAATTCATACAATTTCATTCTTCCACCAGAAAAATCTGGTTGTTAGTTATTTTGGTCATGTTGCTACAGATGTGACCCAGTCCTTAATTATTTTTTCATAGTTGCTGTGCAAAAGGACTGGTCGTCCGTTCTAAACAAAATGTTTGCTATGCAGGCTGGATAACGTTATTGTCACTAGCCAACTTCAAGTAACTGAGTAACGTCAAACATTGAACCTGGAATGACAGTACACTAGCTGCATTTTCATTTGTTAGAACTTTTTTTCTATTGGCATTTACTTGGATATGTCCAGGATAATGAAGGTGATGCGTGATTTCGCCTGGCTCAAAAAAAAATGTATAGTCTCATCTGGGCACAGTTCATTCTCTATGGTACAGAGATCGACATTCAAAAGTGAAACATTGTTCCCGAGGTCGGACAGGCAAAAAGCAAGGTTTATAATAACCCCCGTTGTACCAAACTAAATGCTAGGCTGGAAGCAAGGGAAAATAATGTGCGAGTTGAGATAAATACAAGAGATGATTCATACAGCAACATGAACATGATACTCTTATGAGACACAGTGATCATTTTCATATGGAACTGTAAGCAGACCTAGTGTGACTGTGATGGCCAATACAACACGACTAGGAACGCTGCTTGGCCAATCAGCATCCAGGGTCCAAACAACCAGTTTTATAATAGAGATATATATGTGATCGTATACAAATGTAAGCAAGATTTGAAATGATTATGTTTTAGTCAAATGTTATATCTGTTTGGGATTCTTGCAGTCAATTTGAAGTATAAAAATGATTTGTAATTATGTTCCGGCCCCCTGACCATCCATCCGCTCAAGAAAAAATCGCCCCGTGGCTAAATCTAGTTAATAATGATCCCTGATGTAAATGCTGTGTTTTTCCTTATGCAGTGAAACTAATGGTGTTTTACTTTTCCCTCTCTTCCAGAATGCTCGGATTACAAGCAGCGAGTAAATGTAATAAAAGACTTAATCAAGCAGTTGCCAAAACCGAATCACGACACAATGCAATGCCTCTTCAAACATCTCAGAAGGTAAGGAAAAAGCATGCAACATTTCGGCTAAAATGCGATATTACCCAAAGTATTTTGATCGCATTTTGCATATTGTGTTTTTCGAATACTAGCAGTAGGTTACATAATACATGTAGAGTTTTGTCTCCAGTGTGTACCTGAACCCTTTGTTGACCAACCAACATATGTAATGTGTTTCCTAAATGATAGGCCTATCTCACCATAACGGACCATAGGGCAGTTCGGGAAAATGCCAGATGGGCTGGTCCATCTTTAGCCCAGTGGGCCTGTCTAAATTGTCGTCCTCTCCTTCCTGTCTCTCTCCAGGGTGATTGACCATGGAGAGGCCAACCGTATGACGACCCAGAGCGTAGCGATCGTCTTCGGCCCCACCCTGCTCAGACCTGAGACCGAGACGGGGAACATCGCTGTTCACATGGTCTATCAGAACCAGATTGTTGAGCTCATCTTACTGGAGTACGAGAACATCTTCGGCAGGTAGAAAATAAACACCTGATGAAGAGACCTGAGAAAGAGGATGGTCTGGTGACTGGTCGGACCCAATTCTGCTTATTTTTGTGACTGAAACATTGCTGCTGTGGACCAAGCAATTTAAAGAAAGAAAAACAAAAATTTAATTATTGTTCATTTGATAATAAGATTAATAAAGGAAGCTAGTGAACGACTTTGCACTTAACATTTTGAGAGAGCTGAGTATGATGTAAATAAATACAGATTTAATTCCCTTTGGTTGCCATGCCTGCTGCGAGTAGCAGAGCGGAGCCATTGCTTCTAGAGGAGGGTGTTGATTGGTTGGTTAGTTGGTTGGTGAGCTGGCTGGATCTAAGACCGTGTCGTCATTGCCATGATGACAGACGGAGTGCAGTGTGAATGGCGTGGATGGATCTCCCTCGATGTGATGTGATCCAGTGGATTTGAGTATTCAGGGTATAACTGTGTTTTACACTGGATTCCTATGGCCAGTATTAAGTACATGCGACATAAAACAAGAGCTTGGTGAATAAGACTAATTGTTTTGGACTGGAGTGGAACTGAAGAAGAGTATTGTGGCATACATTGATGTGGCCCACCGGAGTGACTTCCTCCTTTCTCTGATGACATCAAGACACATTAACTGGCACAGCGCACTCCAGATCATTCAAACAGCAACAACTACCCACTGAATTACTGGCTGGATGGTCTCTCCTTCTCTGTCAAATCAATGGAAGCCTATATCCTGCTACTACCATGTGGTATAGTAAAGACCAAGCTTGGTTGTGTGTATTAAGACTACTCTCATTGCTTTGTGTTTGAATAATAATAAGCTGAACCTCTGAACTGTATATTCTCAGTGTTGTGGAACATTGACCTCTGACTAGGGCTGTTGTGGTGATCCTATTACTGCCACACCTGCAGTCATGAGTCATGACCACAGTCAAATTCCTTGTGACCATTGGTCAAGGTCATCTCATTTTATGCACTCTGGACATGCTTTTGTAGTACACAACTTGCTAACTACCATCAGGTTGTAATGGCCTGGTACTCTGGGCTCTATTGTCTCTCTAACCACTCTGGCATTAATGCAAATGCGATCGAAAAATCACATCAAACACTTATCATCAAAACAGTAGGCCTATACAGTGTAGTGCTTTTAAAACTTACCGCACTGTGATGATCAGTTTGAAGAAAGAAGTTCCACAGCCGGTTGAAACAGTGTAAAACATGGTTGTTGTGGATGTTATTTCAAAGCCTAACACAACGAAATGGACAGCGCTTTCTAAGGTGATGATTAATTCAAAACACCATATGCATATTAGAGCTTATGCATAGTCTTATGAGCCCAAGCCCGAAAAAAAAATAAACTGAATAAAATTATAATATTGCCTTTATACAATACATAGCCTAACACATATTACCATGGCAGAAAAACATAAAAGAAAACTGATTTAAGATTTCTTTGGTACATAATTGGTCTAGCCTTTGAGTGTGGACTGCATTATTATGCATACTGGATGGACTGGTTACGTTATGGTACGCTCCAAAATGTATATCCATGAGTCTGGGAGAGAACGTATAGTCCTAGGCGATGCTGTTGGTCCATTGATTGTGCAGGGCGGCTTACAGTTAGCCTACAATTATTGATTTTGTATTTGATTTTGAATAGCCTAGTAAAGGGGAATTGTTTATATTTTCATAATTACTAGGGTGACACATTACATTTAGCTATACAGAATATCTCACCACCATGCGTTTCCATCTCCTCCTCTCTCCTTTATTATTTTCTCGAGCGCGTAGACGGGCTGTCAACAGTTTTGTGTAATATGTTTCCTTGCGATGTTCCCGAACAGATTTCACTTGGTTTCCCAAATTAAGCACTGGGTAGCTGCAGGAACAAGGTTGGAGAGCCCATGGCATACAGAGTTTGGGCAGAATATCACCTGTCGGGCAGCGATAACATGCTCCTCAAACAATGGTTGATGCGTGAAGTGAAATAAGTGTTTTTATATTTATTTATCAGCTGCTCATATTAAGCACAGCTCCGCTATAAAACCTGAAGTAGCCTACAAAACGGACCGTCGGGAAAGCGTGCTGACCCATTTGCTATTCAGGTGCATAAAGATGACATGTATTTTTTCCCCTGCACCTGTTCCTGCCCATTTGATAGTGGGCCATTCTAAATCTAAACTAATTTTTACATATTAGTAAAGACAATATTACATTGAGAATAGTCTGATGGGTGAAAAATATGATCACCTGATGAGAGAACAGCTGTGCAGCCTGAGGCAAGGAACAGAGCAAGCTTTTTTTTGTACTTTCTCAAATCATCAATAGCCTATAGTCGCACCATATATGTTTTGATTTCTAAGACATTCTAAGGTTTGTATCATTCACAACTGAAGTTGCCAAATAACTCTCAATCTAGCATATAGGACCGGTTTCAAATGATCACTTTTATGCTCAACATAGCCATTTCATATGCGCACTCGCGCAGTAATGGGAAAAATATCCTTTCTATATTATTCAGCTAAGTTCAATTATATTCTTCTTACTATAAAATCATATAAAATAATGGCACAGGACTTATAAGCATATCTTGTCAGCTAAATGAACAAGCCTACAGCCTATGGCATGGAGCATAGCCAGATAACTAAAATACAGTAGGCCAACTCATATTCTGTTCTTCTCAAATACATTTTCTTCATATCATAATATTTCTTTAGACCTGACTAAAATAAATAATGGATTTATTGTGATGGTGTATATTAAATTGATTTATTCTACTTTTTTAAATGTCTATGTTCCAAAGGCATGCATCAGCTTTTATGCTGGAGGCCTGGAGATGCAAAATGTGTTTATGTTAATTTCGGTCAATTACCGTGAGATGGGCAGGCTTTTGCATAACAATAACCGGCTGACAAAATTTCATGACCGCCACAGCCCTACCTCTGACTTCTGTGATGTTATTGTATGTGCAGTATAAAGCCCCAGTGGTATGGATGAATACAGTATCAGTATTAAATATGGGGTCTCTTGGAGGGGACCCCTGGATCAACTGGATGGGACATTACTCATATGTTTTGCTTATATTTCCCCTACTTTATAATGACAAAATAATTAACCATCAAATTCATCCCAGGGAAATGCCACTCTATTCCATATACTGTATACTGCATTACTTTTGGCCAGAGTATTTGATGAGTCAAAAGTAGTGCATTATACGGGGAATAGTGTGCAATTTTGGACACACACAGGTCACCACCCATCCTACCTACCTCCCTCACTAGAACTAGAACCCCCATCCTACCTCCCTCACTAGAACTAAAAACACACTCCTTCTTCCAGATCTACTCTTTGACCCCAGTGAAATCAACAATGGTCAGTATGTCACATGACTGGCTTTGGGAGGCATCAAAACAAACCTGTGTTTGGGGGGATAAAACAGTAAATAAACTGATTTATGTTATGATGAACAATGAGCTGAAGACTGTGCTTGTGTCCCAAATGGCATCCTATTCCCTATGTAGTGCATAGGGATCTGGTCAAATGTAGTGCACTAAAAGGGAATAGGGTGCCATTTAGTATGCAGACTAAGATCTTCCCTAATGTGTACAGTTAGAGAACAGACCAGATGTGTGTTATTGTCTAGTCTAATGTGCTTGGTATGTTAGGCCTCTGCTAGTGACAGGCCTTCATATATGTAAAGTGGACATGTTGTAAGTAAATTGTTGGCTTTTCAGTGAAAGGCGATTCCCTCCCTTTCTCCATCTCTTCCTTTCTTCCCTTGTGTCATGGAGTTACTGCAAACAGGAAAAGAGAGATGGAGATGCCAGGGAATAGCAGTCAACCCTAACATTACTATTTCAGATCAATGGATGCGTCCCAAATGGCACCCTATTCCCTATTTAGTGCACTAGGCCTCTGGCCGCTTCATAATCCCTCTCCTTACCTAAGCTAATATGCACTGGACTGGGACTGGAGAGAAAATTGTACTGGAAAAATAGTATTACATTAAAGTTGATTGTGATGGAAGGTACAATGCAAAAAAAAGCCTCTGTGCATATTATGTACAGCAGCCTACATTAAAAAAGATGAATTGTTCAAAGTCCCTTATAGTAATTCAAGTATGTATGTTTTGATGGTGAGTGGTTGGTTCAACAAGTGAAATATCACTATATGATTTTGTAAATCTGAATTGTCCACAAGAATACATATTGATCCTTACAAAAGAGGAAGTGGTTTTGAAAGTGTATCTGGATTTTGGCGCATGGTCAACTGCACATTTTGAATGTACTTTTCAGACCAACTGCTGTTTGTGACATTGCTATGTCTAATAAATAAATAAAAAACTAAAAGGGACAGATGCAACAAGTGTACATTTTTCACTTTCTGTTGACACTAAGGTTAAGGGTGGCAAAGGATAACAATAGTAACTCACTACTGTCCAATCATATATGTAACATGTCTGTCCGCTTCTCTGCCTTCTTGGGACAGGTCTCCCTCGTAATACATTGTTCTTACCTCCAGTGGGATCTACCTGTATAAATAAAGGCTAAATAAATCCATTGCAGGTCAACTGGGCCAGAACTGGACTAATAAACACAATGTGCCGACAAACGTTTGAAAGCAGCAGGTGACCCTCCTATATCGGCGCTGACCAGAACATCAGTCGATAAAGAAACACGTGAGTCTGCTTTCTAGGCGTCTCAATTAGCGTCCCAATCAACAGCAGCTAATTGTCTATATGCTACAGTGAACATCTCATTGACAGCTAATGAGACTTGACACAACTATAATTTAACCATGACTCATAAGAGCAATAAATCACACATTTAATAACCATTATTGCTGCGTCCCTAATTACATGTACGTTATTTAGCAGACGCTCTTATCCAGCGACTTACAGTCAGTGAGTGCATATTTTTTATTTTTTATACTGGCCCCCATGGGAATCGAACCCACAACCCTGGCGTTGCAAACGCCATGCTCTACCAACTGAGCGACATCCCTGCCGGCCATTCCCTCCCCTACCCTGGACGAATTGTGCGCCGCCCCATGGGTCTCCCGGTCGCGGCCGGCTACGACAGAGCCTGGATTCGAACCAGGATCTCTAATGGCACAGCTAGCACTGCGATGCAGTGCCTTAGACCACTGCGCCACTCGGGAGACAATGCACTTTCGACCAGTGCTAATGACACCCTATTCCCTATGTAGTGCAATACTTCTGGCCAAGACTCATAGGGCTCTGGTCCAAAGTAATGTGTCATACTGTATATGGAATAGGGTGCCATTTGGGGATGCACTGTCTTTTTCAAAGATTTTCTGCTGGTCACTGGCCATTAATGACAACACACAATTAGTGCTAAATGATTATTTTCTTTAGTCACAGTAGTCTATGCTCCTGGATTTTTGCAACTGCAGTCATTCAGTCTTTGAATGTCATTACTCGTTAGGTCAGCGTTTCCCAAACTCGGACCTCGGGACCCCAAGGGGTGCACTTTTGGGTTTTTTCCCTAACACAGATTACAGCTGATTCAAATTATCAAAGCTTGATGATTAGTTGATTATTTGAATCGGCTGTAGTGTTAGGGCAAAAATCAAAACGTGCACCCCTTGGGGTCCCGAGGACCGAGTTTGGGAAACCCTGCGTTAGTTCAAATCTAGCTCCAATCCTTAATGATGTAGTACCATAATTGACGTCTAATTAGATAATTGCACTAATACCAGCTTTGATTAAAACGTAGAAATCATAGTATGAAGTGCTGCTGCAGCCCTGATTGCGTCACACAGAGAGAAAGACTCAATTTAGCAGTTTTTCTTCCCCTGCAGTATGTGTGTGTGTGTGTGTGTATGTGTTTCAAGTTTTTTTTATTGTCACATGCACTATACAGTGAAATGCCTTTCTTGGTTGCTGTTTCCCAACAATGCAGTAATCAATATCAGTACAGTAGTACTATATAAAAAATATAAAAAGTCAAGTTGAACAAAAACACATTAGAGAAAAAACACTCCCAGGTCACTGACCTCCTCCCTGTAGGCTGTCTCATTGTCACCGGTGATCAACCGGTGATGGTGTTGGAGTCGTGCATGGCCACGCAGTCGTGGGTGAACAGGGAGTACAGGAGGGGACACCCCTGTGGGGTCCCCGTGTTGAGGGTCAGCGTGGCGGATATTGCCTACCCTGACCACCTGGGGTCGGCCAGTCAAAAAGTCCAGGATCCAGTTGCAGAGGGAGGGGTTCAGTCCCAAGCTTGGTGACGAGTTTGGAGGGGACTATGGTGTAGAACGCTGAGCTGTAGTCAATGGACAGAATTCTCACATTCTCGTATTCATTTTATGTGGTCCTCTGTAGCTCAATTGGTTAAAAAAAAAATGTATGCACACATGACTGTAAGTCGCTTTGGATAAAAGCATCTGCTAAATGGCATATTATTATTATTATTATTATTATGTAGGTGGGTGAGGGCAGTGTGGAGTGCAATTGTGGTTGCATCATCTTTGGATCTGTTGGGGCGGTATGCAAATTGGAGTGGGTCTAGGGTGGCTGGATGATGGAGTTAATGTGTGCCATAACCAGCCTCTCAAAGCACTTCATGATTACAGATGTGAGTGCTACAGGGTGGTAGTCATTGTGGCGTGAAGCCTTAGAGTTCTTGGGAACCGGAATGATGGTGGTCAGCTTGAGACGTGGGGATTACAGACTGGGACAAGGAGAGGTTGGAAATGACTGAATATGCCTACCAGCATTTTCTGCGCATGCTCTGAGAACGCGTCCTGGAATACCATCCGGCCCTGCAGCCTTACGAGTGTTGACCTGATTAAAAACCTTACTCAAGTCGGCCTCGGAGAGCGAGATCACCCAGTCCCCTGGGTCAGCGGAGTCCCTCGTGCACGGCTCTGTGTAGTTTTTGTCGAAGCGTGCATAAAATACATTGAGTTCGTCTGGTAGAGAGACATCGTTGGGCAGATCACGGCTGGGTTTTGTGTCCCAAATGGCACCCTATTCCCTATATACAGTTGAAGTCGGAAGTTTACATACACTTAGGTTGGAGTCATTAAAACTTGTTTTTCAACCACTCCAAATGGCTTAAGGACAACAAAGTCAAGGTATTGGAGTGGCCATCACAAAGCCCTGACCTCAATCCTACAGAAAATTTGTGGGCAGAACTGAAAAAGCGTATGCGAGCAAGGAGGCCTACAAACCTGATTCAGTTACACCAGCTCTGTCAGGAGGAATGGGCCAAAATTCACCCAACTTATTGTGGGAAGCTTGTGGAAGGCTACCCGAAACGTTTGACCCAAGTTAAACAATTTAATGGCAATGCTACCAAATACTAATTGAGTCTATGTAAACTTCTGACCCACTGGGAATGTGATGAAATAAATAAAAGCTGAAATAAATCATTCTCTCTACTATTATTCTGACATTTCACATTCTTAAAATAAAGTGGTGATCCCAACTGACCTAAGACAGGGAATTTTTACTAGGATTAAATGTCAGGAATTGTGAAAAACAGAGTTTAAATGTATTTGGCTAAGGTGTATGTAAACTTCCGACTTCAACTGTAGTGCACTACTTTTGACCAGGGCCCATAGGGAATAGGGTGCCATTTGGGATGCAGACATACCTACGCAGGCTATTACCTCAGACCATCTAGCGCTGGTAATTCCAATATGTATGGAAAACATAACATAGATTATGGGTGTAGGACAAT
Organism: Coregonus clupeaformis; assembly: GCF_020615455.1. Taxonomy (NCBI): domain Eukaryota; kingdom Metazoa; phylum Chordata; class Actinopteri; order Salmoniformes; family Salmonidae; genus Coregonus; species Coregonus clupeaformis. The sequence continues at coordinate 22,753,328 of NC_059225.1, read as the reverse complement.
AACTTAAAGGTACTATCATTAATAATTAAATCATTAATCATTATTTATTTTTTACTTCTGTTTAGTTTAGTAAATACTTTCTTAACACTTATTTTTCTATAAACTGTATTGTTGGTTAAGGGCTTGTAAGTAAGCATTTCACTGTAAGGTCTACACCTGTTGTATTCGGCGCATGTGACAAATAAAATGTGATTTGATTTGATTAAACAAGTTGCATTCTGGCATGTCAATGATTGTCTGAGAGCAAAATGAACAGTTCACAGAGGTGAATTGGGCAATCTTTTCTCACAGCAGGCTGCCCTAAAATGAAAATAGTCTATTTTCTTTGCTGTATTTTACTCTGCTTCTTTCTCCCTCTTTCTTCCTCAACCATCTCTCCATCTCCTCCATTTTCTTTTTCCTTCCCAGCCCCACAGTCTATCTTTATGCGCCTCATCAATGTCTCAGTGTGGTTGATTTCCCCAGATCCCTGTATGTAGTACCTAGCTCCAGCCTTCTCAGGGGGTAACTGGGTGGGGGACTGTATTGGGGCGTAGGCTACTACAGTAGCCCAGGTCTGGATGATGACGCTATGTTCTTATAGGCCTACCAGGAACTGACATAGGCCTACCAGGAACGGACATAGGCCTACCAGGAACTGACATAGGCCTACCAGGAACTGACATTGCACTGCCTGTATATCTGGAGAGAGAGCTTTTATTATCTGTCAGGGGTACTGATACAGACTGCCTTGTATTTATTGCCTATTTAATGGACTTGATATTATTACTGAAAGGAGAGAGAGAGAAAAATCTATGTCACTAGCCCCACTATGGTACTTTCAGCATTCTGCAATTACCTTATGTAAATCCTGGCCTGGAATAATGTGGCTGCCTGCTATTTAAAATGCATTGAATTTCCATGGAAAAATGATCCACTACTGCCGCTTGAACCTCGTTAATAACGGCGACAAGCCGGATGACATTTGGAATAGTTACACGCTTACATAGCATTGCAAACACTTCCTACAGCACCTCACTTCCTACTTCTCTCTCCCGCTCCCACACTCTGTGACAGCACATTTACAAAAAGGATAAGTTTGAATGAAGTACTTCGGCAAATGAGTTATTTCTTTAAGTGAATGGGTTTTCAAGCAGAAGACAGACTAGTAAGTGCTCAATCTTTGATCATGCGGCGAGCCCGAAGTGGAGTGCACTGGCTCTAGCAAACATCACTGAAATAGGTTTAAATTCTACCTTCTATTAGCTCATAGACTATTAGCTCATTGCAGACTGCACTATTTTCATAGTCAGATTGGAACGGCAGTGAATTCCTGTATGAACTAAATCACTGTGTGGTGGTGACCACTGAATCTGGATCATGCAACATCCAAAGGCTTACACTGTAGACAGAAACATGTTTGTCAGTTCCAACACAGTAATTGATGGATCTTGGCCTTGGATTCATTTAAAAGGTTATTCTGATGCACAATACTACACACATAATTACACACACTGCCTATCGATACAGAGAGAACAATGACTACACAACATGTGTCCTCTTATTGATCACTCCTGTTCTGTACTTATGCAGTCAGAGTGAGCTGGTGACGTAGGTACCTTCAGGAATGTCATTAGAGTCCAACAGAAGGTCAATGCTATCATTCCGCCCATCTCTCCCTCGACCTCGCCCTCTCTCCCTCCCCCTCCAAGCACCAGGCAGGGCTAATGTTAGAGATGGATGCATGGGGGCCAGTGGCACATCGCTCCTCGTAACTGTCAACTAACCTGCTCCTCTTGGGGGAAATGCAGCCGCAGTAAGTTGTACCAGCCCTCTGTTTGCTGTTATATATTGGTCTGTTAAAGCAGTTAACTTGTCAAATAAAATGTCCTCTGACTCGGTATGCAAGTGGTAATTTTATGATCTTGTCAAACAAATGTCATGGAATTTGGACGGTCGACATGTATGAAGCATGCCATCTGTCATTCCTGAAATTCTTCATTTTTAAGTATAAATCAAACTGAATAATTCCGTATTGAAAAAGATCCAGGGAACAGGAGGGATTAAGCCAATCTGTTCCTGAGCACAGAGATTAATAATGCTAATTAAAGCCTATCAATCGCCATCTGAAAAAACAGATATTAACTGAGAAAATGTGGGTGAAAATGCAGTAGGTAAACGTCCACTGACTGACTCAAGCAACCCAGAAAAGCCTCTCCCAACCCCCCTGCTTTGGTCCTGACACTAACAGCCCACCTGCATAAAGAACAGACTAAAACACTGAGGTGACATCAATGATTCATGGCTCATAATGGACTTGTTCACATTACCTGCCCACAGCCACATACCTCATCCCCTACAGGCCCTGGGAGAGGGAGACCAGGGGCTGTTCTGGCACCACACAGGACCTGATAGAAAAACACCAGCAGCATATGGTGCACTTCACTTCAAACACTCACCTTGGGACTCTGGGGTTGCATCCCAAATGGCACCCTATACCCTACATAGTGCACTACTTTTGACCAGGCCCCATACACTCTGGTCAAAAGAAGTGCACTATGTAGGGAATAGGGTGCCATTTGGGACACAACCTTGGCCTGTAGCCTTTCTTACTGTGGTCTGCTAGACATGAATTATAGAAATGAGCTAATTGTTTTCTCATTTGGAAATTCAGGGGCCGGGCCCTCTATTCTCCACCCGTTTTTAACAGCCTCTGGTAGGTACATGATTCAATAGGACCTACCGGTACCTCATTCTGACATGTTTTCCCCTTTTTATCAAAACAGAGCAGGGGCAAAGTTTAAAACCGGACCTGAGACCTCAGATCGTAAATTAACACATACAGGTAACTGCCAAAATAAAGTAAACACCAACATAAAGAGTCTTAATAGAGCATTGGGCCACCACGAGCCACCAGAACAGCTTCAATGCACCTTGGCATAGATTCTATAAGTGTCTGGAACTCTATTGGAGGGATGCGACACAATTCTTCCACAAGTAATTCCATCATTTGGTGTTTTGTTGACGGTGGTAGAAAACGCTGTCTCAGGCGCCGCTCTAGAATCTCCCATAAGTGTTCAATTGGGTTGAGATCTGGTGACTGAGACACACACACATGTTCCTTTGAGACCCCTCTTTCAAAGTCACTGAGATCTCTTCTTCTAGCCATGGTAGCCAAAATAATGTGCAGCTGGGCATTTTTATGCACTATATATACAAAAGTATGTGGACACCTCTTCAAATTAGTGGATTCAGCTATTTTAGCCACACCCGTTGCTGACAGGTGTATAACATCTCAGTGACTTTCAACATAGCACCGTCATAGGATGCCACCTTTCCAACAAGTCAGTTCGTCAAATTTCTGCCCTGCTAGAGCTGCCCCGGTCAACTGTAAGTGCTGTTATTGTGAAGTGGAAACATCAATGAGCAACAACGGCTCAGCCCCGAAGTGGTAGGCCACACAACCTCACAGAACAGGACCGGCGAGTGCTGTAGCGTGTAAAAATCGTCCATCCTCAGTTGCAACACTCACTACCGAGTTCCAAACTGTTTGTAGTGAGCTTCATAAAATGGGTTTCCATGACTGAGCAGCCGCACACAAGCCTAAGATCATCATGTGCAATGCTAAATGTAGGCTGGAGCGGTGTAAAGTTTGCTGCCATTGGACTCTGGAGCAGTGGAAATGCATTCTCTGGAGTGATGAATCATGCTTCACCATCTGGCAGTCTGACAGACGAATCTGGGTTTGGCGGATGCCAGGAGAACGCTACCTGCCCTAATGCATAGTGCTAACCGTAAAGTTTGTTGGAGGAGGAATAATGGTCTGGGCTGTTTTTCATGGTTCGGCCTAGGCCCCTTAGTTCCAGTGAAAGGAAATCTTAACGCTACAGCTACAACAACATTCTAGACGATTCTGTGCTTCCAACTTTGTGGCAAAAGTTTGGGGAAGGCCCTTTCCTGTTTCAGCATGACAAGGCCCCCGTGCACAAAGCAAGGTTCATACAGAAATGGTTTGTCGAGATCGGTGTGGAAGATCTTGACTGGCCTGCACAGAGTCCTGACCTCAACCCCATCAACCACCTTTGGGATGAATTGGAACACCGACTGCGAGCCAGGCCTAATCGCCCAACATCCGTGCCCGACTAATGCTCTTGTTGCTGAATGGAAGCAAGTCCCCGCAGTAATGTTCCAACATCTAGTGGAAAGCCTTCCCAAAAGAGTGGAGGCTGTTATAGCAGCAAAGGGGGGACCAACTCCTTATTAATGCCCACGATTTTGGAATGAGATGTTCGACGAGCAGGTGTCCACATACTTTTGGTCATGTAGTGTATATGACCCTAAGCATGACGGGATGTTAATTGCTTAATTAACTCAGGAACCACATCTGTGTGGAAGCACCTGCTTTCTATTTACCCAGGTGTTTCCTTTATTTTGGCAGTTACCCTAATGTAGGCAAGAGTTTGAGGGAAACCAACTAAAATGGACATCAACGAGGAGTCTCTGATCTCAGGAGGTGGACTAAACACACATGCACAGACTCTCACGCACGCACGAACGCACACACACACACATAGAGCAGACAGACGCCCTGACAGAACAGAGAGATCCAGGAACCAACCTCACTCTGTTTCACATTCCTCATCCTCAGAGAGGATGTTAAAACTGCATGTCACCTCTCCCTGCCAGCATACACACACCCTAACGCCCTCCCCATTGACTGCAGCCCTCTCCTCGCTGTGGGTGAAAACGAGGCTTGTTTGTGGTGATGTCATAACCTTACACAGAGGTTGATTCCCAAATGGCACCTTATTCCCATAGGGCTCTGTTCAAAAGTAGTGCACGCTAAGCCTACTCACTTACTCAACAACCCCCAACCTGTACACACTTCGACAACACATACATATCATATCAACTACTCCCACCACCTCCCCCTGCAGCCTAACCCTAGTTCCTTCCAATGTGGTTTATCACCTAAATATGAACAAGCAAGGTAAGCCATTACATTGCAAGGCCTTCGGCCACCATGCAATAGATGGTCTATAATCAATGCCCTCCATGTCTTTTCTTTCTATTTTTGTACCTAATTAAAAAAACAGAGGGATGGTAGGCAAACAACCCCATCTCATGCAACAGGATTCAACAAAATGATTAATAGCATGTCGCCTACAATTAGGTAAAGCTAGTGTAAAGGACATCATGCTGCTTGCTTAGCAAGTACCACTTCCTCCCAATTCGGCCCATACCTGTCTCGAACTCGGGACCTCTGCCTTACAAACACACATGACCGCCCTCCTCAAGCGTCTTAGCCGATCAAAAGCTAGCTAATAAGGCGATGTAAGCGGGACACTTAAGACTGAGGAGTACGTTTCACACATCCCAATGTGCTACACTAGCCTGTGAAACGTGAAGGAACAGAGAAGAAACCATCTGAGATTAGAGGTAGCATGTTAGCACGGATGTGATCTGATAATTCCCACAGAGTTCGTGTGTGTGTGTGTGTTTGCGTGGAGGAGAACAAGGTGTTCTGATTAATTTGGGAGATGGAAGAGATAGCTGTTTTACAACCTCTCATTAATTTTGGCTATAGAATCTAGTAGCTTGCACATACACACACTAGCAAAACCTGTTAGCTAACAGCGCATGAATTCCCCTGATGGAGTCCCTAGCTCTAGTGAGTTAGATACTAATTAGGCCAACTTGATGAGCGTTTTGAACATGCTGTTTAGGAGAAACCTATTTAATAATTAATAGTGTGTCTGTGCGTGTGTGTTTTAGCTAGCCAGAAACCTCAAAGAAACCCAAAACAAACCTGAGTAGATCAACTATCTAGTAATACTTCAACAATCACTGCACCTGGTACTCTACTTCAATCTATCCTGCCCTCTGTGCCGCTCCTTGATTCAGAAACAATAAATATTGATTCCAGAAAAATGCAGAAGCACTCTCTCTCAATTCCCTCGGCTTGCATCCTGCCATCCTCTCTCCTCCTCTCACTCCCTCTCTAGTCTCTCTCTTCCCCCCACTCTCTCTCTCAGCCACAGGTAGGCTCTTCTCTTTGGAGGCCACACTGCGCTGCTTGCCTTGCCAACTCTCTCATAAGCTCATTGCGTTTTGCCTCTGTGTCGTCTTAATTCATTAGCTCACACGTTTTTACGGACATATATAAATCACTTTTACATCACTGTCAGGGAACTACGCAGGCAAAGTGGGTTGGTCATATATTATGTTGATCCTCCTTGGCTCCAGTTAAACCCATACATTACATTTGAGTTTGTCGCAACGCAGTGCAGCACTGGCAAAGCCCAGTATAAGAGGTATAATTCTTCTTTGTTGTGCTGTCAGCGGTCTAATCTCTCAACAGGGATATCCGTTCTGCTGTCACTGGCTGGCTGCAGGATGGATAGAGGGATGAGTAATAGAGGAGTAGTATGAGGAAGGCAGGGATTGAGGGATGAGTAATCGAGGGATATAGGAGCTAGGGCACCCACACATCTTTCTCGGTACATCTACTTCTTTCGAGAGAGAGAGAGAGACTTCCACTAAATGTAGGCCTATACTTTGTGCTTTTAGAATCTGCCACCACTGTCACAATGAAATCACCCAGTTTTTATATCCACAGGTTTTTATATCCACTCTGAATGAAACATTCTGCATCCCACCCCCTTCCTCATCCTGAATGGAATGTTTCTAAATTGAATGCACCACAAACCTTAAGATGACTGCTAATAAGGAAAGGCCATGAAATCTTTGGACTGAGTCAATATGTCATCACTCTGTTTCTTTATTACAGTACAAGCAGGGATGTTGCTTAGGGCATGAAAAGATAAAATACAACCACTTCATTCTCGCTCAATATGGTGTAGGTTTATCTGTGATTGAAAAATAACTATGGTCACAACAACTTCTTTCTAAAAACCTACTAGAGAAACCACGTTTTATCATTGGTCCTCCTCCCTGTAATGTCTTAATCTCACCACTAGGGGGTAGTGAAGTACACATTTTAGCCATCATCTCCAGTCAGTCGACCCAGATGCTTCTTTCTCAGTACCTGCCTCAGGCTGTGCTGTTGTTTATTCTCCTCGGATTAAGTTCCTCAAACCTCCGTCCTCCTCCGCAACAGACAGAGCCTGCGACCCAAATGGCACCCTATTCCCTACATAGTGCACTACGTTTGACCTGAGCCCAAGGGGCCCTGGTCAACAGTAGTGCACTAAATATGGAATAGGGTGCCATTTGAGACACCACCAGATAGAGCTGGCAGCAGTGCTCTCCAACGCAAGCTAAATCCTTTCTGGTGTAGCCAGGTGGGTACACAACACACCCACTCACTGCGGTTTGGTTTGGTTCAGTTCTTCTAGCTCTCCATGTAAGTCAGCCATATTGATGCCAGGTGATTCATGTGATGCCAGGCCCTGATTATTGGAGGCAGGAGGTAGAGGAGGGGGGCTTGGTCCCAGGGTGGAGGCGGTGTACGTGGGGAGGTTTGTTAGTGAAGTCCCTCTGGTTGTCTCTGAGGTGGAGCCTCAGCCTGCGGTAATTGATTTGTCAATCTGGGGCCATCTGGTGTGTCACAGAGAGGGAGATGTGGCTCACAGAGAGAGGGACACCAGACCACTCTGAAAGAGCAGGGGTAGGACAAATAATAGGCGCACGCACACACACACACCATTTTGCTTTTAATACCCACCACCAGAGCTGCTATTGGTGAATCTATGCCCTGTGAAGGGATGCCCTGTGCTTTGAGATCTCCCTCTACATGCCCATGCTGGTATTGTGACCATTGTTAACAACAAGCTGCCTAATTGTCCGCCAGCTCCTATCAGCCCTCTGCAGTACGCATCACTGCAAGCTCCCTGTGACTGTGACATGGCTGGGAGGGTGACATACGGTGGGACAGGGCCTGGAGGGGTATCGGAGAGAGCACCCAAACGGAAACAAACAAATGCCTTAATCCCACTACAGGCCCCTGGGAGTCAGGGGTTAGAGCTGGTTATATAGACGCTGGCCTAATGATTAGGGTTAGCTTGAGAGGGAGAGAGAGAGGAGAGGGGAGGTTAAAAAGAAACGGGATAGGGCTAAGCACAGGCAATATTCAAGAGAATAACCTGCTTCATTCTGCTTTTCACCAGACACTGGGTGAGAGGAATTCACCTTTCAGCAGGACAATAACCTACAACACAAGGTCAAATCTACACTGGTTGCTTACCAAGAAGACAGTGAATGTTCCTAACTGGCCAAGTTACAGTTTTGACTTAAATCTGCTTGAAATACTATGGCAAGACTTGAACATTGCTGTCTTGCCATGATCCCCAACACCTTGACAGAGCTTGAAGAATTATGAAAAATTAATAGGCAAAAATTGCACAATCCAGGTGCGGAAATCTTTTAGAGACTTAACCAAGAACACTCACAGCTGTAATTGCTGTCAAAGGTGTTTCTAACATGTATGGACTCAGGGAGCTGAATACTTATGCAATGACTATATATATTTTCATTTTTTTTTAAAGAGGGAGAGAGAGATGCTGGGACAGATTAAGATATGTAATCCCATGACCACACACACACACACACACATCTACTCATAAGGTGTAACCACAGAGACTGACCTTACTCCCAGACACAACAACAGATAGCTCATATCCAACCATGCCTCTCTGCTCTACCAGCAAGGAGAGTGGGAGGAAGACTGAAACTCCAGATAATGTCACAGTCCAAAACAATGGTGCATGGTTGACATGCTTTGATAAATGTGCAAATTCTTTCATATCTAACTGGATGGTGGTGTGCGTAATGGAGGAGAGAAAGAGGGAGAGGGAGAAAGAGAGAGCTAGAGGCATGCCTCAGTAGCAGCAAGGTGGACCTCTGCATTTTGTAGTTTGAGGAACCCCCTCCCCTCTCACGGAAGAGCTGAGACAAAGGCCAGGATCAGAGTTCATATGTCCGAGGCGTGATCACCAGGGGAGCGTTCAGGGGTCACCCATAGCGAGAGGAGAGAGAATGACCAGAGAGGAAGAGGCAAAGCTAGAGGGTTTACTCTGCCCAAAATCTGTCCATGAAAATAAGACCAAGAAGTGAGTAATTTTTGTATGGAGGTCAATGAGAGAGTGTTGAATTTAGTCAACAAAAATATGAATTGCTAATTTGCTCAAATATACGTTTTGTAATGGTTAGGTTGTTATGAAGGCACTGATATAAGTGGGTGCACGTGGCATTTCGGCAACTTTATATCGAAGTTGTGCCTGTTCTTCACAAGCGTATCTGCCCTCTCATTGGCTAGAATGGTCCCACCTGATATCACCTCCTCTCGCCTGCCTTCCATCTTTGAGGACATGCATTTCCATGTATTTCCATTGTTCGAGCGACCATCTTGTCAATATAATAGATCATCTTTGGCATAACCCAACCCCAACAAGAGGAGGAAGGAGGAGGAGGAGGAGGAAGAATAGGAGGAGTACAGGGAGGAGGAAGAAGAGGGGGAGGAGGAGGGGCGGAAAAGGAAGAAGATGGGGAGAAGGAAGAAGAACAAGATGTTCCCAGTCAGGCTCTCAGGGAAGAATTGTCAGTATTAAGTTTGAAACCCACCTGGAAACATACTATAGAAATACATTGTGTGTGCAATACTCCTATAATGTGAAGAATGGAATAGTTTGGCTAGGGTCAGGGTTGGGGTTCCTCAAGGTTTTGTTGTGTCACCACTGGAGGTCTCTGTGGTGCTGTCTGTCCAGAGAGGTGTTACAGTGAAGAGTCTATTGCTGTCTTTAAAAACTATGAAGAACTTATTCTACATTGAGTAAAAGGGATTGGGATTAATGTATGGAAAGGGTCCGCATAAACACAGCTGAACGGCGAGCAGAAAGATGTCTGACTCTGAATGCATGAGAAAATGTTTCGATCTTCTCTTGTATTGGGATAGACCAAACCTTCATAACATGGATACCATAGCTGGGTTTTGTTTTTGATTGACTCTCAGGCGTAAGTTGGGATATTGTTTCCAAGCTCCATTGAAAACAGGTGCTGAGTCTCACCAGTTGTTCTTTGTCCTAGCAAGACTTTGGGGTTTTGAGAGGGGAGCCAAGCCAACACCTGTCCACATCTCTCACTTCTTCCACAGGAAAACACAAACCAGCCCTTAAGAAGAATAACAACATCTTCAACACCTATAACTGTAACATGAAAACAAAAATGCAAATTCAATTTTATACCCTTGATAATAGCCCTTTATCTTGACTGTGATAAATGGACTATACTAGAATCACAGCTAGCTGATACTGTGTAAATTATGGAGGGTGGAGAGGAGATGAGGTGTGTGGGTTTGGTTTAACTCTGGGCACAGCTGTGCACAGGGGGTCTGATGTCATGTTTAATGGGGGTCCGTGGGGATGTGGATGGGAGAGACAGACGGGGGAGACGAAACCAGATCCCTGGCCTCCTCTGCCTTGCAACTCCGAGAGGACGACAGCATGTAGCCACCTGCTGCATACATAGCACAGAGGTGACCACTCAGCTGGAGGAGAGAGACAAAGAGGAGAGAGAGAGAGAGACAGAGGGAGAGAGAGGGAGAAAGAGAGCGAAGAGAGGTATAGAGAGAAAGACAGAGAGAGTAGCAACGGTCATCAAAATTGTTAAAGGTTTTTAAAAACGATTCTAATGAATGCAAAAGTTGGACAATGGATGAAGATACTCCCAAATTAAATAAAACAAATTATAGCACATTTTACTGGCATGGACATATAATGAATGGAGTTCAGGGATTTGGGTGGGAATTCAGGTATTCAATTTATTGTCAAATTTAACTTTTTTCTCTTAGAATGCAGTCATATATACATTTTGTAATGGTATCCGGTATTTTTTGTAAAAATATTTTGTGCTAAAATAAATAAAATATACTGGGTGTATTTGCATATATGAAACATTATCATAAAGGGGTGGAACGGGGCTGCACCAAAAACTTGCTCTGTCTGGGCCTACCTGCACTCACCTGCACTGTCTAGACTGCTGCATTAATTACTGTTGTTGTCACGTTCTGTTGCATAATTCAACAAGTGTGTCAATAGCAGGATACCCTCGGATTAAAAATTAACACGCTTGGCTCTAGATTACATCTATCTAAAGTGCATTCGGATGGTATTCAGACACCTTGACTTTCCCCACATTTTGTTACGTTACAGCCTTATTCTAAAATTGATTAAATTGTTTTTTTCCTCATCAATCTACACCAGGGGTGTCAAACTCATTTTAGCTCAGGGGCCACATGGAGGAAAATCTATTCCCACGTGGGCCGGACCGGAAAAATCATGGTATATATAACTTAAAAACAACAACTTCAGATTGTTTTCTTTGTTTTAATACGATCAACATACAACATAAAGCTGGAGCCTGATGACAGTGTGTCCAAAATAGTACAAGCACAACATCACTATTAATCATAAAACACGTCAAGTTTATTTGAAAATTCTAAAGAAAAAGAACACACAAACACACAATGCCTCAGTGATTAACAGAACTGTTTCACAGATCACAGAACTATATCAGGGTGTCATTTCTCAGGCAGAAATGTAGATAAAAATAATGAAATCCTGTTCCCCAAACAAGTGCAAGAACCACAGAGTCAAGAATAGGTTAAATATACAAATAAAATAAAATCAATTAAAAACAATAGCACATCAACATAAAAACATATAAACATAAAGCTGGAGCCTGAGGACAGTGTCCAAAAGCACAACATCACTATTAATCATAAAACACCTCAAGTTATTTGAAAGTTCTGAGGACAAAGAACACACAAACACACAAACACACAATGCCTCAGTGATTAACAGAACTGTTTCACAGATCATAGAACTATATCAGGGTGTCATTTCTCAGGCAGAAATGTAGATAAAAATAATGAAATCCTGTTCCCCAAACAAGTGCAAGAACCACAGAGTCAAGAATAGGTTAAATATACAAATAAAATAAAATCAATTAAAAACAATAGCACATCAACATAAAAACATATAAACATAAAGCTGGAGCCTGAGGACAGTGTCCAAAAGCACAACATCACTATTAATCATAAAACACCTCAAGTTATTTGAAAGTTCTGAGGACAAAGAACACACAAACACACAATGCCTCAGTGATTAACAGAACTGTTTCACAGATCACAGAACTATATCAGGGTGTCATTTCTCAGGCAGAAATGTAGATAAAAATAATGAAATCCTGTTCCCCAAACAAGTGCAAGAACCACAGAGTCAAGAATAGGTTAAATATACAAATAAAATAAAATCAATTAAAAACAATAGCACATCAACATAAAAACATATAAACATAAATCTGAAAGCGTTGCTCAAACTCCCGTAACAGTCCCGTTATTTTATCTTTGAACCGCTTCATGTCTGCCACATGTTGGGTCGCGCACACATTTTTCAGACAGGGGAAGTGAGCTGCATCACCACCGGCAAGTTGCGTCTCCCACAATGACAGCTTCAACTTGAAAGAACGTATGCTGTCATAATACTGCGTGACAACTTTGTTGCGCCCTTGCAGCTGTTTGTTCAAGTTATTCAGGTGCTCTGTAACATCCACCATAAATGCAAGGTCCGGCATCCATTCTGCGGAATGAAATTCTAACACTGGTTTGCCCTTTTCTTCCATGAACTGTTCAATTTCTTCTCGTAAATCAAAGAAACGCCTCAGCACAGCACCTCGGCTTAACCATCTTACCTCAGTGTGGTATGGCAGGCCATAGATGTGGTCTTTCTCTCTGAGAAGGCTGTCAAACTGACGGTGATTCAGGCTTCTGGATCGGATGAAATTAACAGTTTGGATGACCACCTTCATTACGTTATCCATCTTTAATGACTTGCAACACAAAGCCTCCTGGTGTAAAATACAGTGAAAAGTCAAAAAATCACGTCCTCCATTTGCAGATTGCACTTTCTCTCTGAACTTTGTCACAACGCCTGCTTTTTTCCCGATCATTGAGGGCGCACCATCTGTAGCCAGGCTGACAGCGCGGGACCAGTCCACTCCGACCCTGTCCAGCGCGCCGACGAGTGCGGTAAAAATATCAGCTGCTGTCGTTGTATCTGTCATCGGCACCAACTCCACGAACTCCTCGGTGACGGTCAATGTGTCATCAACTCCGCGGATGAAAAAATGGCCAGTTGTGCAACACCTGTAATGTCCGTGCTTTCATCAATTGCAACCGAAAACGCAATAAATGACTCACATAGTGGCGACGAAGGTTATATTCTTTCAGCACTGCAACATGCTCTGAACACACCAAACATACAGCTTTCCCATTCAATTCCGTGATTAAATAGGATGACAATTTTTCTTGGAACACTCTGCACTCTGCGTCCACTTTTCTCTTTTTTGACAGAGACATATTGGGGCAATGAGGGTGCCAAAGCACATAATGTTAAAAGTAGAAGCCGTAATAAATATCGCGGGCAAAACAAAGTAGCTCATTGGCTGCACGTGCTTGACCTACTTGCTCTGCCCCGGTATAAACAGTTTGCTTGCTTAACACAATTGCTATTGCACCATCCAGTGGACGCAATTGGAACAGCAGTTTATTTTCTTGAAAAATTGCAGCGCATTTTTATACTTTACAAATTGTTTTGTTTTTGTTTTGTTTTTTTGTTTTTATCATCTCGCGGGCCGGATTAAACCCGTTTGCGGGCCTGATCCGGCCCGCGGGCCGTACGTTTGACACCCCTGATCTACACACTACCCCATAATGACAAAAAAACAAAAAATGTTTGGTGAAATATTTGCAAATGTATTAAAAATCCAAAACGGAAATATCACATTTACATAAGTATTCAGACCCTTTACTCAGTACTTTGTTGAAGCACCTTTGGCAGCGATTACAGCCTTGACTCTTCTTGGGTATGACACTACAAGCTTGGCACACCTGTATTTGGGGAGTTTCTCCCATTTTTCTCTGCAGATCCTCTCAAGCTCTGTCAGGTTGGATGGGGAGCGTCGGTGCACAGCTATTTTCAGGTCTCTCCAGAGATGTTCGATCGGGTTCAAGTCCAGGCTCTGGCTGGGCCACTCAAGGACGTTCAGAGACTTGTCCCGAAGCCACTCCGGCTTTGTCTTGGCTGTGTGCTTAGGGTTGTTATCCTGTTGGAAGGTGAACCTTCGCCCCAGTCTGAGGTCCTGAGCTCTCTGGAGCAGGTTTTCATCAAGGATCGCGCTGTACTTTGCTCCGTTCATCTTTCCCTCGATCCTGACTAGTCTCCCAGTCCCTGCCTCTGAAAAACATCCCCACTGCATGATGCTGCCACCTCTGTAGCTCAATTGGTAGAGCATGGCGCTTGTAACGCCAGGGTAGTGGGTTCCACCCATACGTAAAAATGTACGCACACATGACTGTAAGTCGCTTTGGATAAAAGCGTCTGCAAATGGCATATTATTTTTATTTATTATTATATTACAATGCTTCATCGTAGGGATGTTGCCAGGTTTCCTCCAGACGTGACGCTTGGCAAATGGCCAAAGAGTTCAATCTTGGTTTCATCAGACCAGAGAATCTTGTTTCTCATGGTCTGAGAGTCCTTTAGGTGCCTTTTGGCAAACTCCAAGCGGGCAGTCATGTTCCTTTTACTGAGGATTGGCTTCTGTCTGGCCACTCTACCATAAAGGCCTGATTGGTGGAGTGCTGCAGAGATGGTTGTCCTTCTGGAAGGTTCTCCCATCTCCACAGAGGAACTCTGGAACTCTGTCAGAGTGACCATCGGGTTCTTGGTCACCTCCCTGACCAAGGCCCTTCTCCCCCGATTGCTTCTCCATCAACACAATCCTGTCTCGGAGCTCTACGGACAATTCCTTCAACCTCATGGCATGGTTTTTGCCATGACATGCACTGTCAACTGTGGGACCTTATATAGACAGGCGTGTGCCTTTCCAAATCATATCCAATCAATTGAATTTACCACAGATGGACTCCAATCAAAGTTGTAGAAACATCTCAAGGATGATCAATGGAAATAGGGTGCACCTGAGCTCAATTTCGAGTCTCATAGCAAAGGGTCTGAATACTTATGTAAATAAGGTATTTCAGTTTTTTTATACATTTGCAAACATTTCTAAAAAACTGTTTTCACTTTGTCATTATGGGGTATTGTGTGTAGATTGCTGAGAAAAAGTAATAATTGTATCAATTTTAGAATAAGGCTGTAACATAACAAAATGTGGGAAAAGTCAAGGGGTTTGAATACTTTCCGAATGCACTGTATACATACTTTACATTGTTTGCAAGATCAGACATAATATCACTATAAGCCGAGTATTCATTTTAGGAAGTTGCTTTCATTTCAGTGCATCTAATTTGTAAACGTTTCAATTGTACTACATTTTTTGTTTTTTCAATTCTGCAAAAGAATTTACACCAATCAAAATAAAGTTATCTTTCTTCTCTTTCTTGTGATGCAAGTGTCAAGACAATGCGTTAAATCCCGGACTAAGCTTTAACGTTCTTATAGAAGCAACGGTAAGATAATGTATTAAATGGAGTACCACAGTATGAGTCACAATACCCATAAAACCTAGCAGTCAAATAGGGAATTGGTTCAAATATTTAAACAATACATTTTTCCCATAGGGATTTTAGAAACACTTAAAATAAGGGCTGTGTTTCGTGTAGGCTTACCCTGGCGTGACGTTTTGTTAACCGTGTAAATCTCTCTAGGACAAGGTGACTTTTATCAATATATTCGCCTGTATTTACACACAAAAAAATGAAATCTTAATTAGCTGCTAATGTGGCTATCATAAAGAACTACAAATACTATGGTGATCTGGACGAGCCTGCCGAATCAAGGCAAAGGTAAGAATCTCTGGATTAGCTATCTGATGCTAGCTAAATGCAAAAATAAATTGGCTAAAGTTCTTTAAATTGACAATTCTGTGAACTGTCTTGTGCAAGTTTTAAATTGACACAATACCTGTTTAGCAAAGGTTTCAGCTCGAGATGACATGCAGGAGCTTGCAGGGATTTGTAGTCTTGCATGGTGTCTACTTAGATACTTATTAGCAATTTCGAATATGAGAGTAAATAGAACCAAATATATTGATTAAAGTCACCTTGTCTGAGAGAGATTTACAGTTGAAGTCGGAAGTTTACATACACTTAGGTTGGAGTCATTAAAACTAGTTTTTCAACCACTCCACAAATTTCTTGTTAACAAACTATAGTTTTGGCAAGTCAGTTAGGACATCTACTTTGTGCATGACACAAGTAATTTTTCCAAAAATTGTTTACAGTGGGTCAGAAGTTTGCATACACTAAGTTGACTGTGCCTTTAAACAGCTTGGAAAATTCCAGAAAATGATGTCATGGCTTTAGAAGCTTCTGATAGAATAATTGACATCATTTGAGTCAATTGGAGGTGTACCTGTGGATGTATTTCAAGGCCTACCTTCAAACTCAGTGCCTCTTCGCTTGACATCATAGGACAATCAAAAGAAATCAGCCAAGATCTCAGAAAAAGAATTGTAGACCTCCACAAGTCTGGTTCATCCTTGGGAGAAATGTCCAAATGCCTGAAGGTACCACGTTCATCTGTACAAACAATAGTATGCAAGTATAAACACCATGGGACAACGCAGCTGTCATACCGCTTAGGAAGGAGATGCGTTCTGTCTCCTAGAGATGAACGTACTTTGTTGTGAAAAGTGCAAATCAATCTATAGCCACAGTAAAACAGGTCCTATATCGACATAACCTGAAAGGCCGCTCAGCAAGGAAGAAGCCACTGCTCCAAAACCGCCATAAAAAAGCCAGACTACAGTTTGCAACTGCTCATGGAGCCATATATCGTACTTTTTGGGGAAATGTCCTCTGGTCTGATGAAACAAACATAGAACTGTTTGGCCATAATGACCATGAGGAAAAAGGGGAGGCTTGCAAGCCGAAGAACACCATCCCAACCGTGAAGCACGGGGGTGGCAGCATCATGCTGTGGGGGTGCTTTGCTGCAGGAGGGACTGGTGCACTTCACAAAATAGATGGCATCATGAGGAAGGAAAATTATGTGGATATATTGAAGCAACATGTCAAGACATCAGTCAGGAAGTTAAAGCTTGGTCGCAAATGGGTCTTCCAAATGGACAATGACCCCAAGCATACTTCCAAAGTTGTGGCAAAATGGCTTAAGGACAACAAAGTCAAGGTATTGGAGTGGCCATCACAAAGCCCTGACCTCAATCCTACAGAAAATGTGTGGGCAGAACTGAAAAAGCGTGTGTGAGCAAGGAGGCCTACAAACCTGACTCAGTTACACCAGCTCTGTCAGGAGAAATGGGCCAAAATTCACCCAACTTATTGTGGGAAGCTTGTGGAAGGCTACCTGAAATGTTTGACCCAAGTTAAACAATTTAAAGGCAATGCTACCAAATACTAATTGAGTGTATATAAACTTCTGACCAACTGGGAATGTGATGAAATGAATAAAAGCTGAAATAAATCATTCTCTCTACTATTATTCTGACATTTCACATTCTTAAAATAAAGTGGTGATCCTAACTGACCTAAAACAGGGAATATTTAAATGTCAGGAATTGTGAAAAACTGAGTTTAAATGTATTTGGCGAAGGTGTATGTAAACTTCCGACTTCAACTGTATATGGTTATCAAATGTCACTCCAGGGTAAGCATATATTTTAAGTGTTTCTAAAATCTCCAATGGGAAAAAATGAATGGTGTAAAAACGATTTGGAACCATTTGCCTGTTTGACCGCTAGGTTTTATGGGTATTATGACACCTCCACTGTGTGGCTCTATTGAGCCCATTTCAGGCATTATCCGGGTGTGTTTGACAGGTCATTACAAACATGTCCGCAGTCGTATTGTTAACGGGAAAAAACAACAGGCACGGGCAAGAGTATAAAAGAGTCGCAAGAGTAAAATGAAAGCAATTAATCCAGTGAGATTTAAGTGACAAGTGGATTTTGCACCCCTCAAACACAGGAAAAAGATGGCTGAAAAAGACAGATCCTCGGGTGGGCGGAGCATGCGCGTTGCTAGAGAGAGGGAGACCAAGAAAGAACAGAGAAAGAGGGATAGAGGGACAAAGAGGAAGGGGAGGAAGGGGAGGAAGGGGAGGAGGGGGGACAGAGGGGCTGACAGATGTGGTGACTTAATATTGCTTAAAACCCCCTAGAGTCTATTGACGTACCGGTGCGTCAATCTAAGTAACATAATAAAAAAATCCCCATCAAAATCGGTCAGTTTAAATTAGCGTTTTTTTTTTTTTTTCATGGGCTAAGTCTCAATCTACGCATCCGCCTATGTCGCTCTTCCGCATCTGTGGTGGAAAGTGGCAGAGCTACAGCGCTCTTTGTCAGACCAGGAGACATCCCGAAAATGTGTTATTCAATGCGTTTCTATGGGCTATAGTAGTAAAGGCCAAATTCAATATTTTATCAAATAATTTGTTTCATATTTTTTGGGGGTACCCAAATAACTAAATGATTCATGGAATGACCTTCTAAAAACAATTCAATATGTCAGAACCCCCCTCCCCCCAACGGCTTAGAGTTTTAAGAATTTGTATTTCGTGGCTGGTGGAATGTGGCCTCCACTCCCTCCTTTATGGCATTGTGGTGGACTACACTGCTAGAAAAACAGCTGAATGATGTCATATACTGTAGAGAGCGATTTGTGTCCACTTACAGTTGGGGCTCACTGCATGGCCTTGAGAAACTTTTAGCAGTTGTTACGTGTGTAGCCGGTGTCGTGCGACACCATGAAATGTACAGCGTGCAAGAAATGACATAGGCTACTGCATATATGGATTATTCACTTCAAACATGTACATATTTTTGGAGTTCAAGAGTGAAAGAGACATTTAATAATTGGGTTGGTGGTAGATGTAAGAAAAGTAGAGGATGGGTTGCGAATGTGAAACAAGATAGGGCATGGGTGGGGGAGTTGGAAAGAGATGTGAGGTGAGGAGAGAAATCGTGGAGCAGATGTGAGTTTGGAGGGAGAGATGAGAGATGGAGGGATGAGAGAAGAAGAGAGGGGGGAACAGGAGCCATTAGGGGAGTAGAGGGGTGCGTTTCCCCCCTCTCCTGCTGTGCTGTGGTCATCACTAATGCCATAATACACCCAACTTTATGGGCCAGGGGTCCATCACGGGCTGTAACCTGACTCTGTGGGGCAGGTGTGTGTGTGCGTTCGTGCACATACTGTAGGTGCGTGTGTGTGAGGGGATACAGGAGGATGAGATGAACGTGCACCTCTGTGTGTGTGTTTTATGCCAATGTGATCTCTGAGCATTTCGTATTATTCTGTTAGTAAATCTGAGACACTTAATTTAGTATGATATGTTACGTTTCTTATGGTATGTATTAATTTGTGGATTGCTATCATCCATTTCGCATGATATGTTATGAATTACAATTCGTACAAATTGTTACGAATTCGCAAAACGTATGATGTGTTATGTATTCCAATTTGTTGTGGCTTACATTATCTAGGTGGCTTAGTGGTTAACACCAACGTTAGCTAGCTCTAGGGGTTATGGTTAGGGGTTAAGGTTAGGTTAAAGGGTTAAGGTTAGGGGAAGGGTTAGCTAAAAGGGTTAAGGTTAGGGTTATGGGAAGGGTTAGCTAACATGCTAAGTAGTTGCAAAGTAGCTAAAAAGTAGTAAGTACTGTAGTTGCAAGGTTGATAATTAGCTAAAATGTTAAAGTTGTCTGTGATGAGATTCGAACAAGCAACCTCAGGGTTGCTATACGTTTGCATTATACCCCCACCCACCTTACATTTTTGCCTTAATCAACCTTCTATCTTATGTAACCATACCAAACTTAACATATCATACTAATTTGAGTGTCCCGGATTTACGTCTATGAGACCAGTCTGGTTATGCAGGAGAACAGAATAACAGGGGCAGCGCTTCTCCGTCTGCACAAACCAATGTCTGCTTTCCCCCTTAATGGATGGGATCATGTTTTCCTCCCCCTGCTTCTCCTTTGAAACGAGCACGCTTGCATGCGAGTCTTTTTCCTCTCACCCGCTGTACAAAAACCTAAATATGGAAACCATGATTGGAAATTGTTTAGACAACCTGAAATGGTTTATCCTGAGGCTTTTCAAACAGAGTTCCCAGATCAAAGCAGAAGAAACATTAATCATACAGTATTTCTGTAAAGAAACGATGCCTTTTCCTCCCTCTGACATACAGTGCCACAAACAAGAACACAAAGAAAACAGAAAAGAAAACAGTGTAACTTGGTAAAGGTGCTTGTGTCAGAGAGCTCACAGATCCCAGTGAAAACTCTTGATCCTAGCAAGGACTCAATGAGATCATTAGAGACTGTATTGCCCTGTTTCTCTCCTCACCAGAGAGCGATAGTGTATCAGTGTAGGCAGCACTCTAAGGGTGTGTCCCAAATGACACACTATTCCCTATAAAGTTTACCACGGGTCCTGGTCAAAAGTAGTCCACTAGAAAGGGAATAGGAACACATTCTAACTGGCCTGTCCTGGCAACATCGCTGCCTGATGGTAGATACTCCTGAGAGACATCACATCATTCTGCTCTCTCTCCTCTCTCTGTCTCGTCCGCTCTACACCTCCCCAGTGGCCAGTAGCATCTATCAGTGGTATCGCTTCTCTGTTATAGCAGTAGGCAACTGATCGAGAGGGTTAGCCTATATTCCCCCAGGAGAAATAGTCGCCAGATTGCTAATTGCTGAAAATGGCAATTGCTTTCCCTTCCTTTTATTCGGTGTCAAAGATGCTTCTCATACCTTAGCCAAAAATAACATCTGGCAACCTGTGTCACTTCCCCCACTCAACAACAAAACATGTATTTGACTCTAACAGGCTTAGTTTGAGGGAGAATTCCTTCTTTGTTTCCTCACGGCTAGCTTGTTGTTATGGCTGAGCCTCTAGGACCCCATAGCCACCTTGGCCGTGATCCTGGGCAGGTGTGCAACCCACCCCTAGACACACACACACACTCACACTCATACACGTACACAGGTATGCACGCACACAAACATGTACGCACGCACGCATGTAGACACGTGTGTCTGTGTGTGTGTGTGTGTGTGTGCATGCATGTTTGCGGCATGCCTGCATGTATGTGTGTGTTCACAAATGCAGCCAAGTCAGCCCCTTGTGATCTGCAGCCCTCCCTCCGAGGTACACCTCATTTGCTTCATGATGAAGGGGCTGATTAAATATTGAAAGTATGGAGTACTTTCTCTGGCATCAGGTGTAAAACACTCCTATAATCTTAGATAGCTGAGCTGCACTGTGCTGTGGAGACCAGTAATTACACTGGAGTTGACCGTCTGAAAGAGAAAGGGGTTGCGGCACTAAGAGCCTCTGTTCCTCTCTCTCTCTCTCTCTCACACACACACACACACACACACACACACACACACACACACACACACACACACACACACACACACACACACACACACACACACACACACACACACACACACACACACACACACACACACACACACACACACACACACACACACACACACACACACAGATCTCTTCTTTACCAACCCTGCACTGACTGTTAGAACTGTTAAGGCTCCATGGATTGATGAGGAATTGAAAAACGTTATGGTTGAAAGAGATGGGGCAAAAGGAGTGGCTAATAAGTCTGGCTGCACATCTGACTGGCTGACTTACTGCAAATTGAGAAACGATGTGACCAAACCCAACAAAAAGAAGAAGAAACTGTATTATGAAGCAAAGATAAAAATGATAAAAAGAATGATGGAAAAAAACTTTGGAGTACTTTAAATTAAATGATGGGCAGAAAGACAAATTCATCCATTTGATTATTTTAATGATTACTTCATTGGCAAAGTGGGCAAACTTGCCAGAAAATGCCAACAATGAACAGTGAGCCATCGTATTCATGCATAAAAAAAAACAAATAATGAAAGAAAAGCATTGCAAGTTACAATTTTGTAAAGTTATTGTGGGAGAGGTGGATTTTTTTTTGTTTTCGATCAATAATGACAAACCTCCTGGCATTGACAACTTAGATGATAAGCTACTGAGGATGGTAGTTGACTCTATAGCCACTCCTATCTGTCATATCTTTAATCTGAGATTAGAGGAAAGTCTTTGTCCTCAGGCATGGAGGAAGGCCAAAGTATACCGCTACCCAAGAGTGGTAAAGCGGCCTTTACTGGTTCTAACAGCAGACCTATAAGCTTGCTGCCAGTTCTTAGCAAACTGTTGAAAAAAATGGTGTTTGACTAAATAGAATGCTATTTATCTGTAAACAAATTAACAACAGACTTTCAGCATGCTTATAGAGAAGGGCACTCAACATATACTGCACTGACACAAATTACTGATGATTGGTTGAAAGAAATTGATAATAAGAAAATTGTGGGAGTTGTACTGTTACATTTCAGTACATCCTTTGATATTATTGACCATAACCTGTTGTTGAAAAAACATATGTGTTATGGCTTTTCAACCTCTGCCATATCGTGGATTCAGAGCTATCTATCTAATAGAACTCAAAGGGTTTTCTTTAATGGAAGCTTCTCTAATGTCAAACATGTAAAGTGTGGTGTACCGCAGGGCAGCTCTCTAGGCCCTCTACTCTTTTCTATTTTTACCAATGACCTACCACTGGCATTATACAAAGCATGTGTGCCCATGTATGCGGATGATTCACCCATATACGCATCAGCAACCACAGCTAATGAAGTCACTGAAACCCTTAACAAAGAGTTGCAGTTTGTTTTGGAATGGGTGGCCTGTAATAAACCGGTCCTGAACATCTCTAAAACTAAGAGCATTGTATTTGGTACAAATCATTCCCTAAGTTCTAGACCTCAGCTGAATCTGGTAATGAATGGTTTGGCTGTTGAACAAGTTGAGGAGACTAAAATACTTGCCGCTACCTTAGATTGTAAACTGTCATGGTCAAAACATATAGATTCAATGGTTGTAAAGATGGGAAGAGGTCTGTCTGAAATAAAGAGATGCTCTGCTTTTTTGACACCACACTCCAAAAAGCAAGTCCTGCAGGCTCTAGTTTTGTCTTATCTTGATTATTGTCCAGTCGTGTGGTCGAGTGCTGCAAGGAAAGACCTAGTTAAGCTGCAGCTGGCACAGAACAAAGCGGCACGTCTTGCTCTTCATTGTAATCAGAGGGCTCATATAAATACTATGCATGCCAGTCTCTCTTGGTTAAGAGTTGCGGAGAGACTGACTGCATCACTTCTTCTTTTTATAAGAAACATTAATGTGTTGAAAATTCCAAATTGTTTGCGTAGTCAACTTACACACAGCTCTGACACAGACACTTACCCCACCAGACAAGCCAGCAGGGATCTTTTCACAGTCCCCAAATCCAGAACAAATTCAAGAAAGCGTACAGTATTATATAGAGCCATTATTGCTTGGAACTCCATTCCATCTCATATTGCTCAAGTGAACAGCAAACCTGATAAAGCAACACCTCACGACACAACGCCTCTCCCCTATTTGACCTAGATAGTTTGTGTGTATGTATTGATATGTAGGATACGTGTGCCTTTTGTAAAAATAAAAATATATATATGTTTTAATTTATGTAGTTCTGTCCTTGAGCTGTTGTCTATTAATGTTCTGTATTATGTCATGTTTCAAGTTTTGTGTGGACCCCAGGAAGAGTAGCTGCTGCTTTTGCAACAGCTAATGGGGATCCTAATAAAATACCAAATTCCAGCTCTGCTATGTTTCTCTGCCTTCTCCTCTGACTCACTGATTGGCCCTTTGAGGCCTTTGTTAGCAGCAGCATCATAATTGAGAGCGGAAGTATATCATTTTGTTTTGAAATGGAAACTCTTCATTTTGCCATTGAATAGATTCAGATTGGCCTTTGGGTGAAGTTCAATTGTTGTCTTTGGTTTGAGAAGGGTTAGAGAGTGTCCTTCTCTGTACAATAACAGATGTTGTCTCTGTAAGAATGAGACAGAGAAGGAAAAGGAACAGTAGGCGCTACTAAGCACCTCCATACGTTTGACGCTCCAGTGAGAATGCCAGAGGAATCTTAGCACTGTATGATGGTGATTCTCCAAGTCACCTTTTAGTCATTATTGATGTAGGAAGTAAAGGGACTCTGAGTGTAGGGAGAAAGGTAATTTTAAGACCTCGTCATACCTCTACCCTGCTCTTAATCCACAGAGCCTAATATTTTGTAGCTAATCTGACATATTTATATTCATTCTTTCAATACCTGAAGTCTCCTCCTTTATATGGATTCCCCTTCTATAATGGTGACTTTAGCTCTGGTTTCAATGTGATGTGACGCGTTCCCTAAGGAGGATCTGGTTATCTCACAACATAACCAAATTGTCTTTAGACACACAAAGAAGTGACATGCTCTCTTAAGTGAAGGCATGTGCCTGAGCTTAAACTCCTATAACCCAATGAGTTTAAATTCCAGAATAAAGCCTTTGGTTTTCTGACTGAATATATTAATGGTTCAGAATATCCCTCCTCCCTCCAGACATCAATGGAAGAGCCACACAATTACCCCTTCGCAAGGTATAATTTTTTAGAGTTTGTGGATGACAGTAATAACCTGTTTGTTCTGGGGCACTCTGCATGGTGCTGGTGGGGACCAGACACAGACAGGAGAGCAAAGCAGTTAATGGTTCAGTTCAATCGAATGGCAGCTTGTTTTTGTGCATATTCAGGGACTGTGGTCAAAAGTAGTGCACAATGTAGGGAATAGGGTGTCATATGGGACGAAGCCAGAAACAGGTTACTGTATACTGTATATCAAATCTATGTATTTGTATGTACATTACAGTGATGCACATGTCTCAGCATTTGATGATAAGGACTATTCTATATTAAAGCCAAAATAAATATAATTTTAAATCACAACAAATGTAATTTAATTTAATTTATTTTGGCACTAATATTGCTCCTTACTATACTCCATTATTTTCTAATTCAGGGATATTTGTGAGTTTGTGCCATGGCATGTGTTGTGTTAGATTCAGCAATCCTCTGACTGTTACCCCAACAGCAATACCTCTGCAGTGGAGTAATGATAAGTGAGCTTATCTAACTACCTAGCTAGCCTCGTCATGGAAAACACTGTGTGGTCACACACACACACACGCACACGCACACGCACACACACACACACACACGCACACGCACACGCACACACACACACACACACACACACACACACACACACACACACACACACATACACATCACACCACTCATTTCAACCCATATGGAAAATATGTAATTTGTTACACGTGTCTGCAGTTAGTGTGTTTCAGTCAAGATCAGTTCAATGCAGCAGAAACAATGTCTCAGGCATACATCTAGTGTTGTTTCATCATTTGGATACAGATGATGAGAGCACATCTCATCAGTGTTTATTGATGGATTGGATGAAAGAGACTCACGTTGATCCTAATACTTTTAAATCCACTTGTTGTTTCCCCAAAATGTAAGTCTTAGTTTCCCATAATCTCTCGTGGGCAGATTCTGCATGTAGACCAAAGAACCTGTCGGGACTGAAAGGGATGCATGAGATCAGGAGTAGCAGTAGTTCCGTTTTGGGGGGTTTCGTCACTGGTTATTTGGACGTATCAGGATTGGGTGAAGGAGGTGCTTAAACTGCTTTGCCTCGAGTGCGTTGCCGCGATCTGAAGGGGCTTTGGCTGAGACTTTCTTTTGCGAAGGTGGAGACTCAACATTTTTCCTATAGCTCCCTGGAGGTTTCAACCCTTTGGCCTGCAGTAAAACAGTAAAACACCATGCTTAATACAATAAGTATATAGGTTGTATGTTGGGAGCTTTTGGGAAAGAGCACAGTTAGAAAGATATGGCATATAGAAGCAAACCGGATGGACATCATGAAAATGATCGGAGAGGTTGAGAGTAGAAGAAGTTCAGGAGCAAAAAAAATTAACATATATATATATATATATTGTGACGTCACGAGAGGCTACACAGCTTTCAGCGGGATTGCTCAAGTAGTGCAAGGAGACAAGGTTCAAACAAAACAAGGATTTTATTATAGGTCTTGGGAAATTAACGAAAATATAACAAAATTCTGTTCTCTTGTGGCTCTTTAAGGGTTAACAGTTCAGGGATGTCTCTTCCACATCCAAAATCATAATTCTCACTCGCCCAGATAACTTTTCCCCAGCCTTACTGTAGTCCACGTTGCAGCTAGTGGCCAACCCAGTAAAAAGTCCTTCCAAATGTCTCTCACGTATTTCCACAGGTGCATATATCCAAAGGTGAGTATTTCCCAAAGGTAAGTATCTCCAAATCCTTATATTCCTCATGGAAGTGGACGTGCAGCACTCTTGTCCTCCAGAGAGCCCACGTTGGAGACTGTGTCTCTTCCCTTCCCACCCCTTCAGCTCATCAGCTCCTCATTTGTTTCAGCTGCGTGGGAAGATTGGCCATAGAGGGGTGGAGTTCCCGACCATACCAGCAGATGGAGCCATAGCTGTCTGGGTTTGCAGCCACCTCAGGGGGATGTAACGTCCCTCCAGGACACAGCCTCTCGTGACATCACACATCCCTCTCCTCTGGGACCGACGCCCTGTCGGGGTAAAGGCAGCGAAGAAGGCATCACGCCGGGGAGAGGGCGTCCGCATTGCCGTGGTGCTTGCCAGACTGCTCTCTCTTCAACTCCTCCAACTCTAGGACCAGGGACTCAGCCTCCTGTTGTCTCTCCTTGAGTTTCTTACTGAACGCATCAGCCTTGGTTTTAGCAGAGTTTAGCTTCTGTTGAGCAGCTTTCAGTTCCTTCTCTCTCTCTGCCTCCGCATTCTTCATCTTGTTCTCCAACACCTTGTACTTCTCCCTCTGCCTTCTTCTGGACCTCCTTACTACTGCGCAGGGTCTCCTCACACTCTCGATGGTCCTGCGCAGCCTCTCCAGCTCCTCCTGTTGCTTAGGAAGGAGCTCTGTTGGAGTTTAGCCTGGAGGATATCTAACTCTTCTGTCTTCATGTCTAACTGTTGCTTTAACAAACGATACCTCTCAGCGGTCCCCTTCAGACCAGACAGTTCTTTGTCCAGATTCTGTAGCTCCGTCTCTGTGTCGGTCTGGGCACCTGCCATCCCTATCAGAGCCCGGGGCGGGAGTGAGTAACTCGGAGGATTGCACCGGAGCCTTCCCAGGATGAGTCTTGCCTCTCCGTTTCCGAGGTACTCGGGTTATCCTCTCCTGAGACTCTCTCCAGAGTGGGTAAAAGGCTGGGCAGTCTCGTCCAATTAGGACAGGGACGGGGAGGGAATCAACCACCCCCGCCGTCGTGTGTATGGTTCCCCGTGTGCTGGTCATTGTAAGTTCAGTAATGGGGTATTCTCTGGTGTCCCCATGGACACAGGAAACTGGGAGGACTTTCCCGGGGTCAGACACGTTGGGCCCACCAAATCCTTACGCACCAGGGTGGCCCGGCTACCAGAATCCAGTAAGGCCTCCACATCATGGTGATTCACAGTTACCGGGCAGGTGGGGGGGTCGATCTGGGCCGCCATCTACGACTCCCAAGAGCGAGGCAAAACGGTGTGTGGGTGCTGAGCTGGAGGACTCCGCAGTGGGCATAGGTTCATCGGCTGGTTTCCCACACTGCCAGGAGATATGTCCCATCTCCCCACACCGGTAACACTGTCGAGTTTCCCCCTCCTGGTGTACTCTTCTTGGACCCGCCTGGTTTCTGGCTCCCCCTGGAGCCGGGATAAGTCCTGACGTGGCTGGGTTCGAGACCTTGGGGTCCTTTGGGACGGGTTCTTCCCATTTGTGGTGGGGCCGCACTCCTGGGGTCTTTTTCGGGAAGCATTCAGCATCTCCGCTGTGGCCTGGTACTTTTCCACAGCTTCACGGTCAGATCAGCCGTGGTCAAGGCCTGTTGACTGATGAACCGTTTTGCCTCATAAGGCAGGGCGCGTAGGTAACGATCCACCACAACGGCCTCCACCACCGCCGCTGCTGTATTCCTCTGCGGATCCAGCCATTTCCTTGCGATTCGGACAAGTTCATGCATCTGCGCCCGAGGAGGTTGGTCTGGTTGGAAGGTCCAGCTGTGAAAGCGCTGGGCCATACCAAACTTTGTGAGTCCATATCTGCTGAGGATCTCAGACTTCAGGGCATCATAGTCAGTAACCTGGTCAGGGCCCAGGTCCCGGACAGCATTCAGCGATTCCCGGTTAGAAAGGGGGCTAACAGACCAACCCACTGTTGCTTGGGCCAGGCTTCCCTAGTGGCCGTGGCCTCAAATGCATGCAGGTATGCCTCAATGTCATCGGTAGCTCCCATCTTAGATATAAAGTCACTTGCCTTTATTGGGCGGGTATTTTGGACCACCCTCTGTCTCTGCAACTGCAATTCCTCTGCCTTCAGAAGGTTGGCTTTCTTTTGCTCCTCCAAGAGAGCCACGTTTGCTTGCATCTGGGCTTGCTGGCCAGCAACAAGGGCTTTCAATATGTCCTCCATTTCAGTCGGCGGGGGAGCCTACGGCCAACTTGGAAAACTGGGTGATCAAACCTTCGGTATCCTCCTCTGACATGCACTATTAACGCTTGAGCGTGCCCGTATTCTCCACCATCTGTGACGTCACGAGAGGCTACACAGCTTTCAGCGGGATTGCTCAAGTAGTGCAAGGAGACAAGGTTCAAACAAAACAAGGATTTTATTATAGGTCTTGGGAAATTAACGAAAATATAACAAAATTCTGTTCTCTTGTGGCTCTTTAAGGGTTAACAGTTCAGGGATGTCTCTTCCACATCCAAAATCATAATTCTCACTCGCCCAGATAACTTTTCCCCAGCCTTACTGTAGTCCACGTTGCAGCTAGTGGCCAACCCAGTAAAAAGTCCTTCCAAATGTCTCTCACGTATTTCCACAGGTGCATATATCCAAAGGTGAGTATTTCCCAA